>NC_133020.1:21937500-22262500 GCF_048564905.1 Vicugna pacos
CTGCACTTGTGTCGTCCCATTTAATTCTCACCGCTACCCCCTGTTCTGGGTGGGGAAACTGAGGCACGGAGAAGGGGGTTACTTGCCCAAGGTTACTCAGCCATTAAGTGCCAGAGGTAGGACTTGAACCCAGACACCCTGCCTCTGGGGATCACGGCCTCAACCATTGCACCACGTCCTTCAACCTGCAATAGCTCCAAGGATGGAGCGAATCAGGGCACAGACAATCCAAAAGGGAGGAAAGTCCAAAATCCCTGTGCATGTGAGATGCACCCGACGACGCCCAGGCAGCGTCTGTCCTTCCCGACAACGATGTGCTGAGGCCGGTTCCAGCTTGGCCCGCATCGTCTCTGCCACGGCAGCCAGTGAGCCGAGGGGCCACGTCCTTGGTAGACGGGATTATTCGCAAGGAGGGAGCAGCTCCCACCGGCCCACGTGGACGCACACGAGACCTCCGGAGGCTGGCGTCCGCGCATCCCGCGGGGTTAAGGATGACGAGGGAGAGGCCTCCAGCCCCGAAACTCCGTCCCCCCGGCTGGTTAGCCCTGCCTGGCTCTGAGGAGCTGGACACTGAGAGGTTTGGTTGGCCACTTCGGAGAGAGCCTCGAGGTCCCTTTCCCTGACCTGGCTCCTCCCCTCCCATATGGGAAAGAAGGGGAGACAGGTATAGCCTGGCTCCAGGTCAGACTGATTTCTTAAGAGGAAAAGTGTATGATTTTTCCCTGCTGTCCTTCCTCCATCACACCCCTCGAAACCATTATCACCAGTGGGTTCCAGCACACGAGGAGATGGGCAGAGACAGGTGTGTGTGTGTGTGAGAGAGAGAGAGAGGGGACACTGGGCTCTCGCACTCCAGAGAGTGTAGGAACATCTTCCTCCCAGGCCCCGCCCACTTGGGGACCCGACAACCTGTGACCTACGGGGAGGATGTCAGCTTTTTCTGGGAGAGGGTGTGGACCAGGTGGGAGGAAGGGACTTGGAGGGGAGGGCATGGTCCAGCTGGGAGGACGGACGGGCTCGTGGGACAGAGGGGCAGGAAGGGGGTGGACGGGTCAGGGGGAGCTGCCCCTTAAAGGGACCCTGTCAGCCCCGCCCTGTTTGGCCACGTGTAAACCTCCTCCAGCCGGGCCCACGGAGGCCCTGGCCCTGGGCCCGCAAGCCGCGTCCCACTGTCAGGGAGCTCAGCCAGACGCCTCCAGCGGCACAGCCTGCGTGGGGCACGGTGAGGCCTGGGCCTCTTCCCAGCTGCAGGGCCAGCCAGCCCGACAGAGGCCGGCCCTGGAGGGTGGGGAGGCAGCGGTCCCAGAGGAGCTGGCTGTCTTGTTTCTCGTGCACAGAGGAGCCCGAGGGCAGGGGACCAGAAAAGCAGGGTGGGGCTGCAGCGTCCCTCGAGGTCCGGCTCCTCCCTGGGCTCGCCGGCTAGCTAACCTCTGTGTCTGTCCTGCCCCTTCCTCCCTGCCTTCCCCGCAGCCACGTCGCAGACCGAGGCCAACTCAACATCTATTTCAGGGCTTTGGTGGGCGAACAAAGTCCAACGCCGCCTCCTCCCTGGAGCACCGAGACCCACCGTCCTCTCTCTCCCGCCCCCAGACCCAAATAACGTTCCATTACCGCGTTTTCTAGGCTGTGCTGAGCGCTCCTGGACTCCACTCCGGCTCCTGTTTCTCTCCTTTCTCTTCCTTGGCCCACGGCCTTCCCTTCCGAAATAGCTCTACCCACAAAGGCGGCATTCCTACGGCGAGGCAGCCCCCCAGAGTTCTCCATGCCCTGGCTTTAAAACACGTGCATGTTGTAGTTCATTTGAGGTCTTCACTCTCTGCCCCCATCCCGCCCTCAGAATCAGCACCCCGTGTGCCCTGTGGTGCGGAGGGAGGACCTCGGAGGGGGCCAGATGTTTCCCGCTCACAGCCCGTGACCTGACTGGGAGAGCGGGCTCCCTCAGCCGCAAAGGCTCTGGGATGTTCAGAGAAGCACTCTGGAAGCCAGCAGGAAGCCATGATTTCAAGTGACCCTCCCTCACCTCAGCCCCGCCCTGGCCAACCTCTGCTCCCCTGTCTGGCTACCTGGAGTCTCCATGGCAGGGTTTCTCCTTTCTCTTGGCAGAAATTCCTGGGAGCTGAGTCCCCTGTCCCTGTGACCTGGCCTCCCACACTAGGCTACAGCACCAGGACCATGTCTCGTGACCCCTCTAAGGGGGCCGGGCTGGGAGACCTGGGGGAACACGGGCTCCCGAGAGCCAGAAATTAAAAAGCAGGGCTGGGGAGAGACCCTGAGTGCTTTGTCACCCCCCCCCCGCCAACCTCAGAATTCCTCCTCCTGGGAGCCCAGCCCTGTCTTGCCCGCTCTGCAGAATATTCCTCGAAAAGCCGAAGGGGCAAATGTCCTTTCTTAAAGAAGACAAATGCTCCGGGGCTGGGTGCCCGCCGGCCACCCACAGGGAGTGTGGAGGCCTGGCTCCTGGGGCCCCTGCACCAAGTGTGCGTCCATGTGGTCACAGCGCAGGGCTCTCTGACCCCTGCACACAGTCCACACCCAGGAACCCGCCCCTCCCCCCGCAGGGAGTCCACCCGCCCAGGACTCCGGGAACCCTCGTGGGAATGGGACAATTGGTCAACCAGTAGTCCAAGCACTTCAGACAGCCTTCCAAAATACTCATCTGTTCCCTGCCCCAAATAGGGTGTAAAATAAACCAAGTCTGCGTGGGCAGAATAAAGGGGTGGAATCAGAACCCTGGTGCCAGGATCCCTCCTCCACACCCTTCCTGGGCTGCCTGTCGCCGAGACCCCCACCCAGCCCGCAGGAAGGCTGTGAGAACTCATTCTCTTGGGTGGCATTTCAGCAGGACCCTGAGTCAGCGTGGTGGTGCTGGGGGAGGACCTGGGGGAGGGGCTTCCGACACTGTCTAGGGTCACCTCCCACGTTACCAGGCCTTAGGACTGGCCTGACCTCTGCCTCCTTTCCGTCAGGAAAGCCCTTGCCAGGAAGCGTGGGGCACACTGGGGCTGGGTGCCCGTCCAGGCTCAGGCGTGGCCCTGATGCCCTCTGCATCGAGTCCACCTGGTCGTAGACACTGTGCTAATGACCTGCCCCCCTAATTATTGTGGGCGTCACGTGAGTCACCCCTGAGCACAGGGGGCCTGGCCACCCTCCGAGACCACCCCTCTAAGCACCACGCCCTGTGTTCCCTCCCTCCCTCCTGACGGAGATGCTGGAGGACACGGTGGTCCAGCCCCGTGAAGCAGGAAGGGCCACTCGCAGGAGGGCGGCGAGGGGGATGGGTCTGGAGGGAGGGTCTGGACGGCAGGGCCGGGTTGGACGGCTCCCCTCCTGCTTGGAGCTCCAGCGGCCGCGGCGGCGCCTGACGGCGGTTCTTTGGTGCAGAGCTCTGTTCCTGTCCCTCTAACGCTGCTTTTCAATCCCCGCCCTGCCACCCCTCCCTGTGCAGGGTTACTTTAGTGACCCCTGGAATGTCTTTGACTTCCTCATCGTAATTGGCAGCGTAATTGACGTCATTCTCAGTGAGACGAATGTGAGTATGACTCTGCCCAGGACCCTCCTCTCCGCCTCCTCTGTGACCCCCCTCTCTTTTCCTCCTTTGGTTTATGTTTTGGTTTCCTGTTTTACCCCCTCCAGTCATGCTTCCTCTCGAACCTGCGCCGTCCTAGGGAAAAGTGAGCCCCCCGTCCCTGGTCTGCCCACCGTGGGGCCGGGCCAGGGCGTGGCCGGGGCCCCTCCTCCAGGGCGCCCGCCCGTGGCCCCCACTAACCCAGCTTTTGTCAGGCCTCCACCAGCGCCAGGTGCCCAGGTCTGTGCCTCCAGGGCTGTGAGCGGTAAGAAGGAGTCCAGTACGCCCACATAACCTCTTTCTTTTCTCATTTTTTTCTCTCCTCTCCTTTCTTTCATGCTTTTTTTTTTTTTCATTTCCCTCCTCCTCTTGTTTTGTTTCTCTCCGTTGTCGGTCCTCCTCCGCTCCCCACCCCGGCTCCTCGCCCATGCAGCACTATTTCTGTGATGCATGGAACACGTTTGACGCCTTGATTGTTGTGGGTAGCATTGTTGATATAGCGATCACCGAGGTAAACGTAAGTACCGGCGTCCCCCGCGACGCCGTGCCTGCTCCGCCGCTCGCTGCCCCCGCTTTCTCTGCCCCCCTCCCGGCTCCTGACCTCCACCGAGTTACTCTTGTTTGTTTACATTGGTTTAAAGAAGTTATTTTCTTGTTGCTTTATTTTGAATTTTTTTATTTTATGTTTTTACCTTTTGGAACGAGCTAGGACCCTCTCCTTTTGAGTTTTGACTGCTGCATCCTTTTCTCTCCCCCTTTACGATCTGCCTGGCATGACTCACCCTGTATAGGAGGACGCAGCCCTGGGACCCTGGAGGAAGACGCTGGAGGGGCATTTACAGCTCCTGGGCAGATGCTGGGGCGGGGGCCCAGCCCTTCCCACCACCTCCATCCCCAGCAGGAGGCCTCACACGCTCAGTCCGGGTACTGACACTGAAGGGCCGCTGCCACCTGGCCCCTCCTCCGTGGAGGCCCCAGAGCGGGTGATGGGGTGGCCTCCCAAGGGCCTTTCCAGGCTGTCCCCACTCCCACCTGTACCTGCCCAGAGAAGCAGCCTCGCCCCTGCCTGGCCCTCCTGTCCCCAGCTCTCGCCACCCTGCCCCGGCTCCTGGCCTCAGGCAGAGCCCCATCCCCGCTCCGAGGCCTCCTGCACCGGCCTGGGAGCCGCCTCCTCCTATACAGCCCCTCCCAGCCCTGCACTCGACTCTGTTACCTGGCATGTTAACCCTTCTCTCTTTACCTGTAGGCAAACCCTCTCGCGGTTGGTCCTTAACATGTGTTGTTGAGTTTTTTGCCATTATTTTTCTTGGTTAAGAGACTTGGTGATGTTTGCACACTCTGATGCGCTGAACCGTTGAATAACAGATCTGAGGCGTTTGTTCACAGCTGCCCCGACCCCCGCCATCTCCCCAGCGTCCTCACCCACCCCTCCCCCTCCACCTGTATTTTGCTGTCGATTGATTAGTTGAACGGATGGTATTTTCTCCCTTGATTCCCCTGATCAGAAGCCCCGTCTGCTCCCCTCCAGCAGACGGACACTGGGAGGAGGCTCCCCGTCCCAGCTCACCCTGTAGCTCAGATCCGATTGCCCCTGCCTCCAGGTTGTCTCTGTCTTGCAGAGTGTGTGTGTGTGTGTGTGTGTGTGTGTGTGTATGCACTCTCCCTTGACCTCTCAGTAAATCATCAGAGCACAAAAAAAAACAAGCTTCGGCCTCGTGCTCCGTGCCTCCCCGCCCTCACCCTACTCCGCCGCGCGCCGTGTGGCTGCACGAGCCCCAGGCTGTTTCCCAGGCACCGTCAGGCCCCTGAGCTACACGCACGTATCCTTCCGGCCTGAGGAGCACCCGCGAGAGAGGCAGGGCTGGGCAGGGGTGAGCCCCACGTCCAGGGGGAGCGCAGCGAGGGTCCCCAAGAGCATCAACGCCAGAGAGATGACGGCAGGGAGGTGGAGGAGGGTGACAGCGGCTGCTCCCCGGGGTGGGGGGCCTCTCAGTCGGGGGGCCTTCGGGGCTCTCACTGTCGGCCAGGCCCGTGCCATCACTCAACCTGCTGTTTACTTGCAAACTGTCTTTAAAGAAGAACCAAGACAAGGAAACAGTTTCTAGAGGATGAAGTTTCTACCCCAGAACGTGGCTGTTGGTGGTGGGGGTGCAGGACAAGAGAAGCCCGGGGACTCGCCTCGCAGACCCCGTTTGTACAGCGGCTTCTGTTCAGCTCGCCTGGGCTGAATCTGGCTCACCTGGCCCCTAATTACCCTGTGAGTTGCACAGACCAGAATTCTCACCCCGTTTGCCGACGCCGCAGGTGAGGCTGGGGTGGCAGTGCCTCTCCCCGCCTCCCAGCTGGACCCCTGGCCCCCTGGTGTGGTGCAGCCCCCGCCCTGGGCCGCAGTCCAGCCTCTTCTGTCCCCGACGCCGTCTGACTGACACGTGTCCCGTGTCCCCCTCCCGTGGCTCCCACCGGCCAGGATTTGTTCAGCCCTCGCGTTCGGCAGTTTGTATTTTAAATAACCACAGGAGGCTTCTTAATTTTCCAAACAAAAAGTCACCAGCCCCCTGACGGTTTGAAGCCCCTCCAACTCCTCCGCCCTCCCTCGCCTACGCCAGATGGTCTCCAGTGTCCAGACTAAGGAGATGGAGCAGAGTCGCGCTGACGGGCTGTGTGTGAGAACACGGGGACGGCGAGTGTGACGGAGCGCAGAGGACGTGCCCGGAGACCACCTCCCAGCTCCGCTGGCCCTCCCTCCCGCCCACACAGGCAACGGCTTCTGGACGGAGGGGACACACGTGTCGTCACCCAAGGCAGGAGAGGAGGACAGGCGGACAGGCCTGTGGACGTGCTCGAGGCCTGCTGCCCTCCTCGGTCCAGGGAGCGTGGTGGGCGACCGCGCTGGGGGCCTCCGTGCACAAACACCACGCCAGCTGTAAAGCACCCGAGCAAAGGGCGTTCCTTCCAAACCCCTGCTGGCGACAGTGGAGCAGCTGGTCTCCAGCCAGTCGCACGGCCTTGCCGCTGACGCCCGCAGACGGCCCAGCCCTCGTCCGGGGTGCACCCAGACTCTTAGCTGACGGATCCAACCAGACTGAAGTAAGCCCGCTGACCACTGCCCGGAACTCAGGCTCTACGGGCCTGCCCACAAGGGTGGACGTGGCCCTACGCCCGAGGGCAGCCAGATCGTGCGGACAAGTTGTGTGAGCAGCGGTGCTTCAGCTGAGGCAGGACCCTCCGCCGAGCGGCTCTGCCTTCAGGCCGCCCGCGGCACGGGGGTCTGGACGCTCCCTGGCGCGAGGACGCGGTCAGGCCCAGGGCGCTCCCAGGCCTCCCCGGGCTCTCCAGTCCTACTGTCATCGCAGGGCCTCCTCTCGCAGGCAGCCGCGCCGTCCTGGCCTCAGAGGGAGCCGCGAGGCCTCTTCCCCTGGAACTCCTCACCTCTGATGCTGTCACACCTGCCGAATGCGCCTGCCCTGCAAACGTTCGCCACCTTCAAACACCTTCCCCTGAAACGCCTCCCTTGCTCCTGCCTTTGCCAGGCTCTGGTGCCCCCAGGAAGCGGTCTCCCCAGGGGTCCCCGGAACATAATGTGTTCCTCCAGCACAGTCAGACCCCCGCTCTGTGAGCCGGGCACTGGGACCCATCATGGAGGGGACAAGCCCGTCCTGGAGCGCCAGCCGGCAAACTCGGGCAGGGGGACGGCCCGACAGGAGCACAGACAACAGGGAGGTCCTGCCGCCAGGGAAGAGCCGCTGAGCTCTTCGGGGAAATGCAGTCGAGTAGGGGGAGTCGGAGCAGCTGGGAGCAGAGCTGGCGGGTGCTGAGCATCTGTGAAGGTGACTTTGAACAAAGCAGAGGCGTGGAGGAAGGGAGGCGTTGCCCTGGAAGACACCCCGGGAGGAGCTTCGGGGGGACGAGCAGGGCAGAGGGGAGATGGGGGACCAGGGAGGGCACCCGACTTGGGCCTTAACCTGAGCAGGAAGGGGAGACACCGGCCTTTTCAGAAGAGGTGCCCCATGACCAGGGGACCACTTTGCCGTCCACTTGAGTCAAGGGCGGAAGCAGCGACACCCCGTGGAAGGGGAACACGGTCCTCCGGGTGGGAGGGCGGGCGCTGCTGCAGAAGTGGTGGAAACGGTCAGGTTCCCAGCCTGCAGTGACAGGAGGCCTGACAGCGCCTCCCGACAGACTGGACGTGGGCTCGTGAGAAGTGTGCGCGGGGTGCCGTGGGGTTCGGCCGAGAGGCAGGAGGACGGAGTTCATGTCAGCTGCGGGGGGGGCACGTTTGTGTGAGGAGGTCTGGGCGCAGGTGGGCGTGTCTACCTGATGGTCCGGGGGGGACGTCTGAGGTCGGGGGAGCCCTGTTTGGGCAGCTGGGCCCTCCCTTGTTCCCGGCTGAGCAAGATGCCGGGGAGGTTTGCAGAGGGCATCTGAGCCGAGGGACCTCGGGCGTTCCCTGAGCTCGTGGGGGAGGTGGGAGCGCTGGTCTCAGCGGGCTCAGACCCGCCAGCGAGGCCCCAGAAAGCGTCCACTCTTCCCCGAGAGCCGTCTGCTTTGTTTGTCCGTTTCCTTGAGTCTCTGTCTTGCTGTCTCCTTTTCTCCGACCTTCAGGCTCACTTGTGCCCCCCGTCTCCCCCCCCCATGTGGAGTGGTTCTCTGATGCTGTTAGCACGCCTGACAAGCTGATTCCATTCATTTATTCTTCATGAGTTTCTTTTGTTTGTTTGTTTGAATGACCGTCCTTCCCAAGTAAGATTGTCCCAAGGAACCACCCTGGCGATTTTGTTATCCATCCTGGCCATCCGTCCCGTTGGGCGCGAGATTCTGGCAGGTCACAGCACCCGGGGGCCACCGGGCTACAGGGGAATCACGTAGTGACTCCTGAGATGGAAGCCGGGCCGCCCACGTCTGAGCTCAGCCACAGGCACGGAGAGAGCCCCCCTGCTCGGCACCTGCCCTCCCGACCACTTCTAGGGACCTTCTGAAGGGACGTTTCACTGGGGTGCCATGACCACAAAGGTTCTCCTTTCTGGCTAGAGCCTCCTTCCGCTTCTGGCTTGAGTTTTGCTTTGGAAGCACAGGTGCATGCTCAGGGCTTCCAACACGGGGGCCTGGGGAGGGACTGCACTCCCACCTTCCAGCTTCGCACCTTTGGGGTGACCTCGCCTGGCCGTCTGCCCTTTTCTGCCCCGTCTCCCCTCTCCTCAACCCCCCTTCCTCATCCAGCTCTCCCCCTCCCTCCTCCTCACCCCTACCTTCCTCGTCCAGCCCTCCTCCTGCACAGACTCAGGTCCCCCTCCCCGTTCATACCAGGCCAACATGGTTAATGAAGAATTTTGCACTTGACCACCCACATCCCCTCATTTGCCCTTAAATCTGAAGGCCAGGGGCCCCGCCCTCTGCTCGAATGTACCCCAGTTGATGTGTACTTATTTAAACCTTGCGTCTCTTGGGCGAGGAAGCACTTCCTGCAACCTTAAAAAACCGTGCCATTTAAAGCAGATTTTACTTTGGTCTCCTTAAAGTCCCTTTCCCGCAGCCATCCCTGGGGCGCTGAGATGCGGCATCTCCCAGCCCCTGCGCAGCAACAGGACGGCACTCCTGTCCCCAGGGCGCCCGTTTCTCCTGCTGGGAAGGAAAGCTTATAGGAAAAGTGCACATGCTGGCTGCCGGCCGTGCTGCCAGGCGTCTCTGGACGCTGCCGACTCGGCCATTCCCAGCTCTCCGCGGGCACCTACCGGTGCTTACCCTCCACCCCAGGTCCGCCAAGGTCTCCCCAGGGCAGCCCCAACGCTCCACCTCCCACGGTACCAGGACGTGCTCACCGCTGGATTCGCCATCCCGTCTTGCAGATCAAATTGAGATGAGCTTAGAGACAGTCAAAGCAGAGAAGCAGAGCTTGGCGGGGGGGGGGGGTCGGGGGGGCGTCGGCTGGACCCAGATCTTCAGGTGATTTGAAATGGAGTTTATATCAGATCCACTCCCTAAGTTCTGGACAAGATTTTTTTTTTTAAAAGAAAGTTTCTGTAGGAGAACAGCCAAGACTCACTCCCGTGACGTTGATCTTGACTCGTGGTTCAGAGGGAGACGGAGTTTCAGCGTCCTGATGTCGCCGCCGCTGTCTCAGGGCAGCCGTGGGGCCGGGCGCCCTAGTCTGTGGAGCTGTGCACCACTCGGCCTTCCCTGGAGGGAGTTGGGGACATCTGCTCCTCAAAGCCAGCGCGTCTAGGAGGCACAGCAGTGGCTTACATTGCTCCAGAGTTCTCTCTGACCTCCTGACCATAGGAGAAGGTCCTGGAAGACAACTCGCTGGGGTATTCCAGCCTCAACGTCCACCTCTCGAGGGCTACCTGGCCCTCCATCCCCAGTGGTCCTAGCCTCCTGGCTACACAAGAAGGACGAGGAGAAGGAGGGGGAAGAAGAGGAGGAGGAGGAAGAGGGGGAAGCGAAGGAGGACGTAGGCCCTTCTTCACGTGGTGAAGAGCTGCTTTCCAACAACTTCAGTTCTCCAGAGAGACCCTGTCGTGTTAACCACTGGGAAATCCCACCGGTTCTCACATCCGTCCTCCTGGGAAGACCCCTCCATCGTGGAGGACCCTCTCCCCGGCTGCCGGTGTCCCCTCCTCCACGAGGTCTGGGGAGGGGACCCCAGTGAAGAGGAGCCGTGAGTAAGTTCTGGAAGCAAAGCCTCTGTCCACCGAGGGGAGGCTTCTCCTCAGGCCCTGAGCTGGGTTCAGGGGGGCAGTTCTGCGGACAATGTCCGCTGGCCGCCCAGAGCCACGCTGGCCTTCGCCGGTTGTACCGCAGGGTGTGCTGCGGCCGTGCGCCCTGTGCGGGAGGAGGGCTGTCCCCACAGCTGCCCGTGGCCCGTCAGCCGGAGCCACCAGCGTGGACTCTGAAAACGCTCCCCGCTGCCTCTCAGAGGCAGAGCAGCCTCGTTCCGTTTCTACCAACTGCATGGACAAATTAGCTGTCCCCACATCCTCAACCCCCTCAAAGTGACCAGGTCCTTAGAAAACAAGGCTGAAAGGGCTGGCAGCACAGAATGGGCTCCACGCTCACCATGTCGGACACGGCGCTGGATCTACCTCCACCAAGCGCCACGATGGGGGCACGGCAACGTCGCTCGCTCGCTGCGGGGGTTGCGGGAGGGTGCCCGCATGCACAAGGGTCCTTACGCCCCTTCCTCCCCAGGAAGACGGCAGGTGAGAAACCGTAAGCTGCTTGGGGGCCCTGGAAGCAGGTCCGAGAAAGGGTCGGTGGTGGACGGCACATGAATTCCCCAGGCTCCCGACTGAGCCTGGATTTGGCTCCGGAGGTAGAACTGACTAATGCTCAGGGGTTCCTCAAACCCCGGTTCTGGGGGTCCCAGAACCGTCTCTGGGCCAAAGGTGCAGCTGCCCTGTCTCCCTCCTAGCTCAGGGGACGCCAAGCAGCAGGCAAGGACGCCAACGATGGACGGCCACCCAGGGTACCTGGGGGTGTCAGCAGACGGGGTTCTCCGAGGGCAGGGCTGTGGGGCGGGCCTCTTCACGTTGGCCCCCTTAGAAATCACGCCAGGTTGCTGTCTGGCTTTTTCTGGTGCTGAGTTACTTCGGGGACCATGGATCTTCCAAGTGTAGCTCCTCACGTAAGAACAGCAAGAGGCTGATGGGCAGCCCTGCACGGGCACCTCTGAACAGGGGGCTCAAGGCCCAAGGAAAAAACCGACCCAGGAGTGTCCAGATTCTCCCAGAGTGAGGCTCTCTGGAGAGCCACTGAGCCCTGGGCTGGGGGACACCGCGCAGGAACCCCAGAGGCCCCCATCCTCCCTCCCGCCACGGCCCGCAGGGCGCCTCCTGGCTCCCTGTCCAATTGAGACATTTAAAAATCCCAAAGGAAGCTTCTGAGTGTTTAAGAAGTAAAATAAAATGAGCAGTTTTCGTTGTTTAATGGCCGGGGGTATATTTAGCTGGGCCAGGTGACCCAGGTGGGTCCTCTAATCACCTCTATCCTGGTCTCATTCAGGATGGGGTTGATCCAGAAGACCTTGGAGCATGTGCCCAGGGCTCATGGCAGTAATGGCAGCGTTGATGGCTTCCAGGGTGGATCTAAGAGGGGTGAGGGACCAAGCCCTTGGGGCCCGCTGCCCTGCACCCCAGCACCGAAGCTGGTGTAGACGCACCTCTGGCCACCCTCAGGCCCCTCCCGGCTGACGCCCCAGAAACCTGGAGCTCCTCACGTGTCTGCGCAGGGCACAAGCACTCACCCAGCCTGGAACTTCCTCGGTGTGCGTGCGTGCGTGTGTGTGTCTCCGTGTTCTATCTCAGCCTGCTAGCCAAACCCCAGAGACCCCACACCCTCCAGGCACGAGGGTCCGCCTGGCAGCTAGTGACCCCCGGGAGGCAGAGACAGATCTAGAACGTATTCCGTAAGTGGCCAGAGAGGTGTCCCGGCCCTCCCCTCGCCTCCCCTGCATCTCCACCATTCCCAAGAGAGGACACCTGCAACCTGCTGCGGGAGAACAGAGGGAGTTGCTGAGAAATCTGTTACCAAGGCGTATTTTCGGTCTGCCGGCAAATGTCTACTGTGCGCATTTCCGTCCTTCAAAACCCCCACGACCTGCTCTCCTTGTTTGTTCCTTGAACACAGAAACACAAGAGCAACCCCCTGAGAGTGGAGGGGAGAGTGAAGTCCTGACCTAGAACGAGTTAGCGCTCGGGGCCGGGGCCATCCGGGGCTGAGCTCTGAGCGGGGCCAGCGGGCAGGGCCGCTTCCCGGGCACATGCTCGGGGCTGCGGGGCGTCCCCCTGCGCCCGGCTCCTCGACGCCTGCCCCCAAGCCGCCCAGCACTCAGGCCCGTGAGAACAGCTTCTCCGGGTGTTAATCATAACATCCTAAATTGTGTGCAGGGCTTTCAAATTTCAAAAACAGTCCACACTTGCTGTCTCGTGCTGTGGCTGGAGCTCTACCCTCCGGGGCTGGGAACCCAGCAGGCCCGGCTCCCCCGGGCCTCAGCGTGGGGACTGGATGCTCCCTCAGGTGGCCTGAGGACCACCTCTGTGGCTCGTCCTCGGTGGTAACTAAACCACTGTCTTCCCCTGAACGTGTCAGAGGGGCCACTGCCAAAAAGACCAGCCCTGGGCGGAGGCCGGGCCCCTCTCCCTGAGCCGGCAAGGCTGGGCCAGTCAGTGCAGGCCGTGCCGGCCCCCAGGGGCTATCTCAGGACACGCGGCTGGTGAAAAGCCAACAAAACCTCCGTCCTCAAAGTGCAGAAGCCCTCATTTGTCATGGCTGTGGGGTAGTTAGTCCGCGGCCAGAGGTGGTCCCGGTAGGGGAAGGCCCCGAAGCCCTGCGGGTGGGAGGCCCGCCGTGCGCAGCCCCTGCCACCTGCTCCGCCTCTCCCGCCACCGTGTTGCTCCTGTGTTTCCCAGACCTCGGGGGCCGGGCGTCTTCGTCGGAGACTCATTACAGCTTATCTCTGTCTGCCTTTCTTTAAAGCCAGCTGAACATACCCAATGCTCTCCCTTTATGGTAAGACCGGGCTCCAAACCACGCTCTCGGCTTGTGACCGCCTCTGACACCCCACTCGCACCCGACCCAGCCCAGCTCCCCGTGCATGCCGCCCCGGGTCCGCCTGTGCCTTGCCTGCCTGGTCTGTGAGCTGTCGGTGCTGGTGTGACTCTTCCATCCCTGAGCTTTCCTGTGGGGGGCGATTCACTGTGACCTTGACTGTCTGGTGAGCCGCGGGAGAGAACCGGACCGAGGGCCCCTTCCTGTTAAACGTCCTGAGGGTGCCGTCTCCAGCCTTAATCTGAGTGGGGTTTGCACAGGGCACCCCAGGCGCCTTGGTGAGGCCTCGGGGAAAGAGGGGCTGGGAGGGCAGTGCCCCCCATCGCCCGGCACCTGTGGCTGCTGGCTGTGAGCTCGAGTTCACGGCCCCAGTAGGAGGTTCGGCTGGGTTCCCTACTGAGTGTTGGCTTTCCCATCACTCGGCAGGGCTACCTGTGAGGTGCTTTAAAAGTAGGCCACAACCGCTTCCCTGCAGCAGGTTGTGTGGCTGGTGGCCACGCCCGCCACCGGAGTCCGGGACTCACCCGCTGTGGCTAAGGTGATGGAGCGGCGACTGCTGTGACTTTGCGGTCTCCTTGGAGCAGCCGTCTCGAAACGGCTGCCTCTACACATTTCCGAAGTGGGCCACGTGCGGGTTTTCAGAAGGACCAGAGAGGGGGTGAAGTCCCTGCGCCCCGGAAGTCCGGGGGGCGGTGGGCAGCGCTTCCTGAGGAAGCCCACCCTGGGCTCTGCTGCCCCCACCCTGGTCACTGATCACTGGAGCTTTAGCAGCTGCAGCGGCCGGGACGGCCCTGAACCCAGGCCGGAGCTCAGACTGCAAGCTCAGTCTTTGCTTTTTATGTCAGAGGCAGGTGCCCCTGTGGCACCAGCTTCCCAGCGCTGGGTGCGCAGCTGAGCTTCCCCATGTGAGCCGTTTCTTCTTCCTTCCCCCTCCCCGAGCTCGGTGGGACTGGCAGCCTAGTTAGAAAGCCCGAGCGCCCCCACCCACTCTGCACCCTCCTCTGGGGGAGCACAGCCTCCTCCTAGGAGAGAAAACAGGATTTCAAGTAGGTACACAGGTGACAGAAGCACAGAGATGAAGGGCATCAAAGACTTCCAGACACACAGGCAGGTTGGCCGGGCGGGGGGACCGCTGTGGGCTCCCTCCCCAGCCCCCGCGGTCCCTCGGCCTGGTTTCTGTGGCCCCCCCAGGGCAGAGCCAGAGGTGCTGGCTGTGGGCTCCCAGTTCTGATCAGGAGAGTGGAGAGGCTGCTGGAGCCCTGGACACGGGGTTGGAACCAAGGCCGTGGGATTTTCGTGGGTGTTGTCAGGGTGGATCTGACCTGGTTAGACATCCAGCGAGGGGAGCGGGGAACTGAGGACCCAGAGACGCTCCCTCGCGGGGGCTGCGGCAGGACAGTAACAGGAAGCCCAGAGGTCCGTTCTCTCCCGGGGCCCGTGGGGCTGGGGTGCTGCGCCAGCGCTGGGGAGCTGGCCCGCCCCGGGGGCCCCACCCGCCGCTCTCTGGCCGGTGTGGGCAGGAGGGTCGGGGGTCCGTCCGTGCTGACTGTCCTCAGATCTGGAGGCAGAGGGCGGTGGGGCCGCCTGTCCTGCCCCTGAGCCCTGCCCGGGTGCACGCCAGCCCCGGCTCCCCCAGGCCCGGCAGCCCCGGCCCCGTGCCCCCTCTGCTGGCCCCGGCCTCGAGTGCACCCCTCTTGGCCCGCCCCTGGCCTCCCTCCAGGGCCCCACCGGGGGGACCACCTGCCCAGAGCAGGCCCCTCGATCCTGTCACACCGAGACCGGACTTGTCACCCTGCCTGTGCCCCCACCCCTCCCAGTCTTGCAGCCTGAGGCTCCGGGGCAGAGGGGGAGGTGGGGGGAGGTGACACAGAATCCCAGTGGCTCCAGGGCGAGACCCCTCCGTGGGCAGCCCACCCCGCCCCCCAGGACCCCCGGTGCCGCCACTCCTCAGGGATGGAGGCCAAGCCGGCCCAGCCCCCTCGCAGGGGGCCAGTGCCACTCAGGATGCAGGACCCTCGGCCAAGCCGGGCAGGAGGAAGGCCGGGGGCTCCGGGGCGGCGCTCAGCCTAGATTTCACAGCCTGGGGGTTCCTTAGGGAATCCTCTGTTTCTCCACCCAGGGGGTGAGACTAGGAGGGTGGGCATGGGGCTCAGGGCCTGGGCACAGCCGGGCTCCGCCTGGGGCTGGACCGCCGCAGGCGGCCCAGGGAGTGGGAGTGCCGGTGACCCGCCGGGCCGCGTGGCTGGGCAGGCCCTCCCCGCGGGCCCCTCTGCTGTGTTAACTGCCACCTCCTGTTGCCAACGGCCCCAGAACGCGGAGGAGAACTCCCGCATCTCCATCACCTTCTTCCGCCTCTTCCGGGTCATGCGCCTGGTCAAACTGCTGAGCCGCGGGGAGGGCATCCGGACCCTGCTGTGGACCTTCATCAAGTCCTTCCAGGTAGCCCCCGCCCCCCCACCCGGGAGAGGGCCCCGCACGCCCCCAGAGCCAAGGGGAGGTGGAGAAGGTTCTGCCTTCTCTCTCTTGTGTGTTTTCTTCAAGAATTTCCCTCCCCAAGGGGCTTTGTGGTGGGAGAGGCCTGAGAGTGGGCGGAGGCGGTCTGACCGCTGCCTTCGGCCTAGGAGCACTGCGGCAGGGTCTGCCCACGGCCTTAGTCAGACCCCGGGCCTCGGGGAGAGGCAGTCCCCTACGTGGGCGTGGGCTGCCAACTGCAGGATTAATTCTCTCCCCCCGGCAGTCGTTTTCCTTCTGTAGAAGAAGAATGACGCTGCCCGGCGTCTCTGGGGAGAGTTATGCAAGCGGGAGTTAAAAGAGGCAGGCCGCTGGGTCATGGGAATTTTCTGAGGGCAGTGGTGCGCGGACCCTGGCCCGAGGCTGCTGCTCAGGGACGAGGATGGGTGGGTCCTGATCCAAACGGGCTGCAGGCAGAGGAAGGGGCTCTGCTGGGAGGGCTCACGTGCTCCCGGCAGCCCCCCAGGGCAGCCCCCAGCCTCCGCCCTCTTCGCAGCACCCCTTCCACCCGGCCAGGCCAGGGGTCTTCCCAGTAACGGGCTCGCTCCCCACCTGCCCCGTCCCTGGGGATCTGAGGAGTCTGATGGGGGTGGGCCCGGGTCCCACAGCCGGGGGTGACTGTACAGACCCCATGTACTCACCCACCCCCGACATTCTCTGGGCTCAGAAGGGGCCCGGAACGCCCACCAGGCAGGGCGCACGCCCGGTCCCGTGACGCCACCTAGTGGTGTGCGGGCTGGGTGCACAGCCGCTGTGAGCCCTCGAGGCCTCCCCCAGGCTGAGCGGCTGAGTGAATAAAACGCCGGGGACCAGCAGCAGGCAGGGCACTGCCCGGAGCGTTTAGTGAGCTGTAAACCCCGAATCGCCACAAACCCTCTGAGGTCATCACTCTTCTTCCCAGTTTCCAGATGAGGCGACCGGGGCTCAGAGAGGTTAGGCACGTGGCCAAGCTCCCACAGCGAGGAGGTGGCAGAAACGGGACTGAGCCCAGGCTCTCGCTGTTGTTACATTTCCCTTACTAACGCCTTTATCACACCCGGTGGGACAGCTTAAAGCTGTGTAGGGGGAGGGAAAGCCTGGTGTGTGTCCCCCGAGCCCCCAGCCCAGCCACACGAGGACAGGTGTGCGGCGGGAGTGACGTATTGAGGAATGTGACCCCACACCCACTTTCCTGGGCCCATCCCACTGCTTCTCAGGTGCTTGAAACCCAGGTGAGGCGAGGGGTCAGCACCAGGGCTCAGCCTTCGCCCTGGTGCCCAGATCGCCTGTGGGGCTCCCGGAACGGCCCCCAGCCAGGCAGCAGCTGTGGCTGGGGGACGCGCTCCGGGGTGGGGGTGTGGCCAGCCCGCTCCGCCCGGCCTCACAGTGTCTGTGCCCTTCCAGGCCCTGCCCTACGTGGCCCTCCTGATCGTGATGCTCTTCTTCATCTACGCCGTCATCGGGATGCAGGTAGGACCCGCCGCGCCCCCACTCCTCCTCCTTCCTCCTCCCAGGCCCAGCCCACACCCTCCTCCCCGCACCTCCACAAGCTCCTTCTGGCGCCAGAAGGTCGCAGGAGTCGGAGCGTCCCCTGTGGACCCTGCCAAGGCCAAGCTCAGAGGCCTTCCCCCTTCGCCCTGGCCTGGGTTCTGCTCTGGATGGGGCAGGACTCCCCCAAGTCACACAAAGGGCCTGAGGAGGGCCAGGCCCCTTTCAGGAGACAGCGGGAAGCGCGTGTCAGACGGCACCACCTTCCCAGGTCTGACGGCCCGAGACCCACCGGACCAGTGGCATTCAGGAGACCTAAAGACGGTGGAGGGGGGGGTGCAGCCCTCCCAGTCGAACGGGCCCCCTGCACCCGGCCCTGCCCCACACCTAGTCTGCAGCCGCCCAGGCTGGCGGGGCTCAGCGCAGCGCCCCGCCCGGGGGAGGCTCCTGCCCGCGGCAGCAGCGCCTCAGCTCGCTTCCTCCACTTGCTGGTCACAGGACCCCAAGGTTCACAGGGTTCACCCTTTTCAGATGAGAGAGCAGCCTGGCCCCCGACCAAGGGTGGCCATTCCTGAGATAATCGTAGCTTTAAACGGCCAGAAAAAACACAAAAGGAGGCCTCTGAGGTCAAGGACGACTTGAGCTTCCGCCCCCCCCCCCCCGACTCCATGGACGGAACTTGGGAGAGTGCTTGGGTGCACAGAGCTGAACGCCTCCAGCGGAGCCTGGAGCTCACACGCAGGGCTGGGCTCTGAAAGCTCCGGAGTGGGGCCCGGCTTTCTCACCGCAGAAAGGGGGTCCCCATGGTGACTGTGGGGTGGCGGCTGGGTGAGCACCCCCATCTCGGGGACGAGACCACAGTGCACATCGGGTCACCACCGCGCTGCGCACTTTAAATACGTGCAGTTATCCTTGTTAATTAGTCCTCAATAAAGCTTTTTGAAAAAGAAGACAAGAAAAATATTCTCAAGAATCTGCAATCAGAAACAAAAGAGAAAAAGGAAAGAAAGAAAAAAGAAAGAGGAAGGCCAGCGAGGCCTCTGTCCTCGCAGAAACAGAGCTGAGGCCTTGGCTCTCAGCCCCGCTCCCGGGGGGTGAAGGGCACGCGTCTGCTGCTGCCTGTGCAGTGTGGAGGCCGGGCTTCGGGGCTGGACGGGGGTCAGGCGCCTCCCCCGTGAGGCCCTCCAGGTGGAGCTTGTGGGCCAGCCTGTCCAAGGTCAGCTGTGAGCCCTGAAGAGCCCGTGGAACGCCGGGTGGGACAGGACCCCTCCGTCCACACTCACCGAGCCCGTCCCCTCCCCCCAGGTGTTTGGGAAAATCGCCCTGAACGACACGACGGAGATCAACCGGAACAACAACTTCCAGACCTTCCCCCAGGCCGTGCTGCTGCTCTTCAGGTGGGTCTGCGCGGCAGGTGCACAGGGGCAGGTGCGCGGGGGCAGGTGCGAGGGGGCAGGTGCGCGGGGCACCTGTGGGGGGCGGGGCAGGGTGACGTGGTGGCTGCCCTCACTGCTGTTACCACGACTGGACAGGCGCACCCGCCGGTGACATGGGACATCAGCTGGGGATGCGAAGTCACACTCTGAAGCGCCCCCTGGTTGGAGGCCAAGCCCGTCCAGAGCCGGCCCGCAGCGCCCTCGCTCTGTGACCTTGAGTGACCTTGAGCGAGACTCAGCTTCCTCCCGCAAGCCGCTCGGGCTCCAGAGTTGGTGTGCTGGCCGTCTCGGGGGTCCAGTCTCCCACACTCAGTGCCCCTCGTCTGGGCCAGCACGAGCCCCGCCTCCTGGGAGCCACCCCGCAGCTGTCGCTGCGTCTCCCCGCATCGGGGCCTCAGTCACCCCTGCTCATCGCAGCCTGGGACGCTGGGCCCCGTCTGGGGTTCCTCCGCTCCCGGACCACATCACTTCTCGAGTCCGTTCTCACACGTGAGGTCCACAGCCTGTGCCACCGGCAGAGGCAGTGAGCCCTGGCCCCTCCGTGGGGGCCTTTCCAGAAGGCCCGGGGGCCGTCCCCGTCAGCTCACCCCCTTCACCGTGTCCTGCAGAGTCCTGTCCCCACATCCGCGCCCAAGTGTCGCAGTTGCTCAAACGTATTAACTCGCGCTTGAACGTCAGCCTGACAGCACGCCTCCCTCAGACCGCGGCCGTGAGAACACGGGGGCTGCTGTGAGCCCCAGCTCAGCAACAGCACCTAGGCCTGAGCTGCGCTTAAATGCGGGATTGGACACAGTTACGCAGCGGAGCTCCGGGTCTCCCCCTCCTTTGCAAAAGTCCTCGGTGGCAGGAGACAGTCTGTGAACGAATGAGGAAGGACGAAACCCCGAAGTGTGCTGCCGGCCAGCCAGCCACGCGAGGGGCCCTAAGTGAGAGCGGGCGGGTGGGGTCCAGCGGGAGAAGGCCCGAGTCGGGGAAACACATGCCCACGCAGGGTGCCGCGGAGGGCGCGGTCCCCGGGGCTTCCCCGAGCTCAGGACCCGCGGGACGAGGCGCCAGGGGCCTGGGGCGACGACCGGGCTGCTTGCTCGGGGACCACATTTGGAGAGCATTTGCCTACGATGCCCACAGGCTGAGAGCGGAGCCCTGGCATCACAGCCCAGGGCCTTGGGTCTGAGAGGCAGAGCAGGGCCCCGGGGAGCCCGCCCTCCGAGAGAGGCGACCCCTCGGTCGCACGACTTGGCTTTCTCCCCTGGTCCCCAGAGAGGCTCCTGCAACGAGAGCTTGATCCACAGAGATGTGGGCCGGGCTCTGCACCTCCCCAGAGTGTCGCGGAACAACCAGCGTCAAGGAAGAAAGACGCGCAACTACAGGTGAGCGAACACGCGGACGCGCAGAGAATACAGAGGCCCCAGATATCTGGAGATAAATACAGTTTGTGTCTTTAGAGGAATTTCAGAGCATGAGACGTCTGTCAGCCTGAAAAGGAGCAGGAGGAGAAGAGGTCGTTGTGAACGAGAGCAAGTCAGAGAGGACGCAGGCAGACACACTGCTGAGACGGTTTGAAGTGGATGCAGCTGAAGAGGGGAGTCACGATCTGAAAGACCGAGGCAGGGGCTGTGTCCTTACACGGCAAAAGAGACAAAGGTTGAAAATATGAGAGTTGACACGTGGATGGAGGTCAGAGCCAGGAAGCCCCATCTTCATGACACAGACTCAGACAGAACGAGCCAGAGGCGTGGAGAGAAGGGACCACAGACCAGGGAAAGGGCAAGTGAAGACAGGAGCCTTTGGACGGGAGGGCCTGCGAGGGCGGGCAGGCGCAGCGCAAAGGGGCCTCCACCAGACCGGCGGCGAGGCTGCAGAAAACCAGGAGTAAGGCAGGAATCCCGAAGGCTTCCCAAGAGGGCGAAGCGAACCGCTTGCCAGGGACCGGGTGCCGCTGGGCTGCGGGCCACCGTCCCGGGCGTGCTGGGAGGCGGGTGACGGACTCGGTGTTGGGAGGAGAGTGGGCTTTGGGACCCAGCCTCCTGGGACGCAGCCCGATCAGCATCCAAGTGACAAAATGTAGGCCTTTCCAGAGCGTGAGGAGGCTTTCCGCGTGAACCATCTCTGACACGATCACACAGGGACGTTCTCACAGAAAGGAAAACTACTCGGAGCAGCAGTGAGCAGAGTAACGCCGAGCAGAGCAATGCTGAGGTTTACGGTTACGACGTGTCGTGGCGCTTGAGTCACTGTTCTGAGTACCTCACAGCTGAAGCTGCAAACTGCTTAGAGAGGAGGAAGCAGAGGAAATTCAGAGCCAAAACTAACCTGCGTTTTAAAATTTACTAAAAGTAAACTAATTCATGAAAAAGAATGCCAAAATAACCCTAAAGCAAGAAGGAATGCACTTATTAAAATAAAAGCAGAAGGTAACAAAATACGAAGCAAAAATATTTATCAATAAACCTGAAAACAGATGGTTTGAACAGACCAATAAATAGACAAACTTTCATCAAATCCAATTAAAAAAACAAAGAAAGACGCAACGTCAGGAGTAAGAAAAAGCAACGTAACCGCAGATGTGGGGGTGATTTTAGAACGAAGAGAACATCACCAACTTAGGCCGACATGTCCGAGAACCTAGACGAAGAAGATGCTCTCATGTAAGAAAGTATAAATTGTAAAAATTGTCTCAAGGAGAAATTTTTTGGTTAACCGCGACAGAAACTGATACGGCCGTCGAAGGTTAGTCCTCCAGTGGGCCCAGGAGCCAGCATTTTCACGTGTGATTTCCACCAAAACGTCAACGTTCCTGTGTCACACAACCTTCCGGGAGCGGAAACGGGTAGAAACCTCCCCAGTCCTCCCGTGAGACAACGCAAGGCGAAAAGCAACAAGAAAGGGGAAGACTCAAGAAGTGTCAAAATGCAAGTGTGTGGTGTTTACCGACAGCTCTGGCTGATGCAAGTGGAAAACCCAAGGAAGTCAACTCCAGAACCTTGTAGCAATTAACAGGACGGGCACAGGGAAGACGAACAGTCACGCTCCCTCCTGAGAATGTGCAAGTCTGCTCGCTGTGCTGCAACAAACACCGCAGACGGGGTGGTAAACAGCAGACCTTCCTTCCTCGAACTTCTGGAGGCTGGAAGTCTGAAAGTCCAAGGTCAAGGTTCTGGGCGATCCTGTTCCTGGGGAGAGCCCTCTTCCGGGCCCCGCTGGGCCCTCGCAGGGTGGAGGGGGCGAGCGCTAGTCTCTCCTCCTGCTCTTATAAGTACACTAATCTCCCTACGCGGGCCCCTGCCTCACGACCTGGCCTAAACCGAAGCGCCTGCCAGCACCGTCACGCTGAGGTCCAGGGCTTCAGCACAGGAATTCTGAGGACACAGACATTGGGTCCGAAACAGGTGACAGCCGGCCCGTCCCTGTGACAGAGGAGCTCATACGCGCTCACTTCTCCTAGTCTACGTGACACCGCAAGTTGTAGCCAATGCAGTGAGATGAAAAAATTAAATCAAAGGGCAAGAACTGAAGAAGGAGCAAAATTGATTGCCCAAAAACCAACTGTCAAACTCAATGACAAAAGAAGAAAAAAGCAAACAACCCCATGTAAAAGTGGGCAAAGAAGATAAACAAACAAACAAACAAACAAAAACAAAGCGTAAATACAGGACAGAAATAGACTCACAGACAGAGAATACAGACTTGTGGTTGCCGGGGGGTGGAGGGTGGGAAGGGATAGACTGGGATTTCAGAATTGTAGGATAGATAAACAAGATCACACTGTGTAGCACAGGGAAATGTACACAAAATGTTACGATAACTCACAGAGAAAAAAACGTGACAATGAGTGTGCATATGTCCATGAGTGACTGAAAAACTGTGCTGAACACTGGAATCTGACACAACACTGTAAAATGATTATGAATCAATAAAAAATGTTAAAAAAAAAGTGGGCAAAGGACTCAAATAGACATTTCTCCAGAGATGGCGTGAACCCGGCCAGGGGGCCCACGGACAGATGGTCAGCATCGCTCATCGTTAGGCAAATGCGAATCCAAACTGCAACGAGATGCCACTCCATGCCCACCGGGACGGCTACCATCGGAGGAGGACAAGGGCCGGTGACAACGTGCAGAAACTGGAATCTTCGTGCGTTTTGGTGAGAATGTGAAACGGTAACAGCCACTGCGGGAAGCAGCACGGCTGTTCCTCAGAAATTTAACAACAGAACTAACGCACGACCCAGCAATTCCACTTCGGGGTCTGTACCTAAAAGAACTGAAAGCAAGAACGCAAAGAGACGTTTGTACGCCGTGTTCTTGGGAACGTTACTCACAGGAGCTTAAGCACGGAAGCATTGTGTCCATCGACAGATGAGTGGATAAGCAAAATGCGGTCTGTACACGCAGCGGAATATTATTCAGCCTCAGGAGAAGGCGGTTCTGACACCTGCTACGACACGGAGGAAGCCTGAGAACACTGTGCCCGGTGAAGCAAGTCCGTCACAAAAGGACAAGTGTTCTGCGTGATCCCACTTGCGTGCGGTACTTAGAACATTCGCAGGCGCGGGAGTAGGAGGCGGCTGCCGGCGCCTGGGGGGCTGGAGGACAGGGAGTTGCTGCGTAACCGGCGTGGGGCTTCAGCTTCACACGGCGAGAAGAGTCAGGGAGGTGCGTGGTTGTCTCAGCACAACCGTGCGAGTGTGTTTAATACCACTGAGCTGCACACTGAAGGTGGTTAAGATGGTCAGTTCTATGCTATGTGTCTTTTACCGCAGTAAAAAAAAGAAAATATGTAAATAAAACATCTTTTCAAAAATCGATTGCCCATGTAGACTCTCGGAGAGAAACCTCAGAACAGAGAGTTCAGCACATCTGTCGGTAAAGTCAGCGGCTTCTCTCCACATCTGCTGCCAATGGAAAAATACAACTTCGTAAAAGTACCATTTATAACGGCGACATTTTATTTCTTTGTTTTAAAGAAGGTATCTAGAAATAATCTAACGACAGATGGATATGGAGAAACTATAAGCTTTTATTAAAAGACATTTTAAAAGGCCCAAGTAAATGTAGAGCAGACTCAAAGATGCCACGTTCCCCGAGTTCACCTGTGTTTTGATGCAGTTTCAGTCAGACGCTCAGTGGTTTGCGGGGCTTGGCGGGCTGATTCTGACGTGTCTGTGGAATCAAAGAGCAGCAGAGCTGGGCGGGCTCACTCTCTGTGGGATCATGACGTCCGACAACCTGGAGTTACTGAGACAACGTGGGGAGGGGGGTACACAGCTCAGCGGTGGAGCGTGTGCGCAGCATGAAAAAGGTCCTGGGTTCAGTCCCCAGCGCCTCCGTGTAAATAAATAAGTAAATAAATCGAATCACCCCCCCCCAAAAAAGAAGAATTTAATTAAAAAAAGAAGCCACTTAAAAAAAAGGAAAAGGCAACGTGGAACCCCAGAGCCACAGTGACAAACCGATAGAGGAGAGTGAACACACTTGCCCAAGACCCACAGGTCTTGAAACATGACCCACAATTTCACATCTGCAGACACAGGTGGGCTGCTCAGTGAACTGTATTAAGAAAGTTGGTTACCTAGACAGAAAAACATAAAGCATTTTTCTTCCTCATATCGAGTGCAAAAATAAACTCCAGGTTAATGGGTTCTTACGAAATCATTATGAAAAACAAAATTTTAGATCTTTTAGAACATATAGGAGAAGCGTTTTTTATAACCTAGAATAGGGCTGGATTTTTTTTTTAGACAAGCCGCAAAAAGCACAAAACAGAGGGAAAATTCTCATTTGATCACATTGAAATTTAAACTTAGATTCATCACAAGACACCATAAATAAAACTGGGAACAAGCCGCAGACTGGGACTTTCCTTGCAATGCACATAGCTGACGGAGGACCAATATAAAGAACGTACGGAAGAACCCTTCAAATGAGCTAGACAGACAGCCCGTGGGCAGACAGGCGACTCAGCAGAAGATGAAGTAACATTTCTTGGCCTATTCATCATTTTAAAACCAAATTAGAAATTGACACAACATTGTAAACTGACTATACTTCAGTTAAAAAATATACACCAGAAAAAGGAGGTGGGTAGGGCATAGCTCAATGGTAGAGTGCGTGCCTAGCATGTACGAGGGCCTGGGTTCAGTCCCAGCACCTCCACCAAAAGTAATAAGTAGATAAACCTAATTACCTACCCCCCAAAAAAACAACCAAATTAAAACAGCAATGAAATACCATTTCACACACATCACATGAGCAAAATTTTTTAAAATTCACTAACACCAAGAGCTGACAAGTCTAAACTCAAAAACAGAAAAGAAAAGTGGTTGCCGGGGGCCGGTGGTGGGGGGGAGCAGACAGGGAGAGGCTGGTATCGGGGCGCGAGCTCCCAGCCGTAAGGTGACCGAGGTCTGAGGCCTCAGGTCTGACGGGGTGACGGCAGTTACAACACTGACCGTATGACAGCAGACTTGAAAGTCCTCACACACACGCACAGATAGCTGTGTCAGGTGGTGCATGTGCTAAGCAGCCAGGTGGGAGGATGTGCACGTCCATCAAACCATCGCGGCTACGCTCTAAACAGCTTAGTTTTATTTGTCAGTTGCGCCTCAGTCGTGCTGAGAAAAGGCTTGGCAGTTCTGTAGAGCTCTGACGCCGGAAGCAGACCCTTGGAGAATAAGCAAGGCCCTTGGAGCAGACCCTGGCAGTGAGGCCACGCCCACCGGCCCCTGGCAACTCCACCTCCAGGCAGGCGTGGACCGGCCCGTGTGGCGACCGCAGGCTTCTCTGCGACAGCAAGACAGAAAAGCAAAGACGAGCCTCAGCAGGGCGGTGGGGGCCTTATCCAGAGAGCACCTGCTCTCCGGGGTTAAGAGGAATCAACTAGCGATACATCCAAACGGCTGACTCTCAGAACGTAACGTGGTTGTGAAAAGAGGGACTTGGCAACAAGGTGCAGTTTGTTACTTTTGCATAAAGCCTTGAACGTTCAAAGCAACACTGTAAGTTTCCATGTTCAGTGGGTGTATCAGCGTTCGCTCTTCCGGGGGCTGACAGACCCCAGGCTCAGCCTGGTGGCTCCCGGGGCTGGGGGGCCGGGGCCGTGGGCGGCGGCTCCAGGGCGTGGTCTCTCGCCAGGTGCGCCACGGGCGAGGCCTGGCAGGACATCATGCTGGCCTGCATGCCCGGGAAGAAGTGTGCCCCCGAGTCGGAGCCAGGCAACAGCACGGAGGGGGAGACGCCCTGCGGCAGCAGCTTCGCCGTCTTCTACTTCATCAGCTTCTACATGCTGTGTGCCTTCCTGGTGAGCAGGGGGCCGCCCGGGGGCCAGCGTGCGGCCCGAGCCACCCCTGTGGCTCCAGCTCAGGGTCGCCCGCGGAGAGGCCAGCTCGGAAAGGCTGAGTTGGTGGGGCTGTTGGCCACCCTCAGAGACGGGCAGCAAGGGGGCCAGAGGGCGCTCAGCCGGCATCTTTCTTGTCCCCCCTTGGCTGTTGTCATGCTGGCTTCGTCCCCAAGGAGCGTTTCTGGCACCTTGATGGGGAGCGAGGGAAAGGTGGAGGGTGGTCCCTGTCCCCAGCAGCTCCACCCGGCCCCTGGGTGTGAGGGAAGCTATCCCGCCCCCCGGTGGGGTTCACCCCGCACAGCCCTGGGGGAGCTGGGTCAAGTCCACATCCAAGAGACCCATGTTCCAGGGGCTGGTGATCGACACGGTGCCTCATGGCTGGCCCTTAGGAACGCTGGCTTCTGCCCTGCGTGGCACTGCTGGCCGCATGGGCAGGCAGGCAACTCTGGCTGCTCTCCGTTCCCTGCAGATCATCAACCTCTTTGTGGCCGTCATCATGGACAACTTTGACTACCTGACGCGGGACTGGTCCATCCTGGGTCCCCACCACCTGGACGAGTTTAAGAGAATCTGGGCGGAGTACGACCCTGAAGCCAAGTAAGTCCCCAGGGGGCAAGGCTGAAGCTGCGAGGGTCGGTGCGGCCACGCCTGCAGGAGAGGCAGGTCAGCACGGAGAGGCGGGTCAGCACAGGGTCGGGGGGGGGAGGTGGCCACACCTGCAGGAGAGGCGGGTCAGCACAGGGGGCCGCTGCCGGCACTGGGCTGCGCAGGACGCCAGGGTCAGGATCGAGGGTCGAAAGCCAGCAGTCGGAGGCGTTTGGTGAAGAACGTCCCTGCTATTCAGTTGAGCAGAAGGACAGGTCTCAGTGCTAGGACAGCGAGTTAAGTGCTCGCCGTAGCACGTCCGGGGCCGGGCCGACCTTGACGCCACCCCTGCAGCAGGCCTGTCTATCCATCGAGCATGTCTGGGTGACACTCGGGAAGTGCCTTTCGGTCAGATGGTTAGTTGACGGAAGCGGCAGTAAATACCGAGAATTCCGTCGTCCTCCCCAAGTACAGCACGATGGCGGCCTGAAAGTCTACCCTCATGAGTGCTGGATCGGGCGTCTAACCTGGCGCCAGTCTGCTTGGCCGGGTGCACGGGGGGGAGCCCGTCCTGCAGGGTCCCCACCCCAGGTGCGTGAGTCCCGGGCTGCTGGCCGAGACCCTCGCCCTCGCTGATCGTTCCTCTGCTCCCGCCTCTTCCAGGGGCCGCATCAAACACCTGGATGTGGTGACACTGCTGCGGCGCATCCAGCCCCCACTGGGTTTCGGGAAGCTGTGCCCTCACCGCGTGGCCTGCAAAGTAAGGGACAGCTGGGACCATGGGAGAGAGGCCAGGTGGGAGGCGAGATGCCCATTTGTCTGCGACCTCGGGCACGACACTGACCCTTTAAGGGGATGAGGACAGATTTTATGGGCTAAAGAAAGGAGCCTGTGCCAGAGGGAAGCCCCTTCCAGCAGCGAGTCCCCAGGCGCTGGACGAGGACAGCGGGGAGACCCTGCTGCCACGGGGCCGGGTCAGGGTCCACTCCAGGCTGCACCCCGCGCATCTGGAGGACCCTCGTCCAGGATGGACAGGTTTGGGCTCCCTCCCAGGATTGGAGACCCATTAAAGGGTCACACGCTGGCTTCAGGGGTCTGTAGACCCCAGAATTGTGCACAGAAGCACCACTTGTCCAGGGAGAGGATCAGGTTTTCACCACATTTCCAGTGAGTCACGACCCAGAGGAGGTTGCGTCCCGGCCCCTCCTGGGAGCAGGCTTCGTGCTGCTGTCTTCACGGTGACCCCAGTGCCAAGCCCCCACCCGAGCTTGTGGGTGGTGGGACGGGAGGGAGGAGGCGGTCCAGCGGGAGGAGGTGGTCCAGCGTCGAGAGCTCTGATCGGTTTGGGGCAGAGGCGTGTCTTCTCGATACACAGGAGAGCAGCGCCCCCGCGTCTCCCGCAAGCCTCCTCCCATCACCACCTCCCTTACGGGGGTTCCTGAGCCCTGGGCACCGGTGCCTGGGAGCCCCTGAGCCCCCATGTGCCACGGCAGGCGCTCGGGTTGGGACGAGGCCAGGGGACTTGGCACTCTTCGGTGGAAGCGAGGGCCTGCTGAGGACGAAGCCCACGCGCCCCTACTCTGTGGGAGGGCTTTGCGCACAGCTCAGGGACAGGCACATGCATCTCGAGGCCCCTTGCAGCATCCGCCTGCGGGCGCCCTGTGGGTCCTCCGAGGACTGGCCGCTGTGACGAGCAGCTCCACCTCCTCCTCTGCAGCGCCTGGTCTCCATGAACATGCCGCTGAACAGCGACGGGACGGTCATGTTCAACGCCACGCTGTTTGCCCTGGTCCGGACAGCCCTGAGGATCAAAACGGAAGGTAAGGGTCATCGGGGGCCCGGGGGAGCCCCTCAGGGGTCCCACAGACCCACCAGAGCCGGGCTCCGTGGCCTGCAAGGTGCTCGGGACCTGCCCACCCTACGCGATGTCCCAGCAGCAGCCCAGCAACTCCCTCCCCTCCGGGACGTCAGCAATGCTGGCCTGGTCCTGTCTGCTCTGCTCTGGAACGGCCTCCTTGCCTCTCGCTTATTTATCGCAGACCCCAGAAAAGATCCTGGGTGCTGTCGGGAGGTGCTCGGGTGTGTCAGGAGATGAGTGTCACCTGCTGTGGGCCGAGCCCATCCCACCGGGGTTTTACCAGCTCCAAGTGGGGTCAGATGTTCAACTCGCTTTACAAGTTAAAGTGAAGGGGTCCCAGTGCCCGTGGTGGAGGCGGACACAGGCCGCGTGCTGGCCGCACCAGCTCCAGTGCTCCGCCAGCCGACAGGTGGGCCAAGCGCTCCCCGGTGTCGCCGGGAAGGAGGGACGGTCTTCCTGTCCGCCCAGCAGAGCCTGGCTGCGAAGACCCGCCGTCCTCCTGACTGGTTGGTACTTCCGAGCTGCTCCGGAAAGGCTGTGAATGTCCCTGAGGCGACGCCACTGCACCCCAAGACCTTCCAGCCCCTCCAGAGTCTGCAGGTTCGAGCTTGTTCAAGGCACCGTGTCCCAAGCACCAGCCCCATCTCAGAACCCGCATCGCAAACCCGCCACATGGGTGCTTCACGTGGGAGCAACGCTGGAGACCCAGCGGCATAGTAACTGGAGAAGCCAGACAGGGCGGGCCGCGGGTCCCCTCACCCTTCTGACGTTTCCACCTCGGAGTCGCAGGCCGCCCCCAACAGGAGCCCTGGTGGGGAGCCGGGGCCTTGACCCTGACTACACGTGTGGCCATCACTGACTCTCTCTCTGCCTCCGTTTCTTCATTTGTAAAACAAGACAGGTGGTGACACGTGGAAATGCAGCTCCGTGGCTAACCCAGACAGGTGCCTCCTCTCAGCTAAATCCTTCCACAAAGCGATAGAAACACCTGGAGTGAAGGAACAGACTCACAGGGCCACAAGACACGTGTCAGAATAACGAGCTCACCTTAAAGCGTCGCAAACAGTCCGAGCTTGGCAGCTGAAGAACATGCTCTCGGCAGCCGCGCTGTGACTCAGTCCACACGGGTGTGACCAGGCCCGTCGCCGGCGGCGCGAGAACTGAGCACACGCTCACCGTGCGCGTGGGCACGACTGGAAGGAAACCTGGAAGGCCGTTCGCTGACGTGTCAACCTCGACTGTCGCTGAGCAGTGGGATCAGCAGTGACTTCCACCTTCTTCCTTTAACTGCGTTACTTTCCAGCTTTTCCACGATGGCTTTGGTTACAGTTCTGTCCAGGGAGAAAGGCTTTCCTGGAAGGAAAGGTCTGCGGTTCTTCAGGCTCAATGTAAAGCAAAGGAGTAAGTCCTCATCCTGGAGCGACGGGGAACCGTGGTGCCTGGCGCTGGAACCCAGACCCATCAAGACACACTGTCCACGAGAGCCCAGCCCCAGCCAAGTCCCCACCAGGGAGCCAGATGCTCGCAGCCCATCCCAGGGAAGCGTGGGTTCCCGAGACCAAGGAGGAGCCAGACAGGCAGGAAGTCAGGCCAAGAATCAAAGAGAATCTCAAACACAGATGTCTGTCCGCTGATGAGCACCATCCCCGTAGCTCCCGATCCTGCACTGTTCACTCAAAGCCCTGCTGGGCGGGCAGGTCTCATACGCGGTATTTTCCTACCGTGAGATAAAATTTAAAAGTGAAAAAGGACCAGCTCGCAAAGGGCCCACGGCGCCAGCTCAGAGCAAACCTCTGTCGGAGACCGCGCCCCCCCACCCCCACCCCCACCTGCAAAGGTGCTAAACCCTTCAGTCCAGGAGGCAAAGGCAAGTCCTGGAGGTAACTAGAAGGAACGAGAGGGAGCATCTGGATCTGGGAGGACGAGCCTCACGCAGCCCGAGGCGGGAGGACTCGGCGAGAACCCGGGCTCGCCCTGCGGTCAGCCCCAGACCGCCAACCTGCGGACGCAGAAGGCAGAGGCTCTAAGACACAAAGCTGGTGTGAAGCAACCGTTACGACGTCCCACAGTCACACAGGCCGTCCTGAGAACAGTTTAAGGCTGCAGGAAGGTGTGCCGGGTCATTCTGGGAGCTGGACCACAGCCAGGTCTGCCGTGCAAGCCATCACAAACTGGGCGGCTTACAACGACAGGGTGTACTGTCTCACGGATCAGGCCAGACGTCCAAGACCACGGTGTCGGCAGTCGGGGGTGGGTCCCCGGAGTCTCCGAGGGAGCGTCTGTCCCGGCCCCTCCCCGGGGTCCGCGGGGCCTGCGGTGGTAGCCCTCCTCGGCCTGTGGCTGGGTCCCTCCAGGCTCTGCCTCCATCTTCACACGGCCGCCTTCCCCGAGTGTCCCCTCTGCTGATAAGGACACAGCCCCACTGGACTTAGTGCCCGCCTGTATTGAGTATGACCTGGTCTTAAGTAACCACATCTGCCAAGACCCCGTTTCCAGCTCAGGTCCCATCTAAGGTTCCATGTGGCCGTGCACTGGGGTGCGCCATCAGCCAGCTGGAGGAGACGAGTGTATTTGAGCCTCACTGCTCCTGTCGGACCACTCATGACCTTCCCCTGGAAGGCTGCCCCCATGGCTGCGATGCCCAGGATTGCCTCCCGGCCCAGGAGCTGTGGGTCCCACGTTCCCTCTCCCCGCTGCCTCCTCTGGGGCCTTCCTCCCCGCCAGCCTCTCCGGTGTGGCCACAGGGTGGATTTCAACCCGGCGGTCCAACCGCAGAGCTGTGCACGGAGCCGCCTCCCCCGCATACCAGCCGCAGCCCCCTGTGGTGCTGTCCCGCTGCCGGGTCCCCAGTGACCCCACCAGCCATCGGCTCAGGTTCTGAAGGTCTGGAGTCCGGCCATGGGTGGCCCCGGGCCAAAAGGCCAAAATCAGCCGCTGACCAGGCGTGTCCTGTCCCGGGCGCGGGCCCAGCCCTCAGCCAGGGCCCCCACGCCCCAGAGGCGGCCTCTCTGCTCGGACCGCGGCCCCCACCCCCGGCTCCCAGCCGAGAGCTCTCCGTCCTTGTATCTTTCAGCCCCTTCCTGTTACGTTTTTTCGTCTGTTGTTTTGTGTCATTTTTTACTGAGGTGGTTTCGCATTACCTTCACGTGAGCAACGCAATGATTCCATATTTGCACACATTGTGCAGCGGTACCAGTAGGTCCAGTTAACATCTGTCCCCTCACAGTTACAAGCTCTTTCTTGAGATGAGAACTTTTAAGATCCACTCTCAGGTGGGTGGGGGTACAGCTGAGGGGCAGAGCGTGTGCTTAGCGCACACAAGGTCCTGGGTTCAATCCCCAGTGGCTCCATTTAAATAAATAATTTTTTAAAGACCCTCTCTGTTAGCAGCTTTCAAATGAGGCAGTACAGCCCCGTTCACCGTGGTCACCATGCTGCACGTTCCCTCCCCGGGACATGTCTGTTTCGCGGCTGGGAGTTTGCGCCTGAGAGCGCTCTCCTTTTGCAGAGCTGTCAGGACTGTCTCAGGCCCACCTGGATAACCTCCCGCCTTCAGGGTGTGTGTGTCAGATGGCATGATGTGATCGCGGGGCAGCCCGCCGTGTGCGCGGTCCTGGGACCCTGCGGGCCGGTGGGAGAGCTCGGGGCAGCTTAGATCCCACCTGCCATGCCCTCTCTCAGCCATCCTTTTCCAGGGCTGTAAGGCCAGGATCCCAGGGGCTGCATGGAGAGAAATCTAATGAAGTCTTTTGCCAGCAGAGAAAGCAGACGCACAGAAGCCTGTCTTCTGGGTCCCTCTTCTACCCTGAGATCTGCCGCCTCCTCCCAGCAGGAGACTCGGCAAAGGGCTTTGACCCAGAGGCCCCCCCGAGCATGGACGCTCTGCGTGGGTCTGCGGGGGGACCACGCTTCCTCCAGTCACCCAGGGGAGCTCCTGTGCCCTCCTGCCCTGCTCAGCCCGGCCCACAGCCCCGGCCCCAGGTGCTCCCTCGAGGAGGAGCAGTGAGAGGGGTGCCGGCCCCCAGCCCAGCCAAGCAGCCGCGGGGAGGAAGGGGAGACTCTGCTGAGGGGACGGAGGAGGGTGTGGGGCCCCGGGAAGGAAGAGATGAGACCGCAGGGCCGGGGAACTGGGGCAGGGTCCTCCAGCCGGTGCGGGGTCCCTCGGGCTGCTGGCCGGTCAGCCTCGCCCTCCATCCCCGCAGGGAACCTGGAGCAGGCCAACGAGGAGCTGCGGGCCATCATCAAGAAGATCTGGAAGCGGACGAGCATGAAGCTGCTGGATCAGGTGGTGCCGCCCGCGGGAGGTGAGTGCTGGCCGGGTGGGAGGGGGCCCAAGCCCGCGGCCACAGAGGGGGCTGGGCCAGGCCCCTGGGTGCTTGGAGGGCCGCCGGGACAGCCAAGGAAGCGCAGCAAGGTAGAGGTTTCCCCACAGCCTGCTGGGCCGGTCGCCGTGGGGCTGGGGGCCCTGCACGGAGGAAGGCTCCCCGGGCCCCCGCTTGGTTGCAATTCCTGTTGTTCCGCCCGGAGCATTGTTTCTCAGACCTTCGAACGGTCCTGCGTGTGTCATCACCAAAATATGAGTATAACACTTTCACGCTCACATACAATATCTTAACATCAAATGCTTTTCAATAAATAAATGCTCGGGCACAGCTCTGCCAGAAGTCCTAGTTAACCGACCGAGCGCTCGCCGGTGATGAGCAGTCTGTGCTTAAAGGAAGCAAGGCGGTGCAAGGTTCTGCGCCTGTCGTTTGGAAGTAAGGGCTAAGGAAGTGTATTTACACAAGTACATACACACGTGCATGTGTGCGCAGCAACCCCGACACGTGCACACACGTGGGAGAGCGCAGACTGACGCGGCCGGGCGCCACGGGTGACCACGCGCCAGGCAGGGCCGTCGGGGATACAGCTTTCTGGAGTGTGAGCCCTTCTTGGTCAAGTTGAGGCAGAACAAAGCAGCCTTCCGTCCACTTGCATAGCAGTTATACTCCCGGAAACGCCGGAACATCAGAACGGCGTGGCTCCCGTGTAGACCAAGTCCGGCCCTCAGCCCGGACGGCTACGGCGGGCAGCTCCCCGCGCGGACGTCTGGCGCGACGGGCAGGGTGCAAAGCTAGTGCGTGCTGTGCTTTGCGGGACAACCCCAGAGCCTGGTGACGATCTGTGACAACTGCGGAAGTCCCAGACAGTCCCAAAACACACCTCAGCAGGTGGCGCCGGCCCTGTGGAGACCGACTCCCGCAAGCGGGCAGGACTGGCCCAGCGCTTCACACACGTTAGGTCACTTCAGCCTCATCCCGCGTCTGTGACGTTGGCCGTGGGAGCTGACCCCAGGCCCATGGCGAGTGCCCCGCAGGTGCAGGACCACACCCCGGTCTGAGGGACACCAGGACCCGACCGCATGTCCCCGCAGCTCCCCCTCCCTGACTCCGGCAGACAGGGGTTCGAGTGCCCCCTCCACGTGGGGCTGGGGCCCCTGCCAGGTGGGAGGCGGCGGGCAGCTGTGGGTTTGGCTGTTCTTACTCAGAGCAGGAGAACCGGCCCAAGCCTCCAGACCCAACCCTACAGCCTTCCCCCGGGCCCGCCACCTGGTCCTCCAGCGAGAGCCGGGAGAGGGAGCAGGAGACGGCCTGTGGGGCGGTAGCGCTCCTCTGGGAGACTCACCAGCTCCTCCTCCACCTGGTTCACTCTCCAGACAGGAGCTAGTTTGTCTCATGGAAGGTGGGGCCATCCCGGCCACAGGCTAAGAACACCTGAGCTGAGACAGGCGCCGGAGCCCTTCTGCTGACCCCTCCCACCAGCCTTTGAAGCAGAACTGCCTGCCCTGAGGGGACTGGTCAATTTATGGGGGGGCCCTGAAGCTTCGGAGTCAAATAAGAGTTAGCTAACCATGTCAGTTAAGTGAAAAAAGCAAGGTGGGAAGTAATTTTGACAATATGCCACTTTTTCTGTGGAAAAAGGGGGGATGAGAATGTATTTGCTTATTTGCAGGAAGTATGTGCATAAAGAACCTCTGGGGAAATGCTCAGGAAGCCAGTGGGAAAGGTTGTCCGTTACAAGCGGTCACTGGGCAGACGGGGGCTTTCCACTGCGCGTGCGCCGTGCTGTGTAGTTTTGTCGTTTTGCACCACGTGCGTGGCCTCTTCCAAGAGTAAATGTAGAAAACTTCAGAAAGTGTGGCTGCTGAGAGAGGCTAAGCGGAGCCAGCTGACCCTTCTCTCTGCCCATCTCAGACGATGAGGTCACAGTCGGCAAGTTTTACGCCACCTTCCTGATCCAAGAGTACTTCCGGAAGTTCAAGAAGCGCAAAGAGCAGGGCCTCGTGGGCAAGCCGTCCCAGAGGAACGCCCTGTCCCTGCAGGTGAGGGAGGGCCCGGCCACCTTCCTCCGACTTCTGCCGGGGTCCGGGCCTTCCAGCAGCGGGCTGGAGGCCACGTCCCTTTCTGGGAGCCCCGCCCCTCCCCGAAGGTGGACGCCTGGGGGGGCTGCCCCTCCCCCACCTGCCACACACTCACTCCCGGCGGTGTCCCGCAGCCTCACAGGCCCCAGCGCCCCTCCCGTCGAGCCTCCACCCCCCACCCTGGAGCAGACAGAGCGCGCCCCACCCTGGGAGGGCCTTGGAAGGTGGGGCGCCAGGCCGTCACGCGTCCCCCTGGGTTCCAGGCTGGCCTGCGCACCCTGCATGACCTGGGGCCTGAGATCCGCAGGGCCATCTCCGGGGACCTGACGGCCGAGGAGGAGCTGGACAAAGCCATGAAGGAGGCGGTGTCCGCAGCCTCAGAGGACGACATCTTCAGGGTAGGTCTTCATTCTCCACAAAGCTAGGTGTGGCCAAGAGAATCCAGGAGGAGCCCCACGTCTACGGCAGAATCCCCGCCGTCCCCAAGCAGGCCTCTCCCTTCCCGACCCCGTCCAGGCTCTTCTCAGGCTGGGGCTCCCAGGACCTGAGCTCCCAGAGCGTCCCTGGCCCTCGGAGGAGGGAGGAGTCAGTTCCCTGAGGAAAGGTTTTCCCAGGAGACCCTTCCAGGCAGAGGTTGCACAGTGGCGGTCCCCAGGCCACATCTAACCCACAGACCTATTTTGTTTGCCAACATTTGAAAATCTGGCTCCTTCAAATAAAAATCTAGACTTCTGGCTTCTCTTGAAAAAATCAGAAGGTCTGCAAGGTTGGGCAGCAGAGGCCGGAACCCAGTGGCGACCTTGAGACCGAGCAGGAGGTCTCCAGGCCCCCAGAGCACCCCCCCACCATGTTCTTACCGGTGGACACTGGACGTGACTCCTGAGATACGGGGGCTCCCTCACCCAGCTCTCTTCACGAGCCCCCAAGGCTTCTGTAGCGAGTGAGAAGCTGCCGACTGCGACTGGGCCAGGGTCCCACTCACCCCGTCCCCCCGGTCACCACCCTCACCCCTGTCACTGGGAAGTGGCCTCGGGGGTGCGGCACCATGCCAAAGTGACCCCACGAGACCCCGCGGGCCAGCCCTGCAAAGGCTTGCTTGCCCGGGACGGGAGGGGCCGTGGGGGAAACACTGGTTCCCGACTTGGGAGCTCTAAGCCCCTCCCAGGGGCAGGAGGCCGTAGCCTGACCCGTATGGTCACTGCGTTCTGACGCTCAGAACCGTCGGCCGGCACAACTTCCAGCTCACTGAGCTAGTCGGGTTCCATTTTTTAAGTCTCCTTAGAACTTTCTGGCCCCTTTCCCCACCTCCCAGCTCTCACCGTGCCTTGAGGCTGCAGTGAAGGGCCGCTGTTCCAAACACGTGCTGGAAACTCCATCCCAGGGTTTGGGGTCTGACAGAAACATCGGGGGCAGCGGCCTCCCTGCCTGACCAGTCCCCCCGCACCCCGGCCCCCAGCCCTTTCAGGGCACCGTCCGGGCCCCTCCCTCTCGGGCTTCCAGGTCAGGGGGCGCAGAGGCCCGTCCGTGGCCCAGCGCCCTCCTCCACCCTCCCCTGCCGTCTCGCTGCAGAGGGCCGGAGGCCTGTTCGGCAACCACGTCGGCTACTACCCCAGCGACGGCCGGAGCGCCTTCCCGCAGACCTTCACCACGCAGCGGCCCCTGCACATCAGCAAGGCGGGCAGCAGTCAGGCCGACCCCGAGTCGCCCTCCCACGAGAAGCTAGTGGACTCCACCTTCACACCCAGCAGCTACTCGTCCACGGGCTCCAACGCCAACATCAACAACGCCAACAACACGGCCCTGGGCCGCTGCCCCCGCCCCGCCGGCGACCCAGGGGCTGTCAGCACGCTGGAGGGCTGCGGGCCCCCCTTGTCCCCCGCCGTCCGGCTGCAGGAGGCCGCGTGGAGGCACAGCTCCAAGAGGTAGGCAGAGGGAGCCCAGGGCCTCACACACTCCGGCCGGGAGGGGTGGGGAGGAGGTCTGGCCCCAGATCCCAGCAGGAGGGCAGCTGGGTCCTTCAAGACCATCTCGTCTGCTCCCTCCTTTGTCACAAACTCTGAGTCAGGCAGGGCGGATGGCTTTCCAGTTTTACTGGTGGGGATGCTGAGGCCTGGGTGCCTAAGTGACTTACACCAGAGGGTAACGGAACCCAGGTCAGAACCAGGGGTCCTGACCCGGAGGCCCTGTCCCACGTGGACGCCTAACCCTAACCCTGGGCTCCGCGGCTTTGTCAGGGGCTGTGTCTCTGGTGCTCCACTCGCCGGGTGGGGAGGGGGCCAGGGGGGCTGGCGGTCTCTGACTTTGTCCCCACCCTGGACACTTCAGGTGCCCCTCCCGGGAGAGTCCGATAGCCATGGTGTGCCCGGAGGAGGCCTCCCGGGGCGAGGCCCATGATGTGCAGACGTGTGAGGACGCGGAGTTCGGCAGCGAGCCCAGCCTGATCCCCACCGAGATGTGAGCTCTGCCCGCCCGGGGGGCCGTGTAGGGGAGCGTCTGGGGGTGCGGGCGAGTCCCCCGATTCCCACTCCGGGCGTGGTGTGGGGGAGGAGGCTGCATATCAGAGGAGCGGCTGCGAAGGCAGGAAGCCCCCTGACCCTCGTACCCACGGTCCCCATTAGCTTCCTCACGATGTGATGCTTTCAGGAGAACTTCTAAACGTCATTTCGTTCAGTCTTGTGACCACGACCAATGTCACAAACATAGTTCATGGTGAGACTCGGTCCCCACCTGCGCAGAGCGACAGTTTAACGTTAGTGAACCGGCTGGAACAAAGCGCCCAGCAGAGGGCGCTGTTGGCAGCAGTGGCTGCCAGAATCTTCTTCGGGAAAGGGCTTTACTCTGCAGAGGCTGTGACATTGCTTGGTCGGTTGCAGTCAGCCCTTTCAGAAGGAAGCGTAGAAAGGAGGGAAAGGGACGACAGCGTGTCCAGGGTGTTTTGTGCCCCGCCTACGGAGCGGCCAGCACATGCCTGCACGTACCGAGGCCCGTGCGGTTATCGACGGCTGGGGCTGCACTCTCAAGCTTGGAGCTGTGTTGGCTTTCCTGAGAGCGGCCCTTTGTCACAGAGAGGACCAGCCGCTTCGGCCTCTGGTTCTTAGAGGATGCCGCAGGCCCGAGAGGTCAGGAGAAGCGCAGGCCCCCGTCCTGGGCTCTGGCTGCGTGCTCAGCGCTTCCCGGGCCTCTGCTGGACGGTGGGTAAACCAGCCCAGCAGCAGGGGAGACTTACTCCTTAGGAAGCGAGGAGGATCTCAGAGGAGGGAAGTAAAGGAGTTCCCTAAGTAACTGCTCAGTGATGCAAACAAGAGGGTCACAGGCCACAGAAGGTCGGGGTCACAGTGACACAGTGGCACCCGCACAAGGTCAGACAGAAGCTGGACATGATCTGAATCAGACGAAAATACAATAGGGAGAGCGACCAAGCTGAAAACGGGAGGAAGGCTGTGGGTTTCGTTCAAACCGTCCCCGCGCATCTAGGGGTCAGCGCGCCAGGCCCAGGCCCTGCCGCCAAATACGCGGGGTCACACCAGCACAGTCAGCGGCCTCACCTGCAGCATGAAGAGCTGGGCACACCAGTGGGCTGCTCCACTCGGAGGGTGGAGTCAGTGCAGTGGCCGCAGCTGCTTCTTGCTGAGACAGGCCAGCCGGGGCAGAGCGGAGGCCCGGGAGCGCGGCCAACGCAGTCCCGGAAATTGTGTGCAGGCAGCCTGGGGCCACAAGACATCACTTCTCGCTGAGTCCCTTCAGAAAGGTAGAGCGGCTGACAGACTAGATGCCCCCAGGCCCCTCACCAATGACTGTGGTTTGCTGCTGGGAACCGCGTGTGCGCTCCAGTGGCCAAGGTGGGCAGCCTGGGAGAAGTGAGGGGTGGGCACCGTTTGGGCCCCCGCTGGAGCAGCCGTGGTGACGATATCTGTACATGCAGACGGAGGGCCTGGGCCACTCGGGCAGGAAGCTCATGGGCCCAGAATTATTTTCCAGCTTTCTCAGCAGCAGGGACCTGCGTTGTCCCCACTGCCTGGACTCAGAAACACAAGAGCACACACAGCACACAGGCTGTGGGAAACACCTGTGCAGGCCAAGTGTCCGGGGAGGCTGCCCTGCTGCCCCCACCTTCCTGAAAGCCAGGGCGGGGTTCCCTCCCCTGCGGAAGAAGACTGCTTTTGGGGGCAGCGGCTGCCCTGTGGGGTGCAGCCTCGGCCTCCAGGGACGAGTCCCCAGCGCTCTCTGTTCCAGGTTCTCCTATCAGGATGACGAGAGCCGACAGCTGACACCCCCTGAGGAGGACAGGAGGGACGTCCGGCTGTCTCCAAAGAGAGGCTTCCTGCGCTCCGCCTCCCTAGGTAAGCGCTACACTGCGCTCCTCAGATGCGGCCACCAGTGGTCACCTCCCCCCAGGTGCCCGGCCAGGCCCACAGGGGTGAGGGTGCAGGGCAGAAAGGGGGGTCAGGGGAAAGGAGCGTGGGACAGAGAGGAGGGTGAGGAGAGGGGCGCTGAGGGGCGGGGCGAAGGAGGGCACAGGTGAAGCGTGTGTCCTTGCACCTCCCTGGGTGTGGCCGTGGCGGCCGTGCCCTCCCCTGCTGCGCTGACCCCATCGCTGGCTTTGCAGGTCGAAGGGCCTCCTTCCACCTTGAGTGTCTGAAGCGGCAGAGGAATCATGGGGGAGATGTCTCTCAGAAGACGGTCCTGCCCTTGCACCTGGTTCACCATCAGGTACCCACACTTTGGGAGGGCCGCTGGCCACCACCTGGCAGGCTAGACCACCCCTGTGAGCACCCGCAAGTCCCCGAGATGCCCGTCAGCCAGCCTTTCCTGTCTCAGACCCCTGCTGCAGCCCCACCCCTGGCCCTAGGAGTGCCCAAGTGAGGGGCTCTTCCCACGCAGAAGAGCCTGAGCAAGGGCCGTGCTCCCATGGCTGGAGGCCAGGGGTCCTGGGGAGCAGGAGCCCCTCCGAGGCTGGAAGGACCAGCAGCTCAGGATCAGCCCAAGCTGTCTCCTTCCAGGGGCTGGATGTTCCCTCCCCAACACCGGCTACTCTGCAGGCAGATGGGGTTGTCCCAAGACATGCAGGACAACTGGACAAAAATCCACCCACTGAGATGTAGAAATGACCAGCGGGTCCTCCAGCAATCTGGCCGGGGCGGGAGGAGGCCGGGAGAGCAGGTCCGGGCGGTCCAGCAGCTGAGCCGTCCTGCGGCCTGCTGACGCACCTGAGATGGCGAAATCCAAGACTCTGGCTTCAAGTGTATTCTGGTGCCTCAGACCAGCCAGGAACTTGGAACAACTGAACCACTGTCTGAGGCCGGCCTCTCACAATTAGGCAAATTAGAGTCTCCACGAGACTTTCCCAAACTTTTCCCTCCTTTATTACACACTCTCTTACCATTGGCCTTTCCTTTAAGTGACCTTTTTCACCCCAAAGGCATTCAGTGCCAATCAAGGCTTATAAACAGCTTACCGGCGTGATGTTACGGCAGCTGACGCCAGCACGCTGTTTGCTCCGCCTGCAGCCCCGCCTGCATGCGCCTGGCCCCCCCAGGGCTCTCTGGGGCACCGAGCATGTCCCCAGGCCCCTGGCTGGGGACCCACAGCGGCAGTGGGCGGGGGAGGCCAGCAGGCTGGGGGTCCCGCGTGTGCTCTTCTGAGAGATTTCTAGAGTTGGCTTCACCCAGCTCCTCCTGTCATGCTGGGAGGAAGACGCTCCCTCGTGTCCGCCTTCCATCTGGTCCTTGTGCTTCCCCCTCCACGCACAGCCACACCCCCTCCTTCTGCCTCTTGGGCTGGGCGTCCCCACCCCCCAGTGTCACCCCCATGGACACGTCACATCAGAGCAGTCCTCAGGTTGGGCGGAGGACACGAGCACGTGAACAGTTCAAGCACAACACAGCGTGAGGTTTGAGCGGGAGTTCGGAGGCGGGCCGAGAGAGACGGTCCCGACCGGTGCTGTGAGGACGGGAACCCGGAGCGGTGGGCCTGTCCGGCTCTTTGCGATGCACAGAATACGTCCCAGACCTTAGTTCATGTGACTCTCACGTCGACCCCGGGAGGGAGGTGGACAGAGGGCAGTGTTCTGGTTTCATGGCGACGCAGGCGTGACTCTCTCCAGTCTAACCAAAAGCGGGAGAATCCGCACTGACGGGGACGAGGCCAGGTGAGCTGGAGGCTGCTGGGCCCCAGCTTTCTGAACGTAGGGGAGGAAGATCACCGCAGACGGAGACGATCCCAAAGTCCACCTGAGGGGTGGAGACTTGCACTGGGTCTCGATGGGGGCGCGATGGTGGGTGAGCGCCAGGCGCGGGGACCCACTGGGGCGGCAGCCTCCGGGAAGGCCAAGGCCTGCCCCCTGACCGGCGCTCCTCTGTCCACAGGCGTTGGCAGTGGCGGGCCTGAGCCCCCTCCTCCAGAGAAGCCATCCCCCCAGCACCCTCCCCCTGCCGTGCACGACACCCCCTGCCACGCCGGGCGCCCGCGGCCGGCCCCCGCAGCCCGTGCCCACCCTGCAGCTGGAGGGGGCCGAGGCCGTGGAGAAGCTCGACAGCAGCTTCCCATCCGTCCACTGCAGCCACCGGCCGGGGGAGCCCACACCAGGTGCCCCCCGGAGAGCCCGGCCCGTGTCCCTGATGGTGCCCAGCCCGGCGGTGGCCCGGGGCCGCCAGCTCCACGGCAGCGCCAGCAGCTTGGTGGAAGCGGTGAGTGACTTGGAGCCTTGCGGGGACCTGAAGGCAGAGCTGAGAGGGGCTCTGGTTCTCTCTCAAGCAGATGGGCTGTCAGGTCTCTTGGCTAGAAAGGCCCCTGTCTGGGTCTCAGATCCCCATGAGCACCCAGCACGCCGCGTGGGGGGACACCTGGTGTTCAGGCTCACACTGCTGAGGGGAGTTGAGCACTGAGGAGCCTGGGGACCTGTGCAAGGTGGGGGACCGTGAGGACAAGAGGGGTGAGGGGGTGTGCATGGGGAGCAGGCCAGGCTCACCCCCTGCCTCCCCGAGGCTATTGCTAGAGCAGCTGCCTGGACGGGGAGCCACTTTGAGGCCCTGCAGGCCCTTCTGAGCGGGCCCAGCAGGTGCCCGGGTGCTCTGCATGCCTCCTCCGGGGCCCTCAGCCCCAGCAGGCTGCCAGTGGCTGGGTCAAGGGAGGAGAATGAAGGTGTCCTGGAGGGAGTAACCAGAGGCTCCGGGCACCGGGGAGGGAGCACCAGGGTGGGCTCACCACCCCTGGGAGCCAGGCTTTCCTGAGTTGATGACCGTGTCCCCGCTGGGGGTCTGTCCTCTGACCGCACAGCCCAGTGCCCTGGGGGGGCACTACCCAGTCCACACCTTCCTGGCCCTTGAGCGTGCACACACGTGCGCGCACACTCTCTTCCTGACGTCACCAGAGGAGCTGAGCTCGGCTGTAACCTCCTCCTTGCTTCCTCCCCGCCCGGACCCAGGTCTTGATCTCGGAAGGACTGGGAAAGTTTGCTCAGGACCCCAAGTTCCTGGAGGCCACCACGCAAGAGCTGGCGGACGCCTGCGACATGACGATAGAGGAGATGGAGAGTGCGGCCGACAACATTCTCAGCGGCGGTGCCGGGCAGAGCCCCAACGGCACCCTGCTTCCTTTTGCAAACTGCAGGGACCCGGGGCCGGACAGAGCGGGGGGCGCAGAGGACGCGGCCTGGGCGCCCAGCCCCGAGCCCCCTGCGAGCGAGGAGGAGCTCCGGGACCACGGGGCCTTGGTCAGCAGCCTGTAGCAGCCGGGCGGGACGTGCTCCTAATGGGCTCGTTTCAGAAGTGCCTCACTGTCCTCGTGACCTGGAGCAAACAGAGCAGCGTCTTCATTCACTGCGTGGGGACAAGACCGGGGCGGGGGGTGGCGTGGAGAGAAGCGGCCGCAGTCTGTGTCCGCGCTGGGGCAGCCCTGGGGGAGGGGCGCGAGAACCAGGGAGGGGACCCCAGCCGCCTGCCCTCCCCATGGCCGCCCCGGCTCGCCGGCCGGCCCTTACCCGAAGGACCCAGGCCGAACGGGTGTCTTTCAGCTCTGCTTGTAAAAAGTCATTTTGCACATATTCTGTATGAGCCTCACTGTCTCTGTAGAGCCAGGGCCCCGTGGATTTGCAGAAGGAAGCCAGGCCCCAGCCCCAGCCCAAGGGAGGAGGGAGCAGCAGGGGGCGGGGTGAGGGGGGCGGCGTGCAGCTTCACACCAAGGCTACCCGTGGCCGGATCCCCCTCTGGCCGGGCCACGGCCACGTGTGCGCCCGGCGGGTAGTGGGCGAGACCGAGTGGTGCCGAGCTGCCAGCCAGCGCTCTTCTGGTTTGGGATCTGACATTTTCCTTGACAGCATGTTTCATCTGGGGGCTTTTGCTTTGTTTTTTACTTTTGTTTTCCCGGTGGGCGGGGAGGAAGAGGAGCATTTTCCAAGCTTTGCAGCCCCCCCGCCTTACTGTTTTCACTCTTGCAAATGGAAATTGGGTTTGGTTTTGTTGTGTTACTTAAGGAGATCATGGGTTCCTTTTCTACGGAGGATTCTAGCGAGCCACCGTGGAGAGTTTTACCAGCCACTGTGTACACCCACTAATTTCTTATAGTTTCTGTAGGTAGTGACAAGATGTCTTCGGTTTGGTTTCTTAAGTTAAAGGTAGCCAGCAATGCACTTGGTACTGTTGTGCACAGACGTGCGTCATAGCGGGTGCCCGAGAGGGGAAGCACGCGCGGGGGCCTCCGGAGAGCGCGTGACGTGTGCGCGGGGGTCGTCGGTGTGCGGCCAGGGTCTTGTCTGCACCTGCCGGTCAGCCCGCCGCTCCCACTTCAGGGCTTAACTGTGGGGAGATTTGAATCTGGGGCCATGAAAGCAAAAACAAACCACTGTCTCTGCTTCTGAAACGGGATTCAGTAACTCTCTGCATTTTCTGTCCCACAAGATATGCAAAAACAATGCAATAATACTCATTTTCAAAATACAATTGTGAGTTGTGTTGGCATTACAACTGTATTTAAAAAAACACACGGAAGTGTGAGGGAGAACCTCAGAGGCGCTTTGCTTCGGTCTGTCCGTGCGACGCTCACCGCGTTGGTGGTGTTTCTGCTGGAGAGAGGTTACACTTGAATTCAGGTCAGTCTCGGTATTTTACAAATATTTTTTTAAAACTGAATTGCAATTGTGCCAAGCGAATATAATGAGTTGAACTAAGTTTGTTTTTGAATTCACTTCTTGTATATTTGCTGCATGTAAGTAAACCATTTTGTATTTGGAGTGTGACAAGCTTTACCTTTGACCTCTGAAATGCTTTTCTACGTGTGTTGGGGTCAGAAAACAGCTCTTCTTTTCATCTGTGTGATGAGTGCAGCCCCCCGCCCCCCAGGGCAGGTCCCGATGCCAAGTCAGTGTCCACACGTGGGTGGACCTCACTGTTTTGCATATCTTGTGTTCGCTTCCGTTTCCCTGGGTTTTCCCAAAACTGGGTGATCGTGTGTCTGCATCTTGCTTTGAGAGACCAGGACACTTCTTAACCCAACCTTACCCCATCTGCTCTGCCCCTGCTCTCTGATCTGGGGTCTGGAATTCCTCCAGGAACAGCCCCTCCCCGGGAGGGGCCGTGAAGCACCCCAACCAGTCTCTCTGTCACCAGCCTGGTATCAGCGTCCCCCACGAGAGAGGCAGCCGACCTTGCCATCTACCCCACGGCACAGGCGTTCCTCGGGGAAGCGTTCCCTGGCCAGGAGGGTGGACTGTCGGAGGGCAGGGCGCACTGTGCCACACCCGGACCACAGGGGCTGGAGCCCAACAGCAGTAAAATCCTGTCCATCCAAAGCCAAGTCCATCTCACTCACTGCTCCACCTGGGCTCGCCCTGGAGCAGGACTTCCTCCAGCTGACTGTCGTGGAGTGGAGGCCATAGGGGGCCAGGACCAGTGCGGAGAGTCAGGAGCGCGCAGTAACCACAGGGCCAGAGGCGTTGCGGGGCATCTCTGCCCGTCTGCATCCACCTGGACGTCACCTGGGGTGCTGCCTCCTTCGGACAGATTTCAACAGCGATGGCTGACAAGGGACGGATGTGGGGGGAATCGCACGCAACTGTCCACCCACAGCGTCCCTCCCAGTCCCGGGGCTCTCAGCCCTTCCGGGCACGTGCTCACAGGAGCAGCTCAGAAATGATGCAGGGCACGTCCCCTCCGCGGCGGAGATGAGCGTCACTCTGAAGCCCCTGTGCCCTCGCCCCGGGTGGCTTACAGTCTGGAAACTCCCGGCACCCCGACTTCCTAGGCTCCTTCTCCGTGCCATCAAGGTCTCCTAGAAATTAAGTTCCAGTGTCGTCCGTCCTCCGTCCAGTGTCCCAAATGTCTACCACGGGCCATGGCGATGTTTGATGGGATGGGGTGGGGACCCTCGGGTCGATCCCTGGGTCCCGCTGTACCTTTGGCCCCGGTTAGGATTTGGAATCTTAGCTGACCTCACACACCCACCACAAGCTCAGCCTCCTTGAGCTGCCTTCTGCTTCCTCTTGGACTTTTCATCCGTGTCACCGAATCTCACCGGCCAGCTACTTCCAGGGCTCTGCTGTGGGCGTCCCCTCGCCTGCTCGCCCTTGGCCGCCCGCAGGCTCCCCCTGAGCCTGCAGGACCCGGGTCCGCAAGGCGAGGGCTGGTGGGCTGCTGGGAAGGGGCGCAGCTCAGACGGGAGCGCCGTAGGGGAGGGCTCTTCCCGAACCTGAGCTCACGACCGGCGTGGTCGGGGTGGACGAGTGACTCCTGCCACCCTCCTCCACAGTGTGGCGCCGCCTCTCCTTCCAAAACAGAACTTTCCCGTGGCCTTCACAGCAGAACCGACAGGCCTTGTGAAAACCCGGAGTGACAGGAAGCTAAGCCAGCTCAGGCCCCAGAGCTCAGGCCCCAGAGCCCAGGCCCCAGGTCAGGGCGGCCTGGTTTGCGTTCGGCCCGTCTGGTGGCCTCTCTCGTTTCCACCGTGGTCGTAACTGATGCTCACTGTCTCCTTCCCACCCGCCCCTAAGAGGTTCTTTCCAGTCTTGGGGTGGAAAGGAAGGCTCTCTCTCCACGTTGGGGCTTCATTCGTGAACGTTCTCTGCTTTGCTTCGGAAGCTCCTCCTTCTAGTCTCTTCCCGCATCTCCCAAGTCGGACTGTGAGCCCAGGGGTCTTTCTCACCCGGTCTTTGCCCTCCTCCGTGCCCCCGCTTCCGAGTCCCCAGGGCTGGTCTGGAGTGGAGCGGCCCCCGCGTTCCCTGCCAGAACATCTGGTCCCTCGGCCGAGGGAGCCGCAGCCAAGCACACCCACCGGGGCTGAGAAAGGAGGGCACCGGAAAGGCAGGAGTCCGGAGGTCGTCGAGGGGGCCGGGTGGTTCTCCAGGGGCCAGGAGGTGCCCACCCCCACCCCCAAAGGCCAGGGGCGAGAGTGAGGACCCGGACTGGGCCCAGGGAAGAGGCGGGGTGGTCAGGGCTCCGAGGGTTGCTACGGAGGGTGAGGCCATCCCACCTCGGATGGGGGCCCGGAACAGTGGACAGGCCACTGAGAGTCAGAAACAGTTCAGCAATGTCGCCAAGGAAAGGGCCGTCTTGTATCAACCCTCGGAGACCCTGGTTGGTCAAAACCTTGCTGCCAGAGTCCAAGCCAGTTCCGTTTATGTACAGACGTGGCTGTGTTCTGGGGAGGAGCCGGCACCGACCCGGAGGGGAATGGCGTTCTGGGAGGACACGTTCCGACTCCCTGTTTCTGTTCCATGTTCCGGAAGGGGGGGTCGGGTTCAACCCCCACCGTGGCCAGGACAGTGGAGAGGCTGTGGCCTCAAGGATGTGCTCTGGAAGAAGAAAAAAATAAAACTGGTCTGGCTTTGTTTTCCCAGCCAGACCATCCCATTTGGCTGAGTGTGGGAGGTCTGCCACCCTGCCCCCTCTGCCGACGTCCCTTCTGCACGTTCGCCGCCTCCCACCCGGAACGCCAAGGCCCAAGGGGGACGAAGGGAGGGCAGGGCTGTCCGGATGGGGCCTCCCCACCTTTCCCAGCGGCCCCCTCCTCCCCGGTCCAGTGAGAGGGATCCTGGGAGCAGATTCCTTTAGTTTCTTGGTGGATGCATTTCTGGGGTTAACTTTATTTATTTATGTATTTATTTTTGTTTCAAAGCAAGGAAACATTGCTTTGTGGGGCCAGATACCAAACTGGTGAATGGGTTTCTGCCAGGCTTCCACATTGTACACGCACACATTCACACACAGGCACACTCACACACACACTCAGGCTCCCACCCTTAAGGGGCAGGTGCTGGCATTCCGGCTGAGCGAGACACAAAGGGCTTTGTCCTCCTCTCAGGAGGCTGCGCACTGAGCAGAGAGGAACTTCCCTGGGTGGAAATGTGCGTCTGGACCTATGATTATTGTGAACTGAGCAGCATGTGTCGACAACGAGAAACTACGGCCACACCTAAAGTCCGTTATCCTGACGCGGCTTTAGGACGCTTGGTCACAGCAGATGGTGGGGAAGCCCCGCAGGCTCCCCGCGGCTTTAGGGAAGCCTCCTCCTGGTGTCTGAAGGGGAGGCAGGGCCACAGCGGGCGTCCCGTCAGCCTGAGTCGCGCAGAGTCCATGAATTCCCTTTCTCCACGCACCTGGGGGAGACCAGACAGAGGAGAGCCTACGTGTTATGTGAGCCGAGTCACAGCCCCCTCCAGGTGTCACAGGGGTCCCCCCTTTGTGGGGCGTCTGGGAACCCCGGTTTTCAGAATCAGTCATCTTGGGAACGTGGCATGACATTTAATCCCCAGGAATTAGTTACAGCCAGTTTGTCCCCTGTGATTACACTGCATCAGAAACTGGCCAGAGCAGCTCTGGGAGGAGACACGGAGGGAGCCCGGGGGCTGTGGGCCGGGACGAGGACGGGTCACTGGGCGCCAAGCCCCCTCCCCCTCAGACTTCCCAACACAGGAAAACTACACAGAGGCTTGATGAGGGAAAAGCAACACTTGAGACTCGAGGGCAGACGGTTTACGGCGGTCTCCTTCAGAGAGCTCTGGAGGCCCACGTGCTGCGGGCTCCCACCGCCCCACCACGTGCACCCCTCCCCGACGCGTCGCCTCACACCCTCCGGCACTGGTCTCTGGAGCCTCATGGGAATGAGGTTCCCCCTAGGGAGGAAGGTCCTGGAGGCCCAAGGGTGTCAGCAACGGGAGCCACTGAGACCCCCCTCCATGGAAAAACACACACGTTCACCAAGAATCAGGTGACAGGTCCTGGTGGTGACCATCCGTCACGCTCACACATCCCTGCTTCATCCTCGCACCCAGGGCTGCCCAGCGGACAGGCCCTGCCCACCCTCCCCTCTGCTGCGCCCGCCTTCACCCCACCCGTCTGAGTCATGCCCCTTCCAGGAGACACCCAAGGGCCCGTCACCCCCATGCCCCCGCGCCTTCCCTCGGGGCCCCCGGCCTCACTGTTGTAAATACTGTTGTACAGTTTGTAATCAGCAAACAGCCCGTTGACGGCCTGGCCTGCGACCCTCCCCTGGAGAAGGGTCGGGGGTGGAGGAGAGTGGCAGGCCGTCTCTGTGTGAGACGCTGTGTATATTCCTGTAAGATTGCATTTTTACCTAAGGAATGATGTTATTTAAAAAACAAACAAAAAACCCAAAAAACAAGAATTGCAAATAAATTTCTTAACAACGTCTATGTTGTTGCAGTGGCATTTCTCTCTCGCCTTCTCTTGTCCTGCTCCCTAGAGGTCACAAAAACTTACTTGACCCCGTGGGCCGGTCTCAGCCTCGGGAGGGGAGGAAGGCAGGGGAGTCGCGGGGAAATACGGGAGCTGCCTCCAGCTCGCAGTAGCCGGAAGGGCATGAAATTGGTTCTGAATGAATGAAGAGAAAGGGAGGGGGCAGGAAGGAGAGAGAAGCGGGGCTCGGGGTGGGAGGAGTAGGATCACATTTAGTAAAAATGAAAAATAGCTCTTCCCAGAAGTAATGTGTCAGCGGGACATAGTGATGGCATCGTCCCGTGGAAGATGGAGTCCATTTGGGGAATTATGGGTCATGGCCGCCCTTTCTCCTCCTTTGCTGAGGACGCGCCCCACCCCGCCTCCCCTCTGCCCCAACCTGGACCCTGAGCTCTGCAGTCCAGGCTCGAAGGAGAAGAAAACAGGGGAAGGGCTTGCCCAGCTCCCGGAGTGGGAACAGGGTAGGTGCCGCCCCAGGACCTGCCCCTGGAAGTCCCTGCCATGCTCCTTCCCCGTAGCCCCTCCCTTCAAAGCCAGTGAGGGAGAATCTTCTACATAAAAAGACACGATCATGGGAGTGACATCTGATCTGTTAGAATCAAGTCACGGTTCCTGCCAGCACTCAAAAGCGAGGGTTACTCAAAGGCATGGACATTGGGGTTGGGGGGTGGGGACAGAAATCACTGAGAGCCACGCTCAGGTCTGTCTGCACAGTCAGCTTCAGGACCAAGGGGAAATAGGACCACATTCACCTGAGTGGTTTGGAAGCATCATGCTGGCTTGGGCAGGTCAGGTGGGGCCCCAGCTCTGCCCTCTGCCCCATGTCTCACACAGAGGCCCGGAGGGAGCCCAGGCCTCAGGCACAGGATGAGAGAGCAGCCTGACTCTCTAGGTAACGTCTGGATCCCCAGCTCTGCCCCTCCCCAAGGGTCTGGTCAAGCCTCCATGGGTGGGCAGACAGCAGACCTGGGCAAGGGGAGCCCCGGGCTGGGCTTGGACATCTCTGGGATGCAGCATGGCTCTGTGCACAGTGAGCCTCAACCCCACCCTCCAACTCCTCCTTCTCAGGGGCTCCCCTAGACTGGGTCGGTCCTTGCTGGGCCACACACGCAAGCATGGAGAAGCTCCCCTGCCCGTCCGGCCAGGAGTGGTCCCGTGAAGAACTGTCTGCTTTGGGTTTACAGCCCAAACCGGGGAGGCCACAGTGCAAGCCACCCAACCTCCTCTGAACCTTCACAGCTCTCAGCACCTCCTGACTGGAAGGCATAGGAAGGACGAGGTGGGACGCTCAGTGTCACAGGCCTCCGGGGAGGGGCTCGGCCACGTCACCACGCATGTCCCTCCAGCCCAGTCAGACAAGCGAGCCTGGCTGTGGCCAGAGAAAGGGAGAACACGGGTTTATTCTGTGAAGGAGGAAGGCGGGGGCTGGCAGACAGAGTTCAGGGACCTGAGCTGCCCGCCGTCATTTAGGCCAATACTTGGCACTCGGAGGCCCTTCAGCAGGTAGTGGTGGACGCTGTACATGAAGAAGCCAGAGCAGAAGAGGATGATCATGAAGGACAGAGTGACCAGGGTGTAGATGGACATCCGCTTCTCGATGGAGCCGCGGACCAGGCAGAAGTAGGGCCCCGGGCAGCTGCCAGTGCTGCAGCGGATGGTGGCCTGGCTCACCAGGGGCAGGTGGCGGTAGTGGAGGAGGAACAGGAACACGCCCTGGGAGCTGACCTGCAGGAGGAAGTGCACGAGATACAGCAGCAGGAGCGCCTTCTCCTGGTGGAAGTTGGGGGCCGCCTTCTTGGGGGAGGGCGCCTGCTCCTGGACCCCCACCATGGAGCCCTCCTCCACGTCCGCCGCCTCCGACTCCACTAGCTTGGCCTTGATCTGCTTGTGCCGGACCTGAGCCATGAAGAATTCCATGAGGAAGAAGAAGGCCAGGAAGAGGAAGAAGAAGAAGTACCAGAGGCCCACCACGGGGCTGCTGAAGCTGCTCTCGAAGCACTCGATCAGGCAGGGGTAGGTGATGCTGCCATGGCACCAGAAGTCCTGGTGGAGGTCGGCCCAGGGCATGCGGACCACGTACACCACCACTCCGTACACCGCGATGAAGCCGAACCACAGCTGCCGCCCAACGTAGTAGCTGGACTTGTCGCCGGCCACCGAGTGCAGCACCGGGATCAGCCCAGCCACCGCCGCCGCGGCCATCTCCTCGGACGCTCAGGGACGGGGGTGCGGACCGGCTGGGGAAGGGAAGACAAGAGGAGCTCAGTCAGAACATGACAGCCGAGCTGGACTCCCCAGCACATCTGAGGACATCGCTCGAGTCGGACTGCCGTCAGCAGCGGGCTTCACATCCTGACCACAAGTGTCTGCTCCCCCGGCCAGGGTCCCTTCTCTCTCCACATTTCAGCCCAGGACAACCACTGTCCCCCTCAGGACGCACCCCACTGTCACACCGTTACACTTGTGTCTGTCATCTCTCCGACTGGTCGTCAGCGTCTGGGGGTCAGGAATCAAACTGGTCACGTTTGTGACGCCCACGCCACCCAGAACAGGCCTATAGACTTGACAAATGCACGGGTGAAGAGCCAATTCAACAGTTCTGGGAGTGTCTGGCTGTGCTGGAAGCCCCACAGCAGGCTCTGACTTGGCGTCTCTGCCAGGAAACGTCCTACAACTGGGTGGCGAAGCAGAACATTTTCTTTTCTTTCTCTCATGTGACCTTGCTCCGCCCACAGCTTTTCCGAGGGCACCTGTCTCCATATTTTACCTATCATAATAACAAGAGGCCTGACCACCTCTCAGCCGCCGACCCGCGGCGGGCCTGTATATGTGCTGGAGGCTTCGTAACAGAAAAGTAAACCTTTTCAAATCTTTATCAGCTTAATCTTGGCGGTTGTCAGGGTTTGTTCTCTTGCCTGTGTTATAAATGACAGTGACTACTTAATTTAACTTGAGATTTAGAGCATTTAATGAATGTTTTGAGTGCTTTTTCTTTGCGGTAATATACACATAACACAAACTTTACCACTCTGACCATGTTTAAGTGGCATTAAGTGCATTCGCATGATTGTGCAGCCATCACCACCATCCATCTCCAACCTTTCTCACCTTCCCTAACGGAAACTCTGTTCCCATTATCACTCACCCCCCCACCCCCTCCCCCAGCCCCTGGCAAGCACTGTTCTACTTTCTGTCTCTGTGAATTTGACTCCTCTAAGAAGAAACACGCAGTATCTGTCCTTCTGTGTCTGGCTTATTTCACTGAGCAGTGTCCTCAAGGTTCATCCATGTTGTAGCCTATGTCAGAATTTCCTTCTTTTTTAAAGACCGAATAATCTTCCACTGTGTGTGTAGCTCACGTTGAGTTTATCCGTCCACCTGTCCATGGACACTTGTGTTGTTTTCCGCTTTGGGCCCCGTGAGTAACGCCGCCGGGACCAAGGGTGTGCAGCTATGTCTGGGCTGAGCGATCGCCCCTCGTGAGCGCAGACACAGACGCGGGAGTGCTGGGTCACTGGTAATTCTATGTCCGGTCTTTTGCGGACTGACCACACTGTTTTCCACGGCAGCGGCACCATTTCCCAGTCCCACCAACAGGGGACAAGGCTGCCAATTTCCCCACATCCTCTCCCACCCTTGGGATTTTCTGAGTTTTTAAAAATGCTTTGGGTTTTTATAGAAGAAATGGTCAGGGTGCTGGTAAGTCTCTTTAAAAGGTATCCGGGACTTGGCCGTATTTCTAAATCGCCCCCAGGTATCAGGTCACGTGTGAGCAGTCCACACGCAGGAGTCCGAGCGGGTCCGAGGGGGCCGGTGGAGGCCGGTCCGTGTGTCCAGCACTCGGGGGGCACCCGGCACGCGGCTGTGCGCCGACGGCCCTGCACTCGCCGGGCCCCCTACGCTCGGAGCAACCTCATGAGACGAAGTCTCAACTTCCAGGTAAGAACACTGAGATTGGAGACTTCAAGCCCCACCTGCCCCCTGCCACGCGGCCAAGCAGCCAAGCACAGGGGGGCGCCAGGGTGGGAAAGCGGGACCGGCACCCTGGCAGCCCGGCCTCGGGACGGCGAGGAAATGGGGACCCCACGCGTGCCCCGCGCTCACCGGCGGCTCCCGCGGGGGGTGGGGCAGTTGGGGTTCGGGCCCGCCGCTCCCTGCTCCTCTTCCTTCGCGGACAGCGCTGCGGCCCGACCGAGCGGTGACCGGGAGGCCTCTCCGGGTGGACCCACCGCGCCCCCGCGTCTGCGCCGCCCTCGGAAGCCCCGCTCGGCCTCCCTCCTCGCCCTCCAGCCCCTCGGGAACCCACCTTCCTCCCCAACCGCTGTCCGCGGACCCGCCCCGCCGGCCGCCCCATTGGCCAGGCCGCCCGTCTGTCTGGGCCGTCTCTGCCAATCGCCACGCTCGGAAAAGCAGGTGGTGGCGGGGGGGGGGGGGGCCTCCGCGCCAGGACTCCGTGGTTCAGAGGGGAGGCTGTGTGCGGGCCAGGAGCCTCTGGAGGCTGAGCAGGCCCCGCTGGCCTTCTGTCGCCATCTGACTTTTCGCTGTCTCTCTGGATCCAGACGCCCCAGTGGTCTGAATCTGGAACAGGCTTCCATTCCGGCAGGTTCTACCAGGAGAGTCCAGTGCACACCCACTCTCTTCAACCCCCAACCCCCCCTCCTACACGCTCGTCTCATTTAAACTGAACCCTGGAAGCGCTGGCCAGGAAACTCGTCATTCTCCCGAGTCCGAATCTCCAGCCCAGGGCCTGCCCCATCGATGAGCCCTTTTGTCCCTGCATCCTCCGGCCACAGCCCTTCCCACCAGCCTCCTGCCGCCCTCCCAGCCCCAGCACGCTCTGCTCTTCCCACGGCCCAGGTCCTCGCAAGCCCTGCCGTCCACCCGTGCTGTCTCCGCTGCTCACCTCTGGTCCCCTGTCCCCCCCACCCCCCAGCAGGGGAGTCAGAATCTCCATCTCTGCTGGAGCAGTGACCTGCCTGCTTTCACCGAGCCATGAAAATGACCCACCCGCGGCCTCCTTCCGCCGGGGTCCCAGAGGTGCTCGCTCACTTGCGGCAATGCCATTAAACTCGGTTCATTGTGTACTTATTTTTCTGTCCTGATACTTTCCATTTTAATTTTATTTTCATGGTTTGATACCATAGGTCATATTGTAAGGTACCATAAGTTCTTTGGAGCTAAAACGTACAAATACGCAAGAAAAGGACACCTGGATCAATCTGTTCAAGTCAAAGAGCGATTTCCAAGGAATGATTATGTAAATTCTGGTTTGAAAAATGGAGAAGATAGAAGGCAGACACTCAGCTCTAAACCCTCAGAGTCTGGCCTGACGTGGATCTCAATCAACGCTTGTCAAACATGCGAATAAGAAACACAATGCTAAGAACGTGCTCGACACACACAACATCGCTCCACTGCGCACGCTGCTGGCGGTGCTGGGAAGGGCTGCGGGAAGAGCTCGGGACGGTGATGGGTAGGCGTTACCACAGGAAGGGAAGCTGGAGGCAGAATTAATTACTACAGCTGCACACTTAGTGTTTAATTCAGTAGACGATGTACCTTTGGTTATCCACTGCTGCAGACCAAACCGTTTCAAAACTTAGCGATACAAAACAGCAATGACATTTATTTCCAGGGACTCTGTGCATCAGAAGTCTGGGCAGGATGCGCCAGGTACCAGGTCTGAGCACGTCCACCGGAACCTTGATTTCACACGTCCTTTCCACACCTTTTTTTCTGGCTCCAAACTGGAAAAGGAAAAAGGAAAAGGAAGGGGAGAGGGAGGAGGGGGTTGAGGAAGGACGGAGGGGCCACAGCCAGGACCTCCCTCACGGTTCTCATTCTGGTGCTGCTGGGACACCTTTGGGCAGATTCCTGTGCTCCGGGAACTGAGCACCAGGTCAGCCCTGACCTTGGGTGACTCCAAGTGCCAGAGTAACGGCCTTCAACCAGGTCGGTGAAGATGGTCTGTCTGGCTCACAGCCGGTGAACAGCCATATGACCAGCCTGGAATCAAGGTTGGGCAGAGGAGGAAGAGAGGCCACAGGGGCCGTGAGACCCAAGGGAGGAGGTTCTGGGACTGAAGGAAGTTCTTGACCCAAGAGGCCAAGAACGGGGGTGGTGACAGTGACTCGGAGCAGAGAGAACTTTGTCGTCTTCCTCAAACCTGATATTCAGAAATGCAAATCCAAACCACAGTGACGGATCGCCCCGCACCTGTCAGAATAGCCATCATCAAAATGACAGATAACAAGCATTGTAGAGGGTGTGAAGAAAAGGGAGCCCTCATGAACTGTTGGTGGGAATGTAAATTGGCGCAGCCTCTGTGTAAAGCAGCATGGAGGTTCCTCAAAAAATCAAAAATAGAGTTACCATACGATCCAGCAATCCCACTCCTGGGTGTTTACCCCAAGAAAATGAAAACACTAATTCAAAAAGACACACGCACCCCAGTGTTCACAGCAGCACTATTTACAATAGCCAAGACATGGAAGCAACCTACATGTCCATCAACAGATGACTGGATAAAGACAATGTGGTATATTTATACAATGGAATACTACTCAGCCGTGAAAACAGAATGAAACAATGCCATTTGCAGCAGCAAGGTTGGACCTAGAGATTATCATACCAAGTAAGTCAGACAGAGAAAGAGGAATGTCACATGATATCACTTATATGTGGAATCTAAAAAAATAAATGAATGAATATAACAAAACACGAAGCCAAGAAGGTCCCTGAGGGACCTTCCCAGGGACAGACACCACCACCCCCCAAGCCTGTATCCCTGCCTTTGTTTGCAGACAAGCCTTAGCCTCCTAGGTCTTCCTCGAGTTCCAAAGAACAAATTTAATCAGAGACGGGAGAAAATGCAGAAACAAAGGAGAACAGTGGAGCAAGACAAAATAATAATAATAGTTTAACCGTAAAACAGTCAAGGACCTTTAGTTCCTCCTTGAGGGCTGTCGGTAACACCCTGAGCTGTATCCTTGAGATGTTCTGCAGACGCTAAAACCCCGACCAAGATGAAGAAGTCAACTGCTGACCGCCAGCATGCAGAGCCCGGAAGGCTGACAATGTTGACTCCAGATTCCCTCAGCACCAACCAGTCAGAAGAACGTCGAGAGCCGGCCAGGCGCCCTGCAACCCTCACCAGCAGTCCGCGCAGGTACGTGAGGCCCAGGGCTCCCCGCTCCTGCCGGATGCAGCGAAGGCGCGTCGGAGCGCAGAGCTGCCTCTGCCTGGAGACAAGCCGAGCAAAATCGAGGGAAGAGGGTGTGGATAGAGAGACGAGGACTGGGGAAACGGACTTCCTTCGACCGAGGAGAAAAAGAAGAGAGTGGGACCAGGGGCGAGAGCAAGGGGGGAAGCAGTAAAAGAGAGTTTCAGGTCCCGCGGTGAAGCTCAGGGAGTAAGAGCAGACCGAGCCGGAGCGCAGGACTCGCAGGCCCGGGGTTAGCGGCGCAGCGTGGGCGGGAGGAGCCCGGAGAGGAGCGCGGGGAGGAGCGCGGGGAGGAGCGCGTACCTGGGACGCACGTTGGGGAGGGACCCGCGGGCGGACCGGCCTGGCGCGAGCCCTCCCCTTCGGCGCGGCCCGCCCCTGGCCGGGCTGGAAGCCGGAAGCAGGCTTCCGAGAGCCGACTCGGGACTCAGCCAACAAGGAAGCCCAGGGCGCGCCCTCGCTGTCCCCCCAGCCCGGGCGTGAGCCCTCCTCAGAGGACGGGGGCCATGAAGGCTCCGCGCTGCCGGCCGAGCGTGTCCCCTGGGTCCCCGCCGGGGCCGCCGCTCCTTCTCCTCCTCCTTCTTTTGCGCGCTCTGGGCCTGGGTCGCTCCTCCCCGAGGCTCTTGGACTACCCACCGCCCGTGTGCGCCCAGCAGGTGAGACCACGCGCAGCCTCGGGGAGCCGGCGCCAAAGATGCTGAGGGCGAGCAGCCCGGGGTGGGAGGCCCGGGGACGCGGGGCCGCTGAGTGCGCAGGAGGTCCGCGAGGGGATCGCGGGGATCCGAGGCTTGGGCATAAGAGCGGGCAGCCCTGGGGAGGACTCACGGAGCGGCGGGAGTTGCGCTTCGAACACTGGAGGAGACGGAGTTTGCGGAGAAAGGTCGCGTAGCGCGGGTTGCCCAACCTGGGCCGGCGTCCTGGCGGAGGGGTGACACCTCCGCGGGGGCCCCACATTTTGGGGAAGGACTGGGAGGCGCGGCCGGCTGGAGGCAGGACGGGCTGGTTAGAAGCGGGTAGGGAGGGGCCTGCGGAGGGCGAGGTGGGGCTGGACCCGGTTCCAAACCCGGTCCTCGGACCCTCCTCCACCGGAGCCCGCGCCCTGGGGATCCGGCGGCCGCAGAGCCTGGCGCACGGGCCCGGGGGTCCGTTGGGCGCACTTTCCGGGGAGAGTTGTGCGGGCAGAGCGATGACCCCTCCCGGGGCGACTCCTGGGGGGCCGCGCAGACCCTTAGGACATTGCCCCTCCAGCCCCCACCACCCAGGCCTGGGGTCCCTCCTGCCTGTATCAGCCGGGCGGTTGCCCCGCTGCGCCCACAGGAAGCGACACACCCACCGCCGGGTAGTGTCCTGGGGGTGGAGGGCCGTCACGAGGAAGAAACAACAGCCAGACCGTGCCCGCCCGCACGGCCTCTGCCCTCCACGCCCCCACCCCGCCCCTCTCGGTTTCCTTGGCCCCCTCCCCTCTACCACCGCTGACCCTAAGGAGTAATGCTCAGAATCTGAGTCAGAGGATGTGAAACAACCAAAGCGGTATTTCTCCTTATCCAATTTGGTGGTGGACTCAGCACAAGAGGGTGGAAGGTCGGTGACTGTTTAGCAGAAACTTTTTTAACGAGAATGATGTTGGGAAGTGCCCTGGTGACTCCCACTCCTGGGCGAAGCAGGGGGCTCGTGCTGGGCAGGTCCTTCCCGGGCACTGGGTGAAGAAGACGTGTTCTGCCGCCAAGGCGCCTGCTCAGCTTTTGTTGGCCCTTTGCCAGGAGCCTGCAGAGTGCAAGGTACTGAACCGGCCCAGAAACCTCCCGGGGCCCCGGTAACGGGGGTAGAGCACCCGGGGAGGCAGACACCACGTCAGGCAGCCTGTAGCAAGTGCCCTTTGCGCAACCAGTGAGCGTACAGAATTCCAAGGAAAAGAGAAATTATTGCCAGCTGGGGTGGACTGAAGTTTTTTGGGTTTGACCGCAATTGCTCAGCGGGAAGCCGCTGAGAGTCTGGGCGGCGGGACGGGGCGGGGCCTGATCGGGGCGGGGCTGGAGAAGGACTCGGCCGGATTTGTTTGCATCTCCCGGGCCCTCCCCTCTTCCCACCCGTCTCCACGCACACCTAGCCGCAGACAGGCGTCTCCTCGGCCAGACAGCTTCCCTGCTCGGTGACTAGTCCCTTTGAAAAGAACGAAGCTACACCCTGCCTGGTGTTTCAGTGGTTGCAAGCCCGCGTGGCGACTGATGGGAGGGGAGCCGCACACTTGAGGCGGAGGATCTGGGTATGCATTCTAACGTCACCACCTGCAGCCTCCACAACCTGGGTAGTTTAGGCGGCATGCCCCTGGGTCTCCGTGTCCTCGCGGAAAGGCTGGGTGAGCCTTCGCAGGGTGGGCCGGTACCACTGCGCGGTGCCTCTCCCCTAAGACAGCGAAGGACCCGGCACATGCCTGTGCGGTTCCCAGCCCAGTGCTGCAAACACAGGATGTGGGCCTGACAGATGTTTGTGGAACAAAAGGACGGAGGAGCGGGTGACCGGGGGAGCGATGGCTCGCGCTACTTGAGGCAGCGACAGACGGAAAGCAGGCGCAGCGCTGACTCTGGCTGCTTGGATTTAGCACCTCAAGACCCGGTGACTGAGTCCCCCCAGATGCAGATCCGTGCTGGAGAAACCGTTCCCTGCGTGGACTCGCCCCCAACTCCTCTCCGGGGCTTTCTAAGCCCAGAGGAAAGCCTGAGTTGGTCAGCGGGAGTTCCCTAGACACCCAAGCTTCTAGACAGGGTGTGTGTTCGTTCGTAACACATCCGTTTTTTCCTGGGCACTTACGGTTTGACTGGAGGTGGAACAGCTGTTGGGTTTCACCCAATCTTCCGGTTGCCAGAAGCTCTCGGCCATGCCCCCCACCCAAGGGTCAAGTTGTGTTCTCTGGGCTCTCCGGCGTGGTGGGTGCACTGGGCCAGCAGGGCTGGGGTCCCTGCTGGCGGCATTAGAGCAGAGTCACAGGCTCCTTGGCAGTCCAGCCCAACAGCTGGCTGCCAGCCTGGGTGCAGAGACTGGGACAGCACCCAGCACCCAGCAGCCCAAGAGGCCTGGCTGGCTTGGGCCTGGGCTCTGGGTGGAGCTTCCCCTCCCAGCCCCTCTGCTGCTGTGAGCTGGTGTTCCATCCACGCAGGGGGTGCCCCTCGCGCCCCAGGGTTGCTGTGAGAGCACATAACACCCTGGGTCAGACGAGGGGCGGCGTGGGGCTGGGTGTGCCTTGGCACCAGCAGTCACCTGCGGCTTTGTGCCAGCCACTGTGCGGGGGTAGCAATCCACCTTCACTCGGAGCTCGACTACCTGCCGGGCCAGCACCGTTGACCCGTTGTAGAGATGGGGTGACTGGCCAAGGTGGAGCAGAGCAGAGATGCGTGTGCGACTTCAGAGCCCACATCTCTCTGTCAGGACTGTGGTGGCTCAGTCTCAGTCCTTCCTTTCCATCTTCTCCGCCCTGATGGAGAACGTGGGCCCACATGTTTTTATTCAGAGGCCGTGTAGCGGTGGTTAAGAGTGTGGTCCTGGAGCAGAACTACATGGCTTTGGGCTTCGGATCTATGGGGCCTTGGGCCACTCAGCTGACCTTCCTGTGCCTCAGCTTTTTCAAGGGTAAAAATGGGATAAGGGACCTACATCATAGGACTGTTGTAAAGGCTAAATGAGGCGGTTTACTGGTGTGATGGAAGGTCTTACAACTTAGCTGGTCACAGAGATGTACTCATTTATAAAAATTCTTCAGACTTTTTAAAATCTGCACATTTTATTATGTACATGTAATATTCAATAACAAAGCAACAAAATATACTGTAAAAAAAAAAAAAGGTTAAATGAGGTGGGTGTGTGGTGTTATCGTGACGCCCGGCACGGCGAGAGCTCAGCGGGTACTGGCCCGCTGTGTCCTCTTGGTCGAGAACGTTCCTTCGGATTTCTGCCGGGCGCCCTACCTAGTGCTGTTCCCCGGCTCCCAGCTGGCACTCTGACCCTACCACTTTTTAAAATGGGCATTTGAAATAAAGGAATTAGGGCTGATTTGTTGGAAGGGAGTAAGACGAGATCCTAGTGGCTCCAAGGAAGACCCTGGGTGCATGTTTTACACTGTTAAAAACATTACGTTACTGTAAATTCCACACACACGTTAAATAATTGATCATTCCTTCCCTTTCCACTTTTATCTCCCAATATCCTCTCTTATTTCCTTAAAACTGTTCTAACTTTATTTGTTTGTTTTAATTTTATTCTGTTCCCAGCATTGTCTTATTTCCTCCAAGAGCACTTTTTAAATTCAGGGGGTTTTAACCTATTTTTCATACAGGAAACTCTTCTCAAACACCTGGTGCTCTTTGGCTGTCAGAGGACATTCCAAGAACAAGGACATTGGATGCCCGGTGTGCAGGGGGCGTACCCATCGCTGGGCTTCACTGGTGGCCCCAGGCTGATGGTGAACGTGGCCTGTCTGCTGGGTGACTCTTAGTGTCGAGACTGGCAGGGCTTTTCTCTGGGCGTGGCTGCCAGCAGGATGAGATCGGGCAGGGAAGTAGAGGCTCGGGTGCCCCAAATCGCAGGTGCAGCCCTCCCCTGCCCCCCACCTCTCGCCCTTGGCTTTGTCCTCCCTCCCCAGGTACCCGATACCTGGTTCTGAGACGCGTTCTCTGAGCCCGCCCCGCTCCCCAGGTGCCCGCTCCTCCTTGTTGTGTCTTTTAAAAATCTGTCCTCATCTCTTCCAGTGATGTTACCTCTCTGTCCCTGAACATTTATAAAAATTCCCTCCTTCCTATAACTTTGATGTGGTTTGGGGAGGGGAGGAGATGGGCGTACGCCGTCACCACGCCAGGACTCGAAGGGAGTGTCAGGCTCTGTCTTACACGCATGCGTATTCCTCTGCGTCCGTCCCTTGACCCCCAGTAACCAGTGTGTGAACAGCCTGATGTGCACCTGCCACGTGTTTGTGTATGTTCAGTGTATTCACACATGTGTACACATATGCGGAGGGGTTTTTCGTCATTTTTTTCCAGACAAAGTTGGATCATGTAATAAAGGATTCTTTGCAACTTACTCTTCTCACTCATATGCTGGGCATCGCTCCAGGTCGGCAGACCGCTGCGTAACCAAGTCTCTTAGCGTGTGCGCAGTACTCCTGGTGTGGGCAGCAGTCTGTTCAGCCGGCTCGGTCTTGGTGGATGGACACTGAGACTTAAACTCGGGCGCACGTTATTCGGGAATTCCCCGTTTTGTTCACGTACAGCTGATTTACAACACTGCATTAGGTTCAGGTGTACAGCACAGTGATCCGGTGGGGGTTTTTTGCAGATTACATTTCAGCATAGGTTATTACAAGATACTGGCTATAATTCCTTGTGCTATGCAATAAATCCTTGTTGCTTATCTGTTTTAGGTATAGCAGTTTGTGTCTGTTAATTCTGTTCAGTCCTTCCCTCTTGACGGGCATTTAATACCACAGAAAAACAGGGAAAGCTACCCACTTCAGAGCTAGCATAAGTTTAATTCTAAAGCTTGACATAATGTACACAGAAGGAGAAAACGGTGGACCGATCTAACTTATGAACACAGATGCAAACAATTCTGTATTAAAATTAGCAAATTTAACCTATGAACATGCTAGGAAATGCACCGTCGCCAAGCAGGACTGAGTCCAAGAGTGCGGAGTTGGTCCATCATCAGCAAATCGATCGATGCAGTTCATTACACCAGGAAATTAAAGGAGAAAATCTGCGAAGCTTTGTAAATAGACACGAGATATTTGACGAAGTTCAGAGGCTGTTTTAATTAAAACGATAAGCAAAATGGTAATAGAAGGAAAATGCGCGTGTACAGCGATGGGTCTCAAAGACCAAGACCTCGAACAGTGCCAAGTGGGGAGCCAGACGGGGAGCCGTCTGCGTCGGACACAGGGGTTAGAGGACAGGCGCCCCCGCTGCCTGCGTTCCCAGACCCTCCCAGCTCCCCTCGGTCACGCGAAGGCCAGAGCCTTCTGTCCTGCTCGCCGTTCTGCGGTGGTCCTGGAGGAGCTACTGGTGGGTAACAGGGAGTTGCCCAAAGCGGGCATCAGTTTCCTTTTCTGCAAGAGCTCCCATCTCAGGGCGAAAGAACCGGTTTCTGTCCCCCGCGCGCCGGTCCACTCTGTCCTCTCCAGGAGGGGGAGGAATGAGGCGCTGGTGGGAGCTCATCCCCCTCCTCCCAGGAAACAGTGGCCCTCGTAGAGAGAGCGGAGCAGCTGGACGGGTGGCTGGACGTGTGCCCGGCGGGGCCGAGACAGCGAGTGAGAATCATCACCAGGAGCTGGACGGGGTGCAGAAGGTCTGGACCCCGGGGGCTCATGAATGACGTCCCAGAGGGGCAGGGTAGGGCGGCCCAGCATGGCTGGGCCGGCCCTGGAGCGAGCACGAGTATGCCACCAGCACCCAGCCTGTGAGTGAGGCCTGGCGGCATCCTGGCTCCTCCTCTGCCTCCTGCTCCGTGGGGCGCTGTCTGCACACACGCTGAGCCCCTCTGCCGTCCTCGGAACCGTCACTCTGGCCGCCTTGACTTGGCCCCACGGGAGGTGCTTGGTCCCTGTGCCCCCGAGTTGTCGCCTTGCTCCCCGCCAAACCTGAGTGTGCGGGGGCCCCCCTACGACGAGCACTCCCTTCACGAGGTGCTCCCTGCACCCCAGCCGCAAAGCGGGCAGCCGGGGGTTACAGAGCAGCCTCCGTGTCAGACACTGGGCGAGGCCGTCTCCGTCCCGGCAGTGAGCTGGCCCCCCATGCCCCGGGGCCTGCGGGACTCCTGGTCCTCTTCCTGGGCTTCTGGCGGGCTGCCTGTCTGACAGGGCAGCAGCTCGCTCGGGTGCGTCACTAACACACGTTCCATTGCTCGGGATACGGGTGGTACGGCTGCGCTGGACGCGAACGCGAGGCTCCGTGGCTGGGGTCTCTGCTCGTGTCTCTGTCGGTTGATTCCCAGCGGTGCTCTGGGGCTGGCGTCAGGGCTGTGACTCTGCACCTGCAGACGTCCAGGCTGGGCGGGGTCGGGTGTGTCGCCTGGTGTCCCGTGGCTGGTAAGTGGTGAGGAGGCGACCTGCCCCGGGGGGGCGCTGTTCTCCAGCGTAGAGTTCCCTGGCCGAAGGTGTCCCTGTGCTTGTAATGGGGACTTCTGAACGCGGCCCAGATCTCCCCCGGGGGTCAGAGAGCCAGGGGGACTGCCGGAGTGTGAGGCAGCCCCAAGGGAGTCCGTAATCGCGGGTGAGATGTTATCTGTAAAGTCTGTGCCCACGGGGTGAGTTTTCTGTGACTGATCCTGTGACCCGGGGGGTGGGGGGGAGTGGCAGGTTTTGTCCCCGTCTTGTTGCCCAGAAGCCTCAAGAGATTTGGGGGTGTTTCTGGGGTGCCCAGGGGAAACCTCAGTGTCTGGAGGTAGACAGTCCCTGACTCCCAGCATCTCCTCCAGTCCCACTCTGCCTGTGCTGTGCCCACTTCTCACCCGCTTCCCCTCGGTCGGCAGAAAGCATGAGGAGGGTGTGGTCCCTCCAAGTGGGGCCCCCAAAGGCGAGAGGGAGGGGGTGACCCTGGGGACGCCGGAGCCCGGCCCACGTGCGGAAGCTCTTTGCCGACGGTGACCGCCCGCATCTTCCCCCCACAGGAGCTCAGCTGCATCGTCAAGAACAGTAAGTCCTCTGTGCTCGTGCTCCTCGGCTGCCTGGGTGATGAAGTGCTGACCCCGCGCTGAGTGGCCCCCAGCAGGAGGACCCCGGGGGCTTGGCCACGAGCCCCCACGCCCCCGCCCAGAACGCTCGCCATCGGCCGTCAGGACGGGAGGAGCCGGGCTGTCACTTGAGTTGGGGGAGTTTCCTGGGGTGCTGCCCTGGTGACTCTGTAAGACAACTCTGCTGGAGCTGTCGCTGTGCCGGGGGAGACGGCCATGCTGGCGGCTTTGTTTGGCCTTTTAATCAAGAAAGATGTGCGGGTCGGGTGTCTGTGCCGGTTAGGGGTCCCGCCTATAAAAACAGCCGCCCTCCGGCTGCCTCCCGCCTCCCAGCGAGGGTGCGCTCGGCCACCTCCCCTTGAGCTTCCTTGTGACCCAGACCAGCATCGGGAAAGCGGGCGGGGGTGAGGCTGAGAGGCCGGCGCGCCTGGCCCCGGCCTGCCTGGGGAGGCCTGGCTCCCCGGCCGGGGCGTCTTGCTTGTGCACCGCATCCCATTCCTCCCGAGCCTGTGAGTCTGACTTGTGCTCTTCCTGGCCCAGGTACCTGCCTGGATGACAGCTGGATCCAACCCCGAAGCCTGACCCCCTCGTCCCCCAAAGACGTGCAGACCCAGCTGCGCTTTGTGCACACGCAGCATGGACACCTCCTGCCCGTGGTCCACATTGAGTGGACGCTGCAGACAGATGGTGAGCGGGCACCCCTGGGCCCTGGGGGTGCTGCGCTGCCCAGCACCGGGGCCTCCACAGGCGAGACCCTCCGGCCCGCACGAGGCTCAGGACTGGGCTCAGACGTGAGGGTCCAGGCTTAGCGACAGGGGCCACCCCCTCACGCGAACCCTTTGTCAGGGGTTTTGACTTTGCCCCGTGATGATATCTTCTCATCCCACGATCCTTCAGGAAAGGCCTTCCTTTGGCCTAAAATCTTTATCTCCCTGGAAAAAGAAGTCAGATGGTGAATTCTCTGACCGCAGGGCCGGCCCTTCTGAGAACAGCACCCCAAACCTCTCCAGGGATAGACTTTATGCAAAACTGGGGGACCAGGCCACCCCAGATCTGTGGATGGGCAGAGGGTGGTGTTCTCTGAGGCTCCAGCCCCACCGACCGCTGTGTCCCCTTCAAGGACAGTGATGCCCGCTGGATGCCCACACCACGCTGCCAGCACCCTAGCCACACATTTGCAAAGCTTTTGCTTCTAGCCCAGAGTAAATTACACTGTGCGAGTCCGGCTGGGGTCACTGTGTGCTGGCCATAGTGAAGCCAGCCCAGGAGGGAGGTGGAGGGAACAGGCCGGGGCTGAGGTCAGAGGGGCGGCGTGGCAGACAGAGAAGTGACACCCCCTCACCCCGTGTGCCTCCTCTCCTCTCTCTGACCGTCAGCCAGTGTCCTCTACCTGGAGGGGGCGGAGCTGTCTGTCCTGCAGCTGAACACCAATGAACGTCTGTGTGTCAAGTTCGAGTTTCTGTCCAAACTGAGGCACCATCACAAGCGGGTGAGGCTCCGGCCGCGGGGAGGACGGTGATGCGGGGAGGACGGTGATGCGGGAGGAGCAGAGTGGCCCCGACGCTCCTGCGCTGCCTGCCTTCGGGCCGCAGGTAGCTGTCTGTTGTAGGGAAAGCTGAATGGGAAGGCGGCTCCCAGGACCTACTTTGCCACCCTTGTGTGTAGCTGGGTTAGTCCGAGGCCCCTCTGGGGGAGGGGCTCGGCCCCCCGCCAGGGCTGCGGTGTTTCTGCGGTGGTTTCCCTCTCATTTAGTTTGGGTGGAGCCCCGGTTCTTGCAGGGTAGTCCCGGCACCAGCAGCACCACCTGGGGGCTCGTCTGAGTGCTGGTTCTAGGGCCCCGCCCAGACCTCGGGGATCAGAGCCTGAGGGTGTGTATACACAGCAGCTGGTGTTAACCAGCCTTCCGTGGGGTCCTGACGCTGGCCGTCTGAATGCTGGCAGTTTAGGTCTGGAAAGTGGCCGTTTGCAGCACCCCCACAAACAGCAAAGACAGACCCCTGCCCCCTGTTTCACTGGGACTCCCCAGACTTGACCGCTGGGAGGAGGGCGAGGACCAGGGGCCTCCCATCCACCAGAGTAACTGGAGCGGGGGTTGGCGTCGATGGGGTCACCTGCATCACCCAGAACATATCTGAGCAAGAGATGCCTTCAGGCCCGGGGTGGGCGGGGACCCCTTCACCCTCCCACTGCACTTCTGTGCTCCAGGACAGCCTCAAGAGACCCCGGCCTTCCCATTTAAGGAGGAGGGGTCACCCGACAAATAGCATGCTGCCCTGCATGTGGCAGCCCTGCAGGCCCCAGTCCCTCAGGCTGAGGGGGAGGGCCCCTCCGACTTCCCCAGACCTGCGTGCTTTCAGCCCTGTCGTCTCTGCACGAGGCCAGTGGTCGGTCCTTTTTTAAATAGGCAGGAAAGACCAGAGGAAACAGAGAAACAATGCCTCTGATTTCGGATCTCATGGTGGCGGTTTTCTCCTCATTTTGACTGACCTGTGGGCCCGGGTGGGTGAGAGGCCTGGCCTGTCTGACCCCTCTTCCCTCCGTGTCCTCAGTGGCGTTTTGCCTTCAGCCACTTCGTGGTGGAGCCGGGCCAGGAGTACGAGGTGACTGTCCACCACCTGCCTAAGCCCATCCCTGACGGGGACCCGAACCACCAGTCCAGACACTTCTTGGTGCCCGGTAAGCACGTCCCCTCCACCATGAGCTGGGGAGGAAGCCGCCAGGGGGTGCAGACGTCGCCTCCCCGCTCTGACATGTGGTCCCCACGGGGCCAGGGCTGTCTGGGGAGTGGCTGCAGCCTCTGCTCCCCGAGGGCTGAACCAGTTCTCCGTTGCACAAACAGTGGGTATTGGCCCAAGACCTCAGGAGTTTTCCAGGAGCCAGGGTCCCTCCCCCTGGCTGAAGACAGCCCCGGCCTGCCCAGGAAGTACCAGGAAGAGCTGTAACCCTCTCTGGTCACCTCATCCTCACCCCACACCCCACCTGCATCATCTGACACCACCCCTCTTCCCACTAACCCACCCTGCTGTAAGGACCCCCAGGTTCACCTCCCAAAACTTCATTTGGTGTGTGTACTCCGACTACTTCTCCATCCTCCCTGGAATCCTGGCCACAACGTGTCCCATGGTTCACAGCCACCCACTCCTGGGACCCCGGCCCCTGGAGGACAGGGTCTGCGCCTTCCACCTGGCCAGCCCCCAGACCCTCGCAGATTGCCTGCACGTAGTAGGTGATGGAAGTGCTTACTGGGGACAGTGACAGCCTTCATCCCCAGAGCGCCCCGCTGCGTGAACACACACACACACACACGCGTGCACGCACGCCGTCTACTCACCCGGCTTTCCCTGGAGGAGTGGTCAGTGGCATCAAACCACTGGGAACTTGTCAGAAATGCAGCTTCCCAGGACCGGCCCCAGATAGGCTGAATCAGAAGCTCCTCATGAGGACGCAGGAAGTTGCAGGAAAGCTGCTATGGGGGCCCAGAGCCCATCTCCCTGGAAAGGCAGAGGCAGCTCTGGAGCACCAGCCCGGCAGGGAGAGAAGGAGCTGGGGTGGGCCGAGACGCCTCGGTCCCAAAGCAAGTGGGGGGGGGGGAGTGGGGGTTTACACCTGGACCTGGAAGGTTCCAGGAGAGAGGAGGGGTGAGACAGCTGGGTCAGTCCCAGGCCTGTGGGGCCCCTGGCCCGTGGCAGCGTCCAGTCCTGGGGCTTTGAACAGGCTCCCTAGAAGGGAGAAGGTGGTTACCTGTGGTGTCAGAGTTTCTGCACGAGCAGACTTTCTAAGGCAGGAGCATAATGGTTTCACTTTTTTCTGGGTGGGCAGACTGCGAGGACCCCAGGATGAAGATCGCCACGCCATGCGTGAGCTCAGGTAAGCGTGGCCGGAGGCCCCGTGGGGGTCTTGACTTGGGTGTATGCACGCAGACACACACATGCATGTGCACACACGGGCACAGGCACACACGTGCGTGCACACACGTGCACTGTGCGCCCCACCCTCACTCCCGGACCCTGCCGTGCCCGCAGGCAGCCTGTGGGACCCCGACATCGCCGTGGAGGCCCTGGAGGCCCGGCAGCTGCGGGTGAGCTTCACCCTGTGGAACGAGTCCACCGGTTACCAGGTCCTAGTGAGCAGCTTTCCGCGCGCGGATGACCAGAGCTGCTTCCAACGTGTCCTGGACGTGCCTGCGGTAACCGTGCTTTCTCTGCCGTTTCTCACCCTCCCGCCCAGCTCAGAACCAGCTCTCCAGGCCTCGAGGCCCCCCCCCTCCCCCCGCGCTCGGCCTGTGCTGGGTGTGCCACTGGGCCGCCGCCCCCCGCCCCACATCCGGGGCTGGAGCCGGTGCCGAGCTGCTCCTGCTGCTGATGGGCACAGCTGCCTCCGTCCCTCCCCATCCTGCGTCCCCCTCCCACACGTTCTCCTGCTTCTCTTTTTGTTTCGCTTTGTCAATTCCACTACTGCAAAAAGGGTTTGAAGATTTAAAACTGGAAACGAAGACAAAGGGGAAGTAAAGATGAGGAAATGAGATGAAGCCTGGGCGGGACACCCAGGTCTGTCTCCGTGATGCCTGGCAGGCAAAGCAGAGAGGCATGTCGGGGCGCTAGATGTGTCCCCAAGTTAACAAACCGTGGCCCTGGGGATCGTTCCTCCTGGACAGCCTTTCCCCATGGCCTTCCAGGCGGCAGCAGCCATGGGGGCTTCCCGAGGTGGATCCCTCCCAGCTGAGGCAAGAGCCTTACCTGCCCCTCTCCCCTCAGCCCCCACAAGAGGCATTCCACCAGCGCTCCAACGTCACAGTCACCCTACAGAACTTGAACTGGTGCTGTCACCACCATGTGCAGGTGGGGAGCGGGTGTAGACGGGTTCAGGGAGCGGGTGTAGACAGGAGCCGGGAGCGGGTGAAGACGAGTGCGGCCAGCGGGCACAGGTGGCAGCTCGTGGGCTCGTGCTCTCCCCCAGGGCCCAGCGCCACTGCCACCCAGGGTTCCCTGCCGGGCCCCAGCCTCACCTGAGCAGAGTCCCCTGACCCCCCACCACTGATGGGCCACCTGCCCAGCGGCCACCGGGGTCCCAGACGGGCGGGCCAGGATCTGCTCCCTCAAGTGCATCCCCCGCCCTCCCCTCCGCCCCCATAGGTCCAGCCCTTCTTCAGCAGCTGCCTCAATGACTGCCTCCGACACTCAATGACCGTCCCCTGCCCAGAGGGGCGGCACACCCCAGGTAGGGTGGAGGTCAACAGCTCGAGCCCTGACCTGGTCCTGGGGGTGGGTGGGGGCTTCAGAGAGTCTCCTGGGTTGGACTCCCGACTGCCTGTCATTAGCTGTGCAGCCTTGGGCAAAGTGCTTACCCTGTCTGATCCTCAGCTTCCATGACTGAAAAAATAGGGGTTCTTACTGTCACAGTTACAGTTAAGGACCATGTTCTGAACTAAGTGCTTTAACGTGTCCGTTTTTAATCCTCACAAACTGAGTCATAGTACTGTGTACTAAGCACTGTGTACTAGGTACCATGCACCTAGCACTGTGTGCTATATGCTGTGTACTAAGTACTATGTAACAAGTACCATGAAGTGGAGACTCCCTCCACTGGGTTCATAGGTGAGGAAACTGAGGCACAGAGACGTCAGGTACCGTGTCCAAGATCACCCACCAGGGAAGTGACAGAGCCCGGGTTCTGGCCCGAGCCTGCGGTGCTGGCAACAACTCCCCATTCAGAAGCCATCGGCAGCCCACATGTGGCTACAGCCAAATGCTGATCAGAAAGCACAGGCGCTGCCCTGGCCTGGACGAGCCTCCCAGAGGCACAGGCCTCTCTGCAGACCACCAGCTCAGGGGTTCCCTTAGATCGTTTCACTAAGTTTAACCCGTACCAAAGGGCCAGGTATCAGGCCAGGGTCACAGCAGGCTCTGTGCATGTCAGTGGTGGGTTGTGATTACTGCTGATAACTGAGGCTGTTCCCCTTGGTTCTCATTGCAGACACGATTGAAGGTACGCCCACCTCCTTCCCAGGCTGTGCTGCAGGGGCCCCCAGGGACATGCCCTCAGGGGCCACAGAGAAGTCCCTGCCTGGCCTGATGTGGATCCAGGCAGAAGGCTGCAGCAAGAGGCAGCCCAGGGTGGTGGGATCATTGCCTGTCCTGGTGCCAGAGAGGACACCCGGAGCTGGGCACTGGGGTGGGGCCCCCAGGGCTGGCGTCTCAGAGAGGACACCTGGGGCTGGGCAGTGGGGTGGGGCCTCCAGGGCTGGTGTGACAGAGAGGACACCCAGGGCTGGGCAGCTGGCCTCCCTGCCACGCCGCTGACGCATTCTCCCCGCCACAGACTACCTGCCCCTGTGGGTGTACGGCTTCATCACGGGCCTCTCCATCCTGCTGGTGGGTTCCGTCATCCTGCTGATCGTCTGCATGACCTGGCGGCTACCCGGTAAGGGGCTGGGGCTTCCCCTCTACCCCTCTCCTTCTTCCTGTGCCCCTTCAACCCACTCCAGCGCTAAGGCTGTGCTCAGGGCTCCCCACGTCGAGCACAGACGCTGTCCCTCGTGGGCCACACCTCAGCTTGGCTGCCGAGGGCTCAGAGGCTGCAGGGGGCCGACCTGGGCCCAGGCCCTAGCTCGCCATCTGCACCTGGGCAAATGATTCCTGGGCCTCGCGTCCTCTTTTATAAAATGGAAGTCATCACAACACCCACACGGTAAATCGACTGTAAGGATCGTGGGAAGTCTTAGCAAAGAGCCTGGCCTGTTAACTCTCCCGGGTCACAGAGCAGTCGCGGGAGACGTGGCTTCACGGCTGAGTACGGTCTCCCTGCAAAGGCCCAGGGCATCCGGTGACCGGGGCCTCGGCGCCTCCTTTGTCAGGAGCGGGGCAGCACTCCCACCAGACGCCCCTGCAAGCCGGTCCCTATTTCTCAGAAGAGCCGTTCTGAGACGTCTTGTAGGATTTCTGCCCCCTGCAAGGACACTTCTGGAATATTCTGGTATTGTCTTTCTTTCAGGCTCCCACCACGGCAAGTATGAAGATGGCAGCAAATGCACAGGTGGGCGGCTCCAGGCTGGGCGGGCTGGGCGTGGGGGGAGTCCATTCCCTGAGGCCTGGGGGTGGCGCTTGTGGGATGCACGGCGGGCCAGCTCCTGTTCCCGGGGAGACGTCACCTGCAGACAGTCCACCACTAGCCCCGAACAGAGGACAGAGGGGCCCACGCAGCAGGGCTGTGCTTGCAGTCGCTCATCGCTGAGCCAGCAGAGGAAGGTGAGGGCACCGTGTGGCCCCTCCTGCAGCAGCTACTTCTATTCCATAGGCGGGCCCTCGTGCCTTTTAAGGAAAAAAAAGGAATTTTAATTAACTTGTAGGCTGAGGAGCAGATGAGAAAGCACAAGGTTCTTTTCCCCGAGGCACAGCTGTTTTCCAGGCACCACAGGTGAACAGCCACCCTGGGCTCATCCCAAGGCCTCAGCTGCGTTTCTTGGGCTCAGGAGCCCAGCTCTGCCTGATCCTAGCCTCCCCGGCGGGCCAGCTGAGGCCATCCCTGGCCTGAGTCGTGCAGGCCAGTGTGGTAGACGTGCCTGGACCCGTGACCCAGCTTCCTCTGTTTCCCCCAGATGTCCTCCCCGCTGCCAGCCTGAGCCCCCCACCCCTGAAGCCCAGGAAGGTCTGGATCGTGTACTCGGCCGACCACCCCCTCTACGTGGATGTGGTCCTGAAGTTCGCCCAGTTCCTGCTCACCGTCTGTGGCACCGACGTGGCCCTAGACCTGCTGGAGGAACAGGTCATCTCTGAGGTGGGGGTCATGACCTGGGTGGGCCGCCAGAAGCAGGAAATGGTGGAGAGCAACTCCAAGATCATCGTCCTGTGCTCCCGGGGTACCCGAGCCAAGTGGCAGGCCATCCTCGGCTGGGAGGATGCGGCCATCCAGCTCCGCTGTGACTGCGGGAAGCCCTCGGGGGACCTGTTCACGGCAGCCATGAACATGATCCTGCCGGACTTCAAGCAGCCCGCCTGCTTCGGCACCTACATCGTCTGCTACTTCAGCGACATCAGCAGTGAGAGCGACGTCCCTGACCTCTTCAACATCACCTCCAGGTACCCGCTCATGGACAAGTTCGAGGAGGTCTACTTCCGTATCCAGGACCTGGAGATGTTTGAGCCGGGCCGCATGCACCGCGTGGGGGCGCTCACGGGCGACAACTACCTGCGGAGCCCCAGCGGCCAGCAGCTCAGGGACGCCGTGCAGCGCTTTCACCAGTGGCAGGCTCGGTGCCCAGACTGGTTTGAGCTCGAGAACCTCCGCTGGGCAGATGACCAAGACCTGCCGTCCCTGGATGAGGAGGAGCTGGAGGAGCCGCTGCTGCCACCGCCTGGAGTGGGGATCATCCGGCAAAAGCCGCAGGTGCGGGAGCCCACCTGCGAGGGCCCCCTGGCGGTGGAGCTGCTCCTCGCCGGGGAAGGGGGCGGCCTGTCAAGGCTGGAACCCCGGCCTCGGTCCCCGGGGGAGCCGGCGGCCCAGATGCTGCAGACGACAGTGGTCCCGGTGGAGAGGGCCCCTCCCGCTCAGGTTGTGGAGCCAATCCCCCGGGCTGTCGGGAGCAGCGCCGCAGGCCGGGTGGCCCTGGTCGGGGGAGGCAAGCCCGGCCCGCTGCTGGGGCCCTGTGGTGCCCGGCGGAACAGCATCATCTTCCTCCCCGTGCACCCTGAGGACCTGCCTGTCTGCAGCACCCCCGTGGTATCGCCCAACCACCCCCTCGAGGACGTGATGGGGCAGCTTAAAGGCACAGTGCTCCCCCTCCTCCGGCAGAGCCTGAGCTGCCAGGCCCAGGACCCACTCACGCCCCACGGGGAGGAGCAGCGGCAGTCCGTGCAGTCGGACCAGGGCTACGTCTCCCGGGGCTCCCCGCAGCTCCCCGACAGGCCTGGGGAGGAGGACGAGGACGAGGGGGAGGACGAGCGGGAGGCTGGGGAAGAGAGGCCCCAGCAGCTCTCCCCCGAGGGCCTGGAGAGCCTGAGGAGCCTCCAGCTGCAGCTCTTCTTCCAGGAGCTCGGCAAGAACCCCGGTCTGCAGCCCGAGAGGCCACGTCAGGGCCGCCCAGACCCAGGGCGGTGACAGTGTGTGTATGTGTCCCTGGGGGCGTCTGGGCGTGTACGCATGTGGATGTGGATATGTGCCTGTGTGAGGTGCGTACCTTTGAAACAGACTATTTGAAAATGTCCCCTTCACTTTTCATTGTGACTATCTGGTCACCCTTGTCCCCACAAGAAGCCACAGCCCACTCCCAGGAGCTCGTGGCAGAGTGTCCTAAATTCTCCATCACTCATTCATTCCTTTGGCCTTTGTTTTGGGCCTGCCATGTCCCTGGTCAGCAAGGAGCTGACCGTCCAGTGAGAGGGACAGAGTAGCAAACAGGATGGCCGTGCAAGATGTAAAGGCCGGACAGAGGCCTGCCCAGGGCTAGGAGGTACCCAGAAGGGTGCCTGGCCCTGGGGAGAAATTCTGGAGGAGGCAATTATGAGCTGAAGGAGAAGCTAGTTTCCTGGACCAAGAGACTGGTTGGAGAGATGGCAGCCGCAGGGGTGAGGGCTGGAGGGGAGCGGGGCAGGGGAAGTGGAGGCAGTGGGCCAGGCTGGGGCCATCAGCCCAAAGGCCGAGGCTCCTCCACCCTGCGGGGCTGCTGCCCCAGACACACCCGGAGGCCAGCTTGGGTCATTTCTGAGCAAAGTCCCAAGTCCTGAGCCCACGTGCGGCCTCAGCCAGTGGGAGAGACCTGGCAGAGGATTCTTCTGGGGCGGCTGGCCGGGCCCTGGGCTGTAGCCAAGGGCTCACACCGGGGTGGGGAGTGAGGATCCGGACAGGCCCTTCGGGGGGAAGGTTTGTCACTCTCCAGTTGAAGGCTTGAGGTCCACAGACAGCATTTAAGGCCCAGCATTTAAAGAAGCTTTTTCCCAAAGCAGCTCCTTGGGAGAGACTGAGGCTTCTGTCTGGTGGGATGCCGTCCGCCCTGGGTTTGTGGGTTCTCTGTTGCTTCTACCTGAGCCCCCAGCTCCCGCACGCAGGGGAGGATTCTGACGTGTGATGGGAAACCAGGTATCGTGGGTGTATGTGTGTCTGCACGTGTGTGAGAGAGCTTACCAATAAAAGAATGAAGACGTTTATTAACTCCGATGGGAATTCCTGGCAGTCATTTTGAGTCACGTGTTGCCGAAGGTCACGGAGGCCCTGGTTTAGAGGCCTTTCTCATAGTGAGAGTGCCTGGCAGAGGGCCATCAAGGCCCAGGTCCCAGACAGTGCACGGCCCACACCCAGCCCGACAGCACCATAGGACCAAGTGCAAGGGTGCTATAGATCACGTCCCCTAAATCCTGAGGCTGACACCGAACCCCCAGAAGGGTGGTATTGGGAGGGCCTCTGGGGGGTGATGAGGTCATGGGGGTGGAGCCCCATGAGTGGGATTCATTCCCCTGTGAGAGACCCCACAGTACTCCCTCCACCCTCCTGTCGGGTGGGAACATGGCCAGGTGATGGTCTGTGAACCAGGAATCTCCCAGCACCCTAACCATGGACTCCCAACCTCCAGGACTGTTCCTGACAAGCTGCCTCGTCTTCCAGGGTCTGTTACAGCAGGCCGAGCACCCAACTAAGACAGGACGGAGGACTGAGCCCACCCAGCCACCGGCTGCAGAGGCGCCGTCCCTCTCGAACAACCCTGGAGGTGGGCATCATTGCATCCAGATGCCTCCCACACTTTCTGAGACGTTTCACCAGCTTCCAGTAAGCACGGGTTGACATGCAGAGCATGGGGTTCCACGGCGGACTTGTTCCGTGACGGAGCCAGGGCTCAGCCCTGCAGCAGGACGGCCCAGCCAGTGTGGTCCTGGTCCCGGAAGCACACGCTCCACCTGGACTACATTACCCACAGACCTCGAATTCTCGCTTTCCTGGCCTTTGAGGCCCGACGTCCAGTTGGCAGGGTCCCCTACGTCCCCTTTATCACCAGGGCTGCTCTTTTCTCTCCTAACAGCTTCACTGAGACACAGTTCACAACCCATATCACCCACAACTGACAGTGCACAAGTCCAGGCTCTGAGGACCTCAGCAGCCATCAGCATAAGCAATTTTAGAACATTTCTCTTACCCTCAAGGAAACCCAGCACCCTCTTAATCGTCACCCCAAGACCCCTAACCTCCTCGTCCCTGGGCAAGTGCTAACCTTCCCGTCTGTGGGTTTGCCTGTGTGGACGTGCCAGGTATAAACGGAGTCAGGAAGGTCCCCAAGGCCTCTGATCCTTGTTCCACCGCCACCCCGCCCCCCGCCCTAGAGCCCCCCAGTCTTCACTGGTCTCAGCTCTGCTAAGTGCTGGAGATCTGTCAGCCCGATGTGGGGTCTGCTGTGAAGCAAACACCAAGGTCGTCATGTAGGAGGAAGACCACACCTCTCTTCTCATGTTGCACTGAACCGCTGCCCATAAAACCCTGCCTCACCTAGAAAGGCCCTCTAAGAGCAGGGGTCCTCCACGCTGTGGCCCCCACCTCCCGGGCTCCCCTCCTAAACATAGTGCACAGGAGGGGCTCAAGGGGCCGGGAGGACCCCCAGCCACCCGACCGGCCATGCAGGGACGCTTGCCTGTGATGGGTGCCCGACTCAGCCTGCGATTCCACCCAGATTTGCGCAGCTTTTCCTGCTCTCAGTCCCAGTGGGAGGAGGAGGAAAGGTTGGACGGTGATCCTAACATTGCTGGAGACGTTGGTGCTAAACCAGTTTCTCCTTCCTGCTTCGGAAGGTCCTCAGAGGGGCTTAGGTTCTGAAGGGGTTGGTTCAGCCACTCAAGCATCCACGCAGGGCTTCGGCGGGGCTCTCTGGGCGCAAGGTGTGATGGATTGCACCGGTTTCCCGCTGACCTTGGAATATGAACGGGGCGGGAGGGAGAGGATGAGGCGCTTACCGGCAAGGGCGGATTTCCTCCCACAGCCGTCGGACCCCGGACTCGGGGCGGGGGGGGCGTCTGCCGTCCGCCGGACACACGAGAGCGGGGCCTTCCCGGGAGGACCTCGGACACACGCTGCTCCAGGCCTCGCAGGAAAGTAAGCGCCCAAGGGCGCGAGCCCCGGGAAGCGCCGAGCTGCTACCCGGCCGCGTGGGCCTGAGCCGGAGGCTGGGCCCCGGCTCCGCTGCCCGCCGGCCCAGGGACGCAAGCCTGGTCGTCGCCCCTGCTCCCGGGCGGCCCGGCTCTGAAAAGGGCCGCGCCTGCGAGGAGTGGGCGGTGCCGAGGGGCCACGCCCCGGAAGCCAGTGGCGAGGCCACGCCCCGGAAGCCAGGGCGGACCCCGCCCCTCCCGGAGCTGCCGCCTCCCCGCCTCCCCGCTTCCGCGCCGCCCCGGGCGGGTCCCGAGGTCCCAGGCCCCTGCCCCTCGGCGGGGAGCTCTGCGGATTCACATCTGAGCGTCCCTCAGTGTCCCGGCTCCTCCTTCCCAGCGGCCTGAGAGGAGAGCGGGGCCCAGCTGGCCGCAGCCTGACCAGAGCGGGAGACCGGCCCCGCTCTTTAGCCACAGCAGGACAGCGAAGGGGGCCGACAGCCGTGGCTCAGACCCGGAGCCCCTTCCTGGCCGCAGGGTGACCTCCCGGAGCTGCTCCGCCCTCTGCGCTCAGGAAGCGGAGACGAAGGTCCGTTCCCACGTTCCCAACCCCGACCTGCTGGGAGGACGGGAGCGGGCCGGGACACCTGGAGCTCCGCCCTGGGCTGGCTGCAGGGCCAGCCTCCTCCCCCCGGGCACGACCCCCCTCCAGAGGGGGTGAGAGGCGGCTCAGCTGTGAGAAACGGGCGGCAGCCATCACACCCTCGGTCATCTTACTGTCGCCTAGGTGTAGGGAGACTGGTCCTCGTGCTCTGCAGTTACTGTGCGTGTACACGTCCCCATTTGAAGGAAGGGGCCATTTCTGTGTATGTCTCCCCATTTAACTCTTACACAGCCTGTGAGGGAGGTGACAGGGCTCCCGTTTTACAAGTGAGGGGTCCCTGGGGCCAGGTGAGCGCCAGGGCGCAGCTGGGAGGCTGAGCAAGCTCCTGGCCTCTGGCAGGCCACCCGGGGCCCCGGCCGGCTGGCGCAGCACAGGCCGTCTCTGCGCGGAAGGAGCGCAGCAGCGAGCGTGCCTGTCCCTGTGCCGACTCCACAGTCCCCCGTGGGTTAAAAACACGCAAACGGGGCCTGTCTCCCTCCTTCACTGTAAGAGTTCGTGCTCCAGGCTGGGAAGAGTGACAGAGGAAGGCAGAGTCTTCAAGAAGTTGTTTCGCAGCCTTTCCCGCTTTGGCAAATTGTTCTTGGCAAGAAGCGGGAGTGAGGCCCAGGTGACTTAGCTCTGCCTGAGAAAGCCTGGCCGGCCCCACCCCAAGCTGGGAAAAGGCCAACACCCTTCCTCAAGATCCCACCACCGGGAAGGAAGTAGCCGAGGTGTACCCGCAATGTTAACACGAACCCACAAAATGATGACAAATGTCACAGTGATATTTAAGAGTTTAGTAAGGAAACCAGGACAGGAAAGATCTTAAAACAAACCACACAGGAAGCTTGTGACAAGTCTCAAGTTTTTTATTTTCAGAACAGAGGCTGGTTATATTTTTAAAAAGAGAAGGAAGAAAAAAACATGATAAATGCTAGCATGGTGCACTTCCCATCTTCCAGGCTCTGCCTGCCAGCTCGCTCTCTTCCACAAAAACATGTGCAGTAGGCAGCGGGGCACGTCTGTCGAAACTGTCCTGAGAGAGGCTCCAGTCCAAGCCCTCTTTAAACCAGATCAGGAGTCAGGGGCTGAGACACAGGACCTGCCCGATGTTAGAGGCAGGCAGCCCCGGATCCGACCCCAGGTTCTTCTCCGTGACCCGCACTGTGGATGCAGGCCTGGGGACAGTGCACATCCTGTCTGCTGGACCCACAGGCAGCATCTCCGGTCTGACCCACACTACAGATGCCCCTAGAAAGCCAGAAAAATGAAGCTTTCGGGGCATTTCTTGTTGTGAATGGGGCAAGGGAAGTAAGTAAAAGGGTTCAAGAAAAACACACCAGAAGGGAGGGGCTGACCCCTGAGGACAAGTGCTGGTACCAAGTGTCAGAAGGACGTGCATCCAGGGGCCAGTGGCCTGGCCTCTGCCAGATTCAGCCGGTGCCATCAGTCTCTCGATGTACTGGGGAAGTGGCAGCTCATCGGAACCTGTGCCAGCCTCCCCCCAAGAAAGCTCGACAGCCTTGAGATTTCACAGCCGGTCACTCAGTAGGGAGACCACCACCCAAACAGTAGAAAGAGCGAGGGGCGAGGGCCGGGCGGGGGCCTGCCATGGCTCAGACACAGTCCTTCTCAGTCACTGAGATCAGGTAGCAGAGAAACAGCAAAGCTGGAGAGAGGACATGGGGACAGAGGGAGCGGCTCCTGCCCCCTAGGGTCTGGGCCCCAGAGCTTTGACCACATGGAATTCAAAGGGAAAGAAGAGGAGTCCTGGGGGGAGGAGAGAAGGCAGAAAACACACAATTAGTTGCAAAATCCCACCAGCTAACACTGGGCCTGTCGGTACGGAGAGGAGGGCTGGGAGCAGGGACAGCACTGAGGGCAGCTTTGTCCTCCTTGCCCTCAGCCCTCCTGTGTCTCCTCTTCTGTCAACAAGCCCCCAGAAGGTGGGAGAGCCGGGCCCCAAGCAAAAAACAGGCCCAGAAAGCAAAAGTGGTGTGTCACTCACAGCTTGTGGGTGACAGAGTCAAAGCCACAACCCAAGACATCTGGCTCTTTGTCCACGGTTTACCGCACCACACAAAGCTGCCCAGGCACAGAACGGGGGAGAAACATGGATTCTGACGACCCCCACCCCTGCCTGTTTCGGGGCGGTGAGGAAGAGAGTGAGTACCCCTAGCCTTGCTCCCAGCTCTCCTCCCACACTCCCACCGCCCCGCCGCCAAGATGCCGAGACTGAGGTCCCACATCAAGACTCCACATGGGCTACCCCTGGATGTCACCTGTCATCAGCCTTGACGGGAGGCACACCAGGGAGGGGGCTGGGCTGGGGAGGGCTTGCCAACCCCACCCCACGCAGCCTGCTTTTTCCCTAGAAACTCTCAAGACCAGAGCAGAGGACAAGGTCACCCTTTCTGATCTACACCAAGCTTCCAGGGGAAGAACAGATGGGGAGCTGAATTTCCTTCTCTCAGGCCCATGGGAGGCCCACCGTCACATCTGTCCAGGAACCCCTCCAAAACTATTCTTCTGAGCCAAGATCTGGCCTAGCCAGCAACAAACTCCAGGTCGGACAGAAGCTGTGGGTGCAGAGGGAGGGAGCGAGGGAGGCAGCGGACGGCTCACGCTCCAGACCCTGTAATAAGTAACACTGGCACCAAACCCAGCTGGGTCTGGTGGCCACGGTGAACGCAGCTTCTGAGTACTTGTCATTTTTGCAAGTGGCATCAGTGCGTGATGCCACTAAAGTGGACAGCATGGAGGTAGAAATGCTCACTCACCCAAGAACGGGTGCAGTTTGGTCCTTAGAGTGTGGCCCCTCCCCTCCCCCAGCCGAGAGGAGAGGAGCCGGACTGAGGAAGGTCCTGGGAGGAGGGCAGCCAGGCAGCCCCCAGGAGCCCAGCTCTTTCTGGGAATTCATGGCCACTGATTCAGATAGGAATGAGTGTGGTGGGGAGAGCAAGGACTCCCCAGATCTCCTACTGATTGTGAGGGACACAGGAAACAACACACACCCACACCCACACGCACACACGCAGACTTCGCATCTGCCATCTGGAAGAAACGACACACACACGTTGGGGGAACTGTGGATTCTGGGTCAGTTTCAAGGCGTAGGGCAACAGCCACTACCCACAGCCTAAAAGCAGCTGGCAAGTCCAAGCATGTGGGAGGGAGAGCCCTGGCCCAGCACCCCCTGCCTGGACACCCCTTTCCTCCACCCTCCCCCACAGTGGATAGGAATCAAGGTGGAGGTGGGGCACGCAAGATGCAGGGGCACCCAGCCCCTTGGAGGCCAGGGTGAGGGGAGGGCTTGGAGATGAGGACACAGTCAGGGAACCTTCCTCGTCACCGCAGCGCCATCTCCCTCCAGGCAGGTCTGACACAAGGCGTTCAGAAGGGCACACTGGCCCTTGGCCCTATTAACAGTTGCCGCCCCAGACAGAGGCTGATCCAACCTGGTGGGAGAAGGTCAGAAGACGGGGAGTGAGGGTCTCCCATCCCCAAGGAGAGCCCCCCAACCCCTCAATTCTGGGAGGCCACAGCCAGGGTGTTGACATAGCCGTGGGTTCCCCCCTCGTCCTCTGAGACGCAGTGGGCCAGCTGGGGGCCTCCCGGCACCTGCGAGGCAGAGGGCGGAGCGCCGTAGCCCGCCCTGGCTCGACTCGGGGACGCCAGGATCCCCGGGTGCCAGCAGCCCTCCAGGGCCTCCAGGCCGCGGCAGCCGAGGAAGAAGAGGTTTTTGAGCATGAAGACAGAGAGAGGCTGCTGGTAGCTCACCGCCAGCAGGCAGCGCAGCGCCAGCAGCGGCGCGTCCACCAGGCAGCCGCCCAGCAGGCGCAGGAGGCGGCCGCAGCGGCCCGGCCGCGAAGCCCGGCCCCGGGGGGCGGCGGCGGCGGCCGCGGCGGCGTGGATCTCGTGGAGCCAGAGCACCGGCGAGGCGAGCGCGAGGAAGTAGACGGCGATCAGCAGGTAGCGCAGGTGCGCGGGAAGCGGCGCGCGGCCGTCCAGCATCAGCTCCACCAGGGCGAAGCTGTCCAGCAGGTCCAGGCACGTGCCCAGGAAGCAGCCAGCGGCGCGGTGCTGCTGGGGCTGCAGGAGCAGGGGTCCCGCGGAGCCGGGGGCGGCGCCCGCCTCGCCGATGGCCCGCACCAGGCTGTAGAGCAGCGGCGCGGACAGCGCCATGGTGAGGCGAAAGCCCGTGGTGCCGAAGGGCGCGCGCAGCTCGATGAGGTCCAGGATGGACGTGCCGAGGATGAGCACCACCTTGGGCGTGAAGGCGATGGAGTAGATGAGCCAGGCCAGGTAGGCAAAGGCGAACTCGCCGGCCGCCCCCGCCGGCCCCGGGCCGCCTGCGCCCCCGCGGCCGCCGCGCGCCTTGGCGCCCGCAGCCCCGGCGGCGGCGGAGGCGGCGGCCGGCAGGTGCAGGGGCGCGGCGTGCGGGTGGTGCGGGTGGTGGGCGTGCGCGCCGCCCCGACGGCCCCGGCTGTTCTTGGCGAAGAAGATGGCCCAGCCCGCCGCCACCACCAGGTCCGTGGCGACCCAGGAGCACCAGTACAGGTCGGTGACGGCGATGAGGTACACGTCCAGCAGGCCGCCCTGCGCCAGCAGCAGCGCCACGGACAGCGCCTGGTAGCCCCAGCGGCAGCCCGGGCCGGGGGCGCAGCCGCGGCGCCCACCCCCGCGGCCCGGCCGAGCCCGGCGGCCGCAGCAGCCGCAACACGAACGGCAGGAGGGGCCGGGGCCGGGGCCCGGGCCGCCCGCGCCCCCGACGGCCCCGGCCGCCGCGCTCGCGCCCAGGTCGGCGGCGGTCATGCTGCACGGGGAGGTGGGCGTGGAGGCGCGGGAGGCGGCGGGGGTCCCCGGGGGCGCGGCGGGCACCAGCGGCCTGCTGATGCTGGCGCTCTCGTCGTCGTCCTCGCGCTCGGCGCCCGCGCTGCTGCCGCTGCCGGTGCTGCTGCCGCTGCTGCTGCCCGAGCCGCTCCGGCCGCGCAGGAACCGGGGCTGCAGCCGGGCGGGGGGCGGGGCCGCGCGGGGGGCGCCGCGCGCGGGGCGCATTGTCCTCGGCTCCCTCCCGCCTACCCGGCCGGAGCCGCGCGCCGCGAGCCAAGCCCCGTGGCCGGGCGCGCGCGGGCTGCCGCCGACGCGCGGTGACGGTGGCAGTGACGGCGCGCGGGGCGGCCCAGCAGAGAACTAGGGGCGGGGCGGGGAAACTGGGATTGGATTGAGGGCCGGGAGGGGGAAAGCCTGGGTCGGCAGGAGGACGGGTGGGGGAACTCGAGGCGCGGAGTTGGGGTGGGGCGGAGGGCGCCGCGGTCCCAACCAGGAGGGTCGCTGGGAGCGGGATGGGAAGTAGCCGGTGATGTCCCACCTGCTGAGTCCCCGGGGTGTTAGGGACCTGACAGCCTTGGGCTCAGTGTAGACCGTGCCCCAAGCGCGAGATTCAAAAGACAGGCTGAGACCTCTGCAGGCACCAGAGCAGCTTTGGCCTCTCCTCCGTCAAGTGCCCTTTTCATTGGGACATCCTGTTTCTCCCTGGGGACCTTAAAAACCAGTGGAGGAGTCAGGCCATACTGATTACAAGGACCAGGAACGGGAGACTATTTCCACATATTCGTGTGCCCTGCACTGGGCTCAGTTGGGGGAGGTACCCGTTTCCAGTGAATGGAGCAGTTCTTTGACTATGAATGCTTGGGATGAAAGGAGGGGTGGGGGTGGTCCCTGTGGCCCCAGCCAAGTGGGCCTTCAGTATTCTCTGAGGTCCTTAAAGCAGGAAGAGTGGGGCGACAGGAAGATGCACAGCAGAGGAAAATAAAGGGACACCCAGAGAACGGGCACCCTGATAGAAACACAGGCCCAAAGGTGGTCATGGGGAGCACGGCGTCCTGGCCAGTGGGCGGGAACTGGGCAGCCCTGCGTCTCTAGCTCCCAGCTCGTCCTGACTCACCTCCTGGACTTAGTGCCTGACGGGGCTGGAATCCAGAAGCAGCTCAGGAAGGCAGCAGGCGGAGCCAAGACTGTGGGGCTTAGGAAGCAGGTCTGTGTGATGCAAACACCCAGCCTATGACGCAGGGCAGGAAGCCTGCCCGCCCCTTCCTCCTCCTCGCCACACTGAGGCTGCTTGTTCCCTGCCTTCGTTTCTCAGGCCGCCGCAGCTGGGTCTCACCTTCCCAGACGACTTCCCAAACAGGCCGACTGAGGGAGTGGGGCTCAGTGGTGGTAGCGGCTGGTTGCCCAGGACTTGCCCCTGAATCTGCTTCTTGAATAGGGTCGTTTTGAGCTGAACCTGCTCTTCCCAGCCTCTTGGAGTTGTCTGCACAACTAATCCGTGGTAGATGTGGGATTTTCACATGACACATGCATTTGGAAAATTCTGTGGCCAGTCGGCTCTCGTGAGGAGCAGTGCAAGGCAGAGCGGGTTGGCGGGGCGCGCTGAGCTCTGGGGCGGAGGTCTCAGCTCTGCCACTCAGCCCGTGTGATTTCGGACTGGTTACTTCACCTCTTTGAGCCTCAGGTTATCCAGCTGTGAAAAAGGGCCGCTATCTATCTCACCAGGCTGTTGTATTGAGGGAGGTCATGAGTCCCAAGGGTTTGGCCCAGTGGCTGGCATGGAGAATGTTCTCGGCTAACCTTGACTGTTGTTACCATCGCCATTCCATTTAGCTCGTGTCTTACCCTCCCGTGAACCTCTACTCCTAGCGCGGGCGGCCGCTAATGACAGTTTTCTGGGCTGGATTCCTTCCTGAGGCCACGTTCAGAGTTCCGCTCCCGGAAGCTCTGCACTTAGGTAAACTCCAGGGAGCTAAGCGGCTCTCGTGAGGAGCAGCGGTTCCTGGAGCCGTTCACAGGCTTCACCACGTGGGAGCTTCGGCGCTGCCAGCTGGTGCGAGGCCTGCCTACTCGGGCAAGGTGGGGAGGAAGCAGCAGGGGCAGCCTGCACTCCTGTGAGCACCACAGCAGCTCCAGCAGGTGTCAGGGCTGAGCCCGTCCAGGTTAGAAAGCGGATGGGGGAGCTGCCAGCTGCTACCGGGAGTGACAACACCTGGGCTCCCAGCTCTCCCCCAGAGGAAACACCAGCCAGCAGCTCACCTGAAAGCTGGCCCAGGACTCCTGCTCGAGTCAAGGAAGCAGCTGATGGAGGCAGAGAACGGGGTTCTGGAGGGAACGCCGAGAACACGCCCCGCCCGGCCCCTGCCCACCACCCCAGCCCTCCAGCGCCCCCCGCCTGCTCTCACCCGCCAGTGCCTCCGGAGACAGGTGTCCTCCCTGGTAACTCCGGGGTAACAGCCCTTTGAGGTCATCCTTGCGTTTCTGGGAAGCGGGCTTCAATCGCTCAGATTAACTTCTGTATGAGAGTCTTTAGCCCAATTTTCCTTTTTATTCCTGAACAAAGAGACCACAGATAATAAGGATGAGAAATCAGGGCGCAAAACACGGTACCTGGTAGTCAGAATGCCGGAGGGGTACCCGTTTTGCACTGGATTGTGTCTGATCTGCCATGTGCACACCGCGCACACACGTGCGCGCACACACAGAGCCTTCGCTTCAGCCTGGAGAGGGCTTGGCAAAGATGTGGCCAAGATGAGAAGAAGGAAGTTAAAAAGACTTTGTCGTACAATAAGTGAGTACAGACATGCCACGAGGAACTGGAAAGGGGAAGACATAGTCACTGAGCAGCTCATAAGCACCCGGGCCTGGAAACAGAGAGGTGGAGCAGCTGACTTCCAGTCACACAGCCAGTACAGGGCAGAGTTAGGCTGAGATTTGACTCTCAGCCCAGTGCTCTCACCCACCCACAACCCTCCTTTCCATCCTCGGGGACAAGGACAAACTAAGCAGGTTTTCATCCAAAAATTATTTCTCTAAGCACCTGTTAAATGGGGGTGGGGGCACTGGGTAAGGCTTGTTTGGAGACCTGATACCCTGGTCCTCCTGGAGGGGAAAGGCCAAGGTCACTGCCCTCCTGGAGCAGCCGTAGGCAGGCCAGGGGGAGGGCAGACGTCCCAGATCAGCCCAGCAGCACAGGAAAGTTCAGCGGGCAGGGCGGCCCCTCAGCACTGAGCCAAGGCCTGTTCCTGACTGACCTGCTGTCCCTGCATCACTGCTGCCCTCCGCCTTCACAGCAGGTACCACCGGGAGCTGTCGGAGGCTGTGTGGAGCCTTCTGGGGGCCCCTGTGGAAAGGCACAGCACCGTGCCAACTCCCAAAAAATGACCGGGGAGCTGGCGAGGACCCTGGAGCAGGATGAGTCTGCGAAGCTTCGGCCTGTGAGGATGTGAAACTTCAGGATTCCTCTGAGAGCGCTCTGAAGACAACGCTCTCTGCCCACCACTCAGAGCCCCCAGTCCCCAGAGCCAGGCTGCACCCACAGGCGTGCAGGACCCTCTGGTGAAGGAGTCCCGGTGTTAGCCCAGACACACTGGCAGGGGCCAAACACCGAAGAACAGAGAGAAGGGAATTCAGAAGAAAACGAACAGAACCTGGGAGAGAGGTGGGGCACCACCGACCTCGTGAACAGGCACCCGGTGGGAGTACCTGGAGGAGAGGAGAGAGAGAGGGCGCAGAAAAAGAAATTCAAAGAAATAATGTCTGAAAAATGTCTCAGATTTGATTTAAAAAAAACAACTATGAATCTACACATCCAAGAAGCTCAACAAACTCCAAGCAGGGTACGCACAGAGACTCGCATCCAGGCACGTCATAGACAACATGTCAAAAGCTAAAGACACAGAGAAAATCTTGAAAACAGCAAGAGAAAAACTATGTCACATACCAGGGAATCCCAGCAAGATTAACAGCAAGCTTCTCATCAGAAAGAGTGGAGACCAGAAAGCGGGGGGAGACACACTGCAAGTGCTGAAGGAGGAAGTGAAACAAGATTCTTACATCCAGCAAAACTGCCTTTCAACAGTGAAGGTGACATGAAGACATTTCCAGAGAAACAAAACCTGAGAAGCCTGTTGCTGGCACACCTGCCTTAGAAAGAAACACTACACTGAGGGAGGCGCTTCAGGCTGGAAGCAATCATTCAGATCCATGCTCGCCAAGAACACAAAGATTGCCAGGAAAGGTCACTAGGTAGGTACTTACAGAAAACAATGTAACTGCGTATTTCTTCTCCTTTCTTATCACTTACTTAAAAAGTAATTGCCTCTTTTCATCAAATGGTGCAGGAACAACTGGGCATCCACATGAAAAAAGAAGAAGAATCTAGACACAGATCTACACCCTTCACAAAAATTAACTCAAAGTGGATCCCAGGCCTAAATGTAAAGCAGATCACGCAGGAGAAGGCCTAGGTGATCCTGGGTTTGGCCATGACTTCTAGATACAACACCAAAGCTGTGATCTAAGAAAGGAAGAACGGGAAGCTGGACGTAAAAATGTTAAATGTCTGCTCTGCAAAAGACACTGTCAAGAGAACGGGAAGGTAAACCACAGACTGCGAGAAAGTATTTGCAAAGGACACACCTGATAAAGGGCTGTTATCCAAAGCACACACGAGACTCAACCACAGATGACAAGCAACCCATATAAAAAAAAGTCTCAAAGGAACTTAATAGGCACCTCCCCAAAGAAGACATGCAGATGGCAAATCAGCACAGGAAAAGATGCTCCAGGTCTTACGTCATCAGGGAGAGGCACTTAAAACAACAGCGAGGTACCACCACACACCTGACCAGAACCGCCAGGGTCGGGGACACTGACACCAGCAGCGCTGGCGAGCACGCAGAACAGGAACCCTCCTCTGTGGCTGGCGGCCGTGCAGGATGGCACGGCTGCTTCGGAAGATAGTTGGCATTTTTACAAAACTAAACAATTCTAACGCAGCAGTCGTGCTCCCTGATGTTCACCCAAAGGAGCTGAAAACTCACCTCCACACAAAACCTGCACGTGGGTATTTACAGGAGCCTTACTCACAACGGCCAGAACTTGGAAGCAACAGAGATGCCATGCAGTAGGTACGTGGAGAAATACACTGGAGAAGAGCCAGACAGTGTAAGACTATTCGGCACTAAAAATAAATGAGCTTCAAGTCACGAAAAGACATGGAGGGAACTTAAATGCAGATTACTAAATGAAAGAAGCCAATCTGAAAAGGTCACATGTTGTAGGATTCCAACCGCATGCCACTCTGGGAAAGACAAAACCACAGAGACAGTAAAAAGATCAGTGCTTGCTGGGGGGGAGGGGGAGCGATGAACAGGTGGCGCACGGGCGACTTTCAGGGCCACGAAAATACTCGGCCTGACACTGTTCTAGACACGCACCCCTGTAACTCGTCCAGAGCCACAGACCGCGGCGCCGAGAGCGAACCCTGACGTAAACTGTGCGCTTTGGGCGGTGCGTGTCCACGCATCTCCTCAGGTGTAACAAACGTGCCGTCTGGCGGGGCTGCTGATGATGGGGGAGGCTGTGCATCATGCGCCGGGGGGTGTGGCTTTATGGGAAATCTCTGTACTTCCCTCTCGATTTTTGCTGTGAACCTAAAACTGCTATTTTAAAACCTGTCTTTTAAAAAAGGAATTGCATAAAACCATATAATTAGCATCGTGCTGTTGGGCCTTTAACACATAAAAATGTAGTATCTTTGACAATAACAGCACAGAGGAGGGGTGTGGACACAGCTGTGATAAAATGACAAATTTCTGGTGGTGACTTGAATCCTCCCAGTGAAGAGAACCAGAAATGGTAAACAAGAATTTTGATATGACAAGCTTTATAAATAAATATATTTTCTCTCTGGTAGAGGGAGAGTAGATCTCATCTTCTTTAAAAGACATAAAACTTTTCTCTTGGTCATATATCCAGAAGGAACCCTACTTCAGGATGACACCTCCACCCCAATGTTCATAGCAGCACTATTTACTATAGCCAAGACATGGAAACAGCCTAAATGTCCATCAACAGATGACTGGATAAAGAAGATGTGGTATATTTATACAATGGAATACTACTCAGCCATAAAAACTGACAACATAGTGCCACTTGCAGCAACATGGATGCTCCTGGAGAATGTCATTCTAAGTGAAGTAAGCCAGAAAGAGAAAGAAAAATACCATATGAGATCGCTCATATGCGGAATCTAAAAAAAAAAAAAACCCAAAACAAACAAAGCATAAATACAAAACAGAAACAGACTCATAGACATAGAATACAAACTTGTGGTTACCAAGGGGACGGGGGGTGGTAAGGGATAGACTGGGATTTCAAAATGTAGAATAGATAAACAAGATTATACTGTATAGCACAGGGAAATATACACAAGATCTTATAACAGCTTACAGAGAAAACAATGTGACAATGAATATATGTATGTTCATGTATAACTGAAAAATTGTTCTCTACACTGGCATTTGACACAACATTGTAAAATGATTATAAATCAATAAAAAATGTTTAAAAAAAAGGTTAGTTCATGAAAAGATTAAAAAATAAGACATAAAACTTTTATGTAAAGTAATAATTAGAAAATGTATATTGCAACATATAGAGATATAATATATGTGATGATAATGCAGGAAAAAGGGGGGAGGTGCAGCTCAAGGGGTCCGAACCCCAGTGCCTCCTCCAGGAATAAAGAAACAAGCCTAATTATCTCCCCCCACAAAAAAACGCAGCACTGAAAAGGGAAGGAGGAAGTGGAAACATATGGGAGCTGCTTTTACATCTTGCTGAAGTGAAGGTGGTATAAACTGGTGTAAATCATAAGCTAAGACGTATATTATTAGCTCTGGAGCAACCACTGATAACTCAAAAAACAGTTTGAAAGTCATTAAAGGAATTAAATGTTACACAAGAAAATGATCAGTCAATGCCAAAAAAATGAAGATTTTTTTTTAAAAAGAATTTCAGATTTCAAGGCATTGAAAAAAATTAATAGCTGGATTAAGCAGCACATGAGACGTAACTAAAGAGACAATAAATTTAATGACATAGCAAGTTCTCTCGAAGGCAGCAGACAGAGCTGGGGGCTGTGATGTGTGAAAGAGAGATCGACCGACAAGGTGAGGGACTGGGGAGGTCCAAAGTGGGCCCAACAGAAGTTCCAGGAGAGGCATGAAAGGGTGAGGACAACACAAGAAAAGAAATTTTGGCTGAAAAATTTCCAAAACCGTGAAAGAAATTCTCCGATCCACAGATTCAGGAGTCGCAGCGAATCCTGCAGGATGAGTGAAAATAAGCACGCTCCTAGATGCTTGGACGTGAACCTGGAGAGCGTCTGAAGCAAACGATCTTCAGAGAAACCAGACGGCAAAACGAAGGACAGCAGGCAGACCGACAGCGGATTCTCGTCAGAAGTAGCAGAAGCCAGAGAGCAATGGATGGTTAAAAAAAGAAGCTAAACAGATCAGTGATCACTGTAAATGTCCTTTTAATAACTGAGATCATTAGCTTAGATTTTTTAAAATTCCCAGTTATATGCTTTTATAAGAAATATCTCTAAAACACTGAAAAGATTTAAAGTGAAAGGCTGAAAAAAATGTATATTTTTAATGCATTTATGTAAATAAGCCAAGTAAATATTAACTTTAAAAAGCTGGCATGGCTATACTAACATTAGAAAAAATAAACCTTATACCCAAGAAAATGATCAGACATAAAGAACTTCCCCAAATAACAAGGGACAGTGCAGCCTAGTAGTTACGAGCACACTGCTGGAGCCAGACTAACCGGCTCCAAGTCCCGATGCCGCCACTCAGAAGCTGGTGACCTTGGTCAAGTTACTTAATGTCTCTGTGCTCAGTTTTCCCATCTGCAAAATGGGGGCAGTAATAGCCCCTACTTCATAGAATTGTTATGAAGGGCCAGTAAGTTAACACAGTGAGAGCACTTAGAAAACACTGGCATGCTGTACTGTCTAAATACTTGCTGCTGTCAAAGGGCCAGGTTCCAGAAAGACATTGTAATTCTGAACTTGTGCCTACACAATAACACAGCTTAAAAACAAGGAAAGCAAAGTGAACAGTATTATCATGAGAAACTGGCAAGTACCTAATTACAGTGGGGGATATAAACACATGTCTCAGTAATTGACGAATCAAACCGGTAAGATTTTGGTAAATATATACACAAGTTTAAACACATCACTAACAAGCCTGACCTAATGGCTGAATACAGAACTGTATGCCTGAAAAATCAGATACTGTACACAGTTTACAAATACATGTGCAACGTTTATAAAACCTGACCGTGTACAGGCCGCGTTCCTTGACTTCAGAACAATTAAATTAGGACACAGTAACAGAAAGATCACCAACCACTCCCCAAATATTTGGAAATTTTAACATACTTCCAAGTAACTCACACAAAGATTAGAAAATATTTAGAACTAAATGATCATGAAAATACTGCTTGTCAGAATGAATGGGATACAGCCAAAGCAAACCTCAGAGGGAAATTTTTAGCCATAAATGTTTCTGTCACCTCCCCCCAATTTTTTTTATGTTACAAAAGCAGAAAGACTAAAAATTACAAGCTAAGCATCCAAACTAATAAGCTGGAGAAAGAATAACGGAGAAAATACAGTAAAAACGTAAAGAAGGAAATACTAAAGATAAAACAGAAATAATAAAACCTGACATTTAAATACACAAAGATCTGACATGATTTATTAAGAAAAATGAAAGCATAAATAAGCAATAACAGGAATGAAAGAGAGCTAACCACAGGAACAGATTTTTAATGATGAGACTACTATGAACAATGTTACACTATTTGAAAACTTAAAGAAAAGTGGAAAATTTCCCAGAAAAATATGACTTTCCTAAACTAAGCAGCAAAATCTGAATGTACATTTAATTATTAAAGAAGTTGAATCGGTAATGGAGTCTTCCCCTGAAAACTTACTAGGTCCAGACGCTTTTGTGTGTTCCACTGACATTCAAGGCGCCAATAATCTCACTGTAAACAAACTGACCCACAAAACTGGAAAAGACAGAATGTGCCACCATTTATTTACAAGGCTCACAGAACTGTTATCAAAACCAGACAAAGGCAGTAGAAAAAAGCTTAAATATATAGGCCAGTCTCATTTATGAACACAGACAAAAAACTCCTAAACAAAATTCCAGCTCATAGTGACAGCAACATACAGCAAAACCAGCTAGGGTTTATCTCAGGAATGAAAGGCAGAGTTGAAGACGGAAAAAGAAAAATCTATAAATGCAGTTTACCAAATGAACAGATTACAGGAGAAAAACATTCATGGTCAACTCAACAAACATACAGAAATAAATTTCAATACTTATTCATGAATTTAAATAAAACTAAGCAAATCAGATTTCCTTTGTCCTAGTGAGCAGTGGTGTGGCAGCAGGGACAGGCTGGATGCTGCCGACTGACCCGGTTTCCTTTTCCCAGGGACAGAGGAAGACATTTCCATCCTGTTGGGAGCGGCGCTGGACGCGGGCCTGGCCAGGGGACGGGGACAGGGACAGGGACAGGGCGCTGACATCCAGGCCAGGTCTCGCCCGACTCCCTCCATGGTCATCCCTCCCCCTCCCTCTTCCACTGTGACCTTGGGGACCATGTTTTCAAGGTGACAGCATCACAGATGGAAGGTGCCTGGGCCCCGGAGTCACCACCTGGAGGGGAAGCCAGGAGCAGCCCCTAGCAGGAGCAGGAGCAGGAGCCAGCAATACACATGTGTCACGTGCAGCCGTATTTTCACACTTGTGCCGTGTTTCTCTGTGCTGCTTTGTCCCATTGGTGTGTGCCCTTCGCTCTGCCAGCAGAGCACCTTCTTCATTCCTGTAACCTTACAAAAATGTCTGAAGTCTGACAGGACCAAGTCCAGGGCCAAGTCAGGGATAACGTCCTCCAAGATGAGGCGGGGTTTCATTCCGCACCCTGGGGCCTCGTGGAGTCCGTGAAGCCCCAGGAGGACGTTAGAAAGAGCAAAGGGGAAAGCAGACAAGAAGGGCCCCCCCCCAGCCAAGAGCGCTCCGGGACTGCTTCGGCTGTCCTGGCAGAAGCGCGGGCCACAGCGGGAGGAATGGGGAGTTTCAAACGAGACCCCTCTTCTCCGCCTCCCAAAAAAGAGAAAATGACAGAAGGCTTTTGGAACCAAGAGCTGGAGGAGGCGGGAAGCAGAAGTTGAGCCCTGACAGCCGCAGCAGTTCACAGCCGGAGACAGCCCTCCCCCTCCACCCCCGGAGAAGCTGCCAGGAGCCCAGGCAGAGAGCAGGCAGCACACGCTCAGCACCGGGGAGGCGACAGAGGGAGTGGGGTAAAGCTCTTACAGCTGAGCTATTTTAAAATTCCGCCATCGAGGCAGCATCCTGTTGCTACGGCAACCCCAGCTCCGCTGGGAGTCCTGCTCCCCGCCTGCTCCCCTCCCGCCTCAGCTCAGGGGCATCCTCAGGAGGCCAGAAGCCGCCCCCTCCACGGGGAACACGGAGGAACTGCTCTGTGTGAGGTGAGGACTCAAGACCCAGGGGAACACCTGACGGTTCAGTCCTGTCCCAGGCCAGTCGCTGGCTTACTTCCTATTCAGAGTGACTCACAAAGTCTTGTTTGTATTCACTGGGCTCCATCAAAACACAAAAGGCAACATTTTCACTCAGTCAGGGCTGAGCCATGAGGCAGCTGGTGGTGGGCTGTGTGGTCCAGACAAAGTCCCTGAGGAAGAGCCTGGTCCTGCCCTCAGCCCTGCACCTGCTCTCCAGCCCCGTCTGGGATGGCTCCTGCCACGTACAGGAAACCAACGAGTGAGAAAGGAGACAAAGGGCCGCCAGAGAGCGACTGCCAGGTGGGGGCAGAGCTGGAGGCGGACGCTGCCCCCGCCCCCATCACTGCAGCCTGGAGCTCTGGCACACACCCCCCCCACTCCTCCCTTCACCCTCACTCCACCTGGCGCACTTGGCCTCCTGGGCCCACGGAGGGCTCACCTGGGCTGAAGCCATGCTTGGAGGAAGGGCAGTGGGGTCCCTAGGGCGCGTCCCAGGAGAACACGGCTGAGCAGGAGGCCCGGCCATCAGCCCAGCCCCTCCACTTCCCAACTGACCCCCGACCCATGGTCACCACAAGGCGAACTCCATGGGGGCAGGTGTGGCCGCTGACGGCTGGGGGCTGCAGGGCGTGGCGGGGAACTGGGCGCCGGTGGGTCTGCAGCTGGTGTCTCTGAGATGAGAAGGAAGGTGGGCCCTGGCGCCCTCACCTGTAAGATAGGGCAGGTGAGAACTGTGTCCCTCCTGAGGGGCTCTGCGGCATGGACCAATGCCGTCCCTCCTAAAGTGCCCTGGAAACTCAGGCTCCCCAACCCAGCGGCCCAGGTGCCTGTCGGACGCGTCCTGGGGGCACTTGGACAGAGACCAGCTCAGCGCTCGGGTCCTGGGGGCCTGACGTCTGTTCCACTCACCTTCCTCACAAACACGCCCTGATTTTGCCAGAGCAACAAGGTGCCCCCAGCCCGCCTCCGTGACCCAACCACGGCCATCCGGACAGGTCAGGACTTCCCCAGCGAGGTGGACCTCCCAGGAAAGTTCTCTAAGGGGTGTCCAGCGCCGCCGGCCTCGCCCTCGCCCTCTCCCTGTGGACGTGCGCGGGGCCGAGCTGCAGGACAAGCCCACACGCCAGGACAGGGGAGCAGCGTCCTCGTGACGCCCGAGATGCCGGCTCTGAACATCCTGATGCTTAGAAAGTGCTCACCACACTCAGCCTTCTGTAACAGGCGGCTGAACCAAATCCTAAATGACACGCCATACCTAAAATGGCCTGTTTGTGAGATCCATGTGGCCAACGCCAGTCCACACGAGGAGCCGGGGGGCAGCAGGCTGCCCAGGCCACCTGGCTGTGAGAGGGGAGCTGGGCCCAGCCCAAGGACAGGAAAGGAGAGGAGCCACGTCTGCCCGTGGGACCGTGTGGGAGGACGTGCAGGGTCCACAGTCCTGCCAAGTGCCAGGCATGTGGGTGTGGGGACACGAGGGACCCAATGCAGACCAAGCCCACAGAGCTTGTTTTTAGTGGAAGACGTAGAAAGAGAAGGAAATACAGGTCATGGGATGTGAGGGCCGTGGAGAGAACGGCGGACACGTGGACAGAGTGCTGCTTTTCACAGGAGGTCGAGGGAGCCTCTGAGGCGAGGATCCCAGGTCCTTGAGGAGGACGGTGCGCCAGGGGAACCGCCAGGGCGAGGCCGGAGTGAGCAGTGGGGCGGGGTGGGATGCAGGGCACCTGTGCTTCGGTGAGGAAGTCCCAGGAGGGCCCTGATCAGACAGCAGATTCGATCAGACTCCGAGCGGCACAGGCTCGACAGCGCTGCCCCCGCCCGGGTTATTCTGCGGGCAAGGCTGTCTGAAGGGCGGGTTGCAGGGCCCGGGTCTCGGGTGCTGGGGGCAGAGGGCTGGCTGCGTGGATGTGGTCGAGCTCTGGTGCTCAGGGAGTCAGCACACCTCTCCCTCCTTCAGGAAACACGTTCACTCCGTCTCGGTCTCCTCGGCTCCCTCCCCCCCAAAACCTGCTGCTGTTGGGGGTGTAGCCCAGCGAAGAGTGTTTCAAGGAGAAAGGGAGTGACCAGCGTGTGTCAGCTGGAGCAGGACGGGGACAAGAACTGACCGGGATGGTGGGTGACAGACCAACCTAGAAGCATGGGACTGGGTGGCTGCTGGAGGGGGTGAGAAACATACTTCCTGGAGTCACGGAAGGAACAGCTCCCCCAACACACACGTCAGGAAGCCGGACGTCGACGGCGGGGCTGGGCCTGACTCGTTCTTCCAACACGGCTTCGCAGCCCCGACTGGGGTGGGCTGGGGCCGGCGGCAGAGGTGGGAGAGATGTCAGCAGCTTACAGGGGTGAGATGCCACTGCTCTCTCAGCCTCAAGGTCACCCACACTGCTTGCCCACAATCCTTCTCCCGCGGAACTTTCACATTCCAGATAGAACTTCACAAGAAACAGAAAATGAATATTTATTATGATCATTTTGACTTGAAAAAATAAGGCTGAAATCTCTGGGCAATAAGCTGAAACACCATAAAAAGCCGTATCCGAGTGTTAGCTACACATGGAGCCAGCAGCAGGCAGAGGCCACGCGGCGCCCCGTTTTCCCGAATCCTCCAAGTGAGGGGACTGAGGCTCAGAGGTAGAGGGGCAGGAACTGGGCCCAGAAAGCCCTGGTGCTTCTCTCCAAAGCGCTACCAGGGTTCCATCCTGGGGCCCCTGCCCAATGGGAGAGAGAGCCAGTGTCCTCTTCCAGGCGGCAGTGTGACCGCGTGCACAGGCGGCAGGCCTGCCTCGATCCCCGTGACCCGGGCCAGCAGCAGCCAGTGTGGCCTGCCCCGGCCCAGCACACAGCTCACTCCAGGGCCCAGCCCTCCTTCTGGAACACCAGCCGCACGGCCTCGTGCACGTCCCTCACAACATGCGAGGCCTCCATGAGCCCTGGGCTGAGGCTGAAGTCCCGGTGCCCGTGGAACGGAGGCTCCTCCCCGCCCTGGGCAGGCCCCGGGGACCCCGGACCCGGGGGTCGGTACACACCGGTGCACACCAGGATGGAGACGCAGCTCTGGGCTGCCAAGGGCCGTGGCTTGCCCTCCTCCGCCCCCTCCCTCCCCCTCTGCAGGTACCGGTGGAACAGGTTGGCCCCATAGACGTCAGACATGGGGTTGTCGCTGGGGAAAGAGGAGAAAACCCAGCTCAGCGGGCGGGAGAGAGCAGAGACCAACGCGGGAGAGGCGCACGGGTGCAGGGCCGGGGCTTACCCCACGGCGTAGAGGTTCCGGATGGGGGCCGCCCAGCCCCGCCGCGCCGCCTGCCGCCGGAGCAGGTCCTCCGCGTACCGGTAGGTGAGGATGCTGGGCTTGCCCGTCAGGCCCTCGTACCTCAGCTCTCTGCCCGTCACCTTCCGGTAAATGGCTTCCAGACACAGCAGGAAGGTGCCATGGCCAAACCTGCAGAGGAAGAGCCAGCCGCTCGGTGCCCGCAGGCCCAGCAGTCTGAGCAGCGCCCTGAGAGCCAGCCCCATTCCAGGCCTCGTGGCAACAGAGTGGTAAGAAATAACCTGCATTTGTCACCCGCATTTATCACCTGCTACACCTGGTAACACCCGGAGACGGCAGGCCACACTTAAAACTCTCAGAAAAATCCTACAGGACAGGTTTCACTGCCCTCAGTTCACAGGTGAGGAAACTGAGGCACGGGGAGGTTGAGTGACCTGCCCACAGGGTAGAGCTGGAATGACCACCCAGAGACCTAAGCTTAGACTCCACCCTCGATCTGGGCAGACTACTGGCTGACCCCTGGCCTTCCCAGGGACAGTCTTCTGGGAGCACCCTGCCTCCCCTGCAGCTCCATGAGCGGCTACGTGACTGAACCACAGCCCAGGAGTCAACGAAATCAGAAGTGCTGGATTCACCTTCTAGAAGTGTCCTTGAAACTGGGGACAAGTGCTCTTCTCCACCCTCCCCTGCCCCCTCCTACAGACTGGAATGCTGATACGATGGCTGGAATTCAGGCAACCCTTTTGGACTATGGGGTGAAGGCTAAAGACTGTGCAGCTGGAAGACAGAAGGTGCCTGTGACCCTGGCAGGTGACAGAAGGTGCCTGTGACCTCGTGAGAAAGCCAGCAACTTCCGTCTCACTCAAGATTCTTTTGTTTTGGGTTTTCACCCCGTGCTGCTAAGCTAAACCCCAGCTGATACTGTTCAGTATCTTGAAGTTGCATTTCAGTGTCACTTATTTATATACAGAATTCTATTTTCCATTTTTAAATTGTCAAATGAAAAAGCAGTATCAAATCTGGTTTACAAATAGTAACTTGCCTCTTGCTACCACTCTGCAGCCTACAGAACCAAGCTCCCTTCACATAGTGTCTGCATGCCCGAACTCTAGGAAGAATATTCTGGAAAGAACACCTGACCTCGAGCTGCAGAAATGCACTTTAAAGGTAATGAAAGAACAGTGTGACCCCCATCTCCTTGGGCTGCTGACCTGGGGCAGTGCTGGGCCCTGCCTCCCACAATGACCATCCATCACACAGCAAACTGGGAGGCGAGGCACGGGAAAAAACCCCAGACTTTGGCCTTGCAGACAAGAGTAGCCAATCATTTGTCCCTCCAGGACGGCACCCCGAGGGCCAGCAGAGGCGCCTGCGCTGCCTCAGCCTAGGGGAGGGGGGTCACCGGTTCAGGGGCCTCGTCCTCTGGTCCTGCTCACCCCTCCCCCACGTCTTCCCGGAAGGAGACAAAGAAGTGAAAGGACCAGGGCCTCGGGGGAAGGCACAGAGGGAAGGGGGTTCGTGCACTGACGCAGCTCAGGGCTGACCCTCGCTGGGCTTCCACCAGCCAAAAACAGCAAGTCCTGGGAGGACTCTGGAGGGCAGTCAGGGGCCATCGCAGTGCGTCTTTTGGGCGCAGTAAACGGCAGTTTTGAGTAATCAGTAGTGAAGTGACCCTGGAGACCCCTCTGAGGCTGGGTTACCAGGGCAACTCCAGGGCCTGCGGGAGGGGCTGAGCCCGGAGCCCAGGATGGCGCCAGGAGCCACAGCAGGGCAGCCCAGGTGGCAGCTGGAGGTGGCCCGAGGGCCACGGCTGGGGACCTGAGTCCTCACCTGGGCATCTTGGCTTCAGCCATCCAGAGGAGGTCCACGTTGCTGGCCAGGACAGGGAGGTGGGGATACGGGGCCGAGGCCAGACCGGTGCCAGGGTTCCCGTCACTGAGAAGCACATCCATGATCAGCTGCAGGCTCGTCTCCCAGCGCACCGGCTCCCCAAGGAGGAGCACCCCTGCAGAGCACGTGGGCACGTCAGGGCCTAGGGCCACGGGGCACTCAGCCAGCCACCTCTGTGCCCCAGCCGCAAGCCCTGCCCCTGGGGGCACTGACCCATCAGGGCACTGAGGCTAGGGTGCGGTTCCAGACCAGCCCTGGGGGACCCACCCTCCCGCCCACTGGTAGACAAAGCCAGGGCCCAGGAGGAGCTCTGTGTCCCCTGGGACGTCCCAGGAGGAGCAGCAGCAGCAGCGAGTCTCAGGCCCGCTGGCCCTGCTCACGGATGCTCCCCCACCTTCCCTGCTGGACACAGGGGCCACTCAGTGGAAGCCAGGGACACAGACCTGGGCTCCCAGCCTGGCTGTCCACGTCCCTCTGTGACTGGGGGCTGCTCCTACAGTCTCTAAGCCTCGGCTTCCTCAACTACGTCATGACGGCACCTCACTGCGAGGAGTGAGAAAACCAGACGCAGCAAACCACATCAGCCAGGCCGGACGACACCCTCACCCGGGAGCTGCCGGGAGCTGCCGGGAGCTGCCGGGACCAGGGAACGGGCCCCACGAGGCCCGGGTGGGCAGTGCCCCCCAGGGAGGTGATCGGAAACTGCAGCAGGGGCTTGGTCGTCACAGCGAGGACACAGTGATGAGGACCTGGGGGGCCCCGAGGCGGTCCTGCACAATCAAAGCCTCCCTGAGTCAACTGACAGCTGACCCTCACACAGGTGAACAAGCCGCTTACAACTGAGCCTAAACCCCAGCTCACGCCACACGAAAACATGACGTATTTTTTAGTAGCGTTCTAATAAACACTGACTCTTCCAAAAATGCAGCTATCACGTAAGTCAAGAGAAAGCTGTACTTTTCCAAAACTTTACCAAGAGTTCTTCCCCATTTTGGAAAACCGTATCACCAGGGACAACAGTGCCCCTAATTTCTGAGTCACCAGCGAACACGCCTGCACACCCTGTGAACACACTTGCGTGGCTCTGCATTTGCAGCTGTAACGGTCGTGAGGATCCCACTTTTGGTATCATTACTTTACTGCTTAAGTATGTCCTGCTGGATACTTATTACACACTGAAACACAGATCGCCTCGCTAAAAGAGCACTCCCTTTGTTTCTCCTTACTATAATTAGGACTTTAATCTGAACTAATTAATTTTCAGTATTTGTGTATAGGAAAGTTACATTACCTATGAATTTCATTTCACGGTAGTAGAGGGGACATTACAGCATTTGTTACACAAGGGAGATCGGGCTGAGCAACACTAGACCGGGTTACACTGGACCAGGTTACACTGGACCATGTTACACTGGACTAGGTCCTTAGGTATGATTCTCTCAAAGATTTTTATGCTTACGATTTCTCTGGAATAATGAGGCAAGTGACAGGGGAAGGAAAGATTAGCAGCTAATGTCTCCGAGGTCTGAGTGGCAGTTCTGAGGCCAGAACCCCGGTGACCCAACGTCCAGTGCCCCGGCCACACTGCCAGCCTACAGCACCCGCAGGGAGAGCCAGCCCCCGCCACCCAAGGACCTCGTTACCTTCAATGGCAGGGAAGTCGTTCCTTGGAAGGGGCTGCAAGACAAAGAGCAGGCCCATCAAGCCGTGGCCACCTTCCGCTCCCGGACAGCCACACACCGGGTCCCGGGGGTGGGAGGATGCCGTGGCCACCTTCCGCTCCCAGACAGCCACACGCCAGGTCCCGGGGGTGGGAGAGAGACGCGTGCCCGACAGATGGAAGACCCCTCAGGCCAGCCCTGGCCGAGGAGAAGTGACAGGACTGAGGGAGGAGGTCCATGGGGACACAAGGGGAGACAGCGCCCAGGCTGGTCACACCCCAGGCCAAGGGCACCACATGTGAAGGCTGGCCAGGAGGCGGCTGGCCAGCTGCCCTCCTCCAGCAAGGGTGCGAGGTGAGGGCCTGGAATCGGGCGGCCAAGGACAAGGAGAGCCCACGGAGAAGGAGCCTGACGTCGCTCAGCAGGCGGGCCTTCACTGGACCACTGTCTTGGGTCTGTTCCTTCCAGGAACGGCTACCATGGTCTGAGCCCTGCTGCTAACCAGCCCTGAGACCCCGGCAGAGCCACGTCCCCGCGGGGCGGTCTCTGAGCTGCCCTGACATCTGGTTCTCCACACGATGTGCGTGGCTCTGGGAGAAGTCTGGGGGTTGACGGAGTGCTCTGTTCAGTGGGAAAGCTCGGGAGGAGCGGGGCTGAAGCTGCACAGTGAACCAAAGCGAAGCCTGTGCCTCTGCTTGTAACCATGCTTCCTCACACGGCCAGAGCTCTGGCTGAAAGCAGGCAGGTGACAGGCACAGAGTTCACGGAGGAAGCAGAGGGCGAAGGGCCGTCAGGAGACGGGCAGTCACACCTTGAGGGTCAATGAGAGGCCTCGGACCACTGGTCAGAAGGGTAAGGTTCAAGTATGAGTCAAACCCAAAAGGAACCGGGGCAGATACTCAGGATGGCCAGTCCTTTCACACAAAGCTGTTTCCCACAAGGACAACGCTCTGCAGCAGGACTGCGGTGCCTCCCCGGTGACTCTGAAAGCAGGTAACGTACAAAACCACAAGCCAGAGGGGGTGCTACGGCTCAGAAAGGGCACTCGGCCAGGTGCGAACAACGCAGAAAGGAAAGTCCGGGAGCTGCTCCCTGGCCACCCTGTGTGTCTGGGGACAGGGTCCTGGCCAGGTGTGCCCTCCCGGGAGGCCGCTCTGAGCGGGAGGGGCCTGGAGCGGGAGTGAGCTCCGCCTACCGTAGTCTTCGGCCGCCGCGCGAGGTCCACCACGTCCAGCACAGGGAAAGCGGCCCGCAGCTCGTCCACAGTGACCACGTGCTTGAAGCCCAGGCTAGAGCGAGATCAGGGATGCAAAGCTGGGCAGTTCTGGAGGAGGGGCCTTTGAAGTGAGGGACCCAACCCAGCCCACCCCATCCCCAGTCAGAACCCAGCGAGGCCCCACCACCCTGAAGGCAGGTGTGGGCACGGGGGGGGGCACACCCCGGGGGGCCTGCCCTACAACAGGCGCCCACTGCGCACAAAGGCCCCCAAGAAGCCCTGTCCTGCAGCTCACGCTGGCCCAGAGCCCTCCGAACTGGTGCTCTGTGAGCAGCTCAGGGGAGGAGACCCCTTAGCCGGGAGGGAGCTGAGCAGAGGGTCTGCAGGCGTCAGACCACAGCTAAATGTGGACAGAAGGGTGGGATTCAGCCCGGCGGGGAGGCCCTGGGAGGGCACACCCACCCCAGCCTTATCCTCCCAGACCTGCCCCCTGTTCCTGTCCTCAGTCCCACCTGCAGCCTCAACTGGACAGGGCTGCAGGCCACCCTCCACACCACCCTCCCCAAAATGCCGCCGCCACCGGCAATAAACCTGCACAGCCCACTGCCCTCACAAGCACGTTCACCCCCTCCCGGAGTCCCCGTCCAGGTTCTGAGCCCGGCGCCGTCCTCCCTGCCCTCCTTCCTTCCCGATCCCACTGGCGTCTCCAGCTCCAGGACTCTCCCATCCCTCCTCTTTCCAGCCCCTCAGCTCCTTCCCACGAGGAAAACTCTGCCGTCTCTGGTGGCACAGACAGCCCTGATGAGGCCACCGGACTCCTGCTCCAGGGACAGCCCCTCCCAACAGCTGAGAGAAGACTCAACCCTGTTCTGCTCTTTCTAGTCCCAACCACACGCCATCTGAAACACTCCTTCACTGCTCCTGAGTGTTATTTCTGCCACTCAATTACGAAGCCTGATCAAGCGCACCCACGGGCCTCTCTGGGCTCCCGTCCCCGGCGGTGGAGAAGGGAGGGGGACCCAGGCCTCACTTCTGGAGAGCACACCCCCCCCCCAGAGGCAGAGCTCACGAGGACTCGCTCCCAAGGCCCAGGCAGCCGTGGTTCCCGAGTCTGATCACAGTGTCGCCTGGGTTCTCAGACCCGGGGAGTCAAGACTCCAGGGAAGGGCCCGGGGGTCTGCTCTGTGAGGTCACAGCAGGTTCTGATGTGGCGGGCTGGCCTTCAGACACCCCGGGCGCAGGACTGTCTGCCCTGGGAGCCGCCCTCCCTCCCTCCCTCCTACGAGATCCTGGCACCTGGCACCCAGCGAGCCCGCCTACAGTCCCCTCGGCCGGGGAGGGGGACCTCACAGCAGGAAGCACCCGAAGGATACGCTCGGGCATTTTCCACCAGGGGCCCCTGTCCGGACACCAGCAGCCGTCTCTCATGGTGCTGTGAGAAGAGCTTCATGGGGCTGTGGGCCAGGATGACCTGGTCGGGCTCCACCTGCAGTGGCCGAGAGAGGAGAGCAGAGGAAGCCAGCAGGTGAGGGGAGCCAGCAGCAAGCTCCTCCACATGGGGAGGGAGCCTGCCCAGAACCAGGAGGGGAGCCCAGCACTTCCACAGCGGTCTCAAGGTCCCAACAGGCATGACCAGCAGGAGATGCCGCTAGCCCCAGCCCCGCCCCGCCCAGCCCCACGGGGGCCCCGGGCTAGTGCAGGGCTCCGATCTGCCTCTGCCTGCTCTCAGTTCTACTCACACTTGGCTTTCAACACCTCTGCCAACTGCAGCCACGCAGCCCTCCCTCTCCAGACCCCGCAGGAGGAGCCCGTTTGTCCCTCTGGCCCGTGCCCATCCCCCAGCTGTGTCGCGCGGGGTTACTTTGGGTTCCAGAGGACTCCTTTGAAGCCCACGCCCGCTGCTAACAGAGGTCAAGTGGGCCTGCGGCGGGTGAAGAGGGACGGTGCACTGAGCAGTGTCACTGTCTTTATGAGAAACGAGAGCTCTCACTTCAGAGTCGCACCTGGTGTGCAGAGATTTAGAAAAATGTGGCCCTGGCTCCCCAGGAGCTGAGAATCCAAAAGACAGCACCCCGACACCCAGGAGAAAAGAAACAGTACAAAGACAGTGGACGGACACGGGGGGGGACTTCTGTGCGTAACTCGTACGTTTACATGAGTGGTGACCCTGCAGAGAGGCTCCATGTCACAGTGTGGCCTTGAACGTCAAGTATTTTCCCAACAGGGTCTAAAGAGCTGTACTGACAACTGGCCACAGCCTAGAGTTTATCAACACCGCCCTTACCCGGGGCGGGGGACCAGTCCTGGAGGGGGCTCCCCGTCTCCGCTGCCCCCTCACCTGGAAGCCCAGCAGGGCCGACAGCTCCTGGGCTCGGCTGTGCTGCAGCATGTTCCCCGCGTTGGTGACAAAGACCACGGGCACCCGCAGCTGCCCCTGGGGGCTCACCAGCCTGCGGAACGCCTCCCGCGCAGCAGGGATGATGCTGTGGCCCCGAACCAGCACCCCATCGATGTCCAACAGGAACCCAAAGGTAGGTGGGCCCTGCACACGGGGAGAGAACAGAGCGGCCCTGAGTCGGAGGTGGGGGGTGCTCAGACAGACAGGAGGACCTGGGGTTGCCCGCAGGATGGCCCCACAGGGCAAATCCATCTGTAACAAAGAGTCAGGCCTTTCCAGATATTTTTAAGCATATACTTACTTTGTTAAAATTATTTCTGCCTAATTCACATACAGAAATTTTTTTCTGAAACAATCCCAGCATTTCAACACCTCTGGTCAGTACTTCCTTCCCTTGCTTCCTTATCCTTACGCTGGTCACGTGGCTATGACCGCCCCTCATGTGTAGTTTTCTGCTGGACATAAAGCGCTTTTATGTGACAACAGCCTCACAACCATCTTTTAAAATTTTGCTTTATCAGAACAACACACACAAGGTTAAAAGAAAAAATACACTCAATTGCTACCGACAATAAAGGACAAATCTGAGTTTCTCGTCTCCTCTTGCACCCAGCGCTGTTCCCTCTCCTGCGTACCTTCCAGGAACTTCCCAGGGCTGGCACTGGCCCCACTCCTCTGCTCGCACACAGGGACTCTGTGCTGTGCCCTCTGCTCCGTTCCCCTCCTCTTGGTGGCTTTCCTTCTGTATCAGCCCTACCCTCCCACCACGTCGTTTCTGGCCACACATTCTGAGTGAATAACCCACTAACATTAGGGATCCCCTATTTTGGACATTGGGGTTTTTCCACATTTTTGCTACTACAGATGATGCAATAAGGAATCTCTTCATGCTTGCTGACTTTTCCATATTACAGATTTTTCCTGAAGCTAGATTCTTGAACGCTGGAGTAACAAGCCAAAGGAGTGCAGACATGGTAAAAACATGACAGCTCGCATGGACCCTCGTATCCTTGCCAGGGATGATTTTCACACGGATCAAAGAGTTTGTTAAAAATCAAACATCTTGTAAGTTCCAAGTTAAAAGGGAAAAAAAGGCTATCTCATCTCATCTGCATTTCTTGGATTTATAAAATTGAACACTGCCCTCTTTTTAAAAAATCACCCCATTTCTTATTATGAGCTGTCAACATACAAGATGGTTTTCAACTGTTAGAAAAATCCAACCCGATCTGTTTACCATTTTCCTTCTGTTGCTGCCATTTAGGTCAGGCCACTCTCACTGCCTGCTCATCGTGGTTATGCTCAGAATGCCCTGATTTTCTTAGCGGCACACACAGAGAACTTAGGGTTGAAATGACAAGAAACCAGGGATTTGTTTTAAAATCTTAGAACCAATAAAAAAAAAAGTGGGCAGGGTGATAAGTAAAGAAATTGTGACAAAACATTAACAGCGGCTGAGCCTAGAAGAAGGGTCTGTGGGTTCATGCTGTTCAGTTGTTGGGTTTCTGAAAACTCACATAGTTTAAAAAAAATTAAACAGCTGATCTGTGCTAATGACTGCAAAATTCAACCACGCGGTCTTAGCTAGTGGCCACATCCTAAAGAGGCACAAGGTCTGCTCTCACAGACATGAGACCCCACAGACCCTGCTGCTTAGAACAAGTTTCAGGGCAGTTCAGCAATGTTCTCAAGGCCCCCTTGTCCACTGCTGGGCAGTGCGCCATCACCAGCTCCGACCCCCAGACACGCACACACAGAGAACCAGGCACCCAGTGACCCAGCAAGTAAAGGTCCCTGACAGTTGTAACAAACATGCCACCATGAGCTGTTGAGAGGGAAAACCAGGAGAGAGGGTGTGTATGCACGGCTTCTCTTCCCTTTCTGCTCAGTTTCTCTGAAGAAGTAAAACTGCTCTAACAAATAGTCTATTAATTTGTTTTTAAAGTGAAGTTTCTAGAGAAAAGGAGAAAGGGTTAGATTTCTTTTCATGCTTTTTTCTTTTTTCTATTCTCTTCTGTATCTATATTCTGATTTTTCAGTATCATCTCATTTAAAAAGAAAAACTAATCCTGGGTAATAGGCCAGATTGCCTAATTAAAGTTCCTGTCTGTGGCAGTAGAAAATGTGTGGTTTTAAGATTAGTTTAAAATGAAGGGACCACGAAGATGTTCCTCTGCGTTAACTGCGACTGATCTGGAATTGGTTTGGTATGTTTGCAGCAACAGCATTACGACTACCGTCCAGGACACTGTCTACTCCAACCAGCTCCACGTTTCAGAGAGCCTACTATGTGCAGTCACACAGTGCCAAGTCCTGTGTCTGTATCACACAGTGCCCCCTGGATAGTCTCACAAACACACTGCCTGGGAAGGAACGTGCCTGGCACACACGCGGGAAAGCGAGCTTAGAGAGTGAAGTACGTGACGCCTGAACAGAGGCTTGAGCTGCCCAGGTCCACCGAGAGGCGGGTTTCCCCGTAACTGTACAGTCGGGCCCTGGGATCCGGGGCGTCCGCGTAGCGGGTTCTCCCACTGCCGACCACAAACTTCACGCGCCATCCGGCATTAGTGAATCCGCGGATGCGGGACCCGCGGATACGGGGGCCGTGGGACTCCGGCATCCGCGGATACCGAGGGGCGACTGTAATTTGCCCCGCGTCAAACAGGCACAAACGGCGGGGCAGGACTCGCGTCTGAAGCCGGTGCCCCTCTCTCCCCTCCTCCCACTCTCCGTCCGGAAAGCCGGGGCCGGGCGCACACTTCACGCGTCCGTCCTCGCGGGCGGCAGGCCTCGCGGAGCCCGGGCCCCCGGCTGCACCTGCGGAGGACGGGCGACCCGCGGCCCGCGTCCTCCCCGAAGGGCCGCGCCCCGCGCGCTCCCGGGCTGCGGGGTCGCGGCCGGAGCCGGGGCGCCGCGCGGGCGCGTGACGTCACCACACGCGGACGCGGGGCGCAGGGACGTCCCGGCGGCCGGACACCGGCTCCGAGCCCGGCCCGCGGGGCCGCCCGGCGGCCAGCCCGCCGCCTCCGCCCCGCCGCCCTCACCTGCGCGCCGCCGCTCCCGAAACGGCGGCCCCCGAGCCCCGCGGCCGCGCGCGCCGCCCGCCGCCACAGCCCCGGCGCCCACCGCGCCGCCGCCTCGCACAGCGCAGCCATGGGCCGCCCCGGCGCGCCCGCGCACGCCCCGCCCGGCCCCGCGCACGCCCCGCCCGGCGCCCGCCGCGCAGCCAGTCAGCGGCCGGCAGCCCCGGGGCACCCCGGGAGCTGTAGTCCGTGTCCGTGGCTGGGGCGGGCGGCGCGCGCATCTGGGGAGCCGCACTCCTGCGTCTCTGGGGAGCGGGTCCCGGCCGGGTCTTGTTTATCAGATGTCTGGAAGTTTGTGCTTTTTTGACATGCACCCATTGGCCCACGCCACTCCCACCTCTGGCAACCAGCATCCTTCTTTTGTTCTCTGGATCTATGATCTTGGCGATTTGTCTCTTAGATTCCACATATGAGAGCATATAGTAATTGTTTTTATCTGATTTATTTCATTAAGCATGACTCCCTCAGGGCCTAAGCTTGTTATTGCAAGTGGCAGCACTTCCTTCTTTTTGTGGCTGAATACTACCCCGTCGTATATACATACCGCGTCTTCTTTATCCACTCACCTACGGATGGGCACTTAAGCTGCTTCTGCGTCTTGGCAGTTGCGGATTGCTCTGCAGCGACCGTGGCGTACGCGTATCTTTTCCAGTTAGTGTTTTCGTTTTCTGTGGGTAAACACGCAGAAGTGGAATTGCTGGGTCATAACGGTGGTTCTGTGTTTGAGGAGCCTCTGTGCTGGTTTCCATGGCAGCTGCACCAATTCACATTCCCCCCTGTAGCGCACAAGGGATCCCTTTTCTCCACATCCTCATAGACACTTGTTGTCTCTTGTCTTTTTGAGAGTAGCCGCTCTGACAGGTGTGAGGTGGTATCTCATTATGGTTTTTTGTTTTGTTTTGTTTCGTTCTATTTTTTCAATGGAGGTACTGGGGATTGCACCCAGGACTTCCTGCGTGCTAAGCACGTGCTCTAACAATGAGCTATGCCCTCCCCGCTCACTGTGGTTTGATTTGATTTGCGTTTTCCTGATGACTAGTGATGTGGGGCATCTTTTCATGTGTCTGTTGGTCATCTGTATGTCTTCTCTGGAAGAATGTCTATTCAGATCTTCTGCCCATTTTTTGATTGGGTTGTTTGCTTTTTGCTATGAGTTGTATGACTTCTTCGTATATTTTGGAATTAGCCCCTTTTCAGATACATGATTTGCAAATATCTTCCCCCACTCGGTAGGTTGCCTCTTCACTTTGTTGATAGTTTCCTTTGCTGTGTAGAAGCCTTTTAGTTTAATGTCGTCCCACTTCTTTATTTGCGGTGGGATGTCACCTGTGGCCCTTATTCTGTTGAGGTCCAATCCCTCTATGCCCACTTTGTTGAGAGTTTTTACCGTAAATTGATGTTGAATTTTGTCAGAAGATTTTTCTGCATCTATTCAGATGACCATATGATTTTTATCCTTCAGTTTGTTAATGTGGTGTGTCACATTGATTGATTAGTGGATGTTGAACCATCCTTGCGTCCCTGGAATAGATCCCACTTGACCGTGGTGCATGCTCCTTTTAACGTATTGTTGAATTTGGTTTGCTAATATTTTGTTGAGAATTTTTGCTTCTATGTTCATTAGGGATATTGGTCTGTAATTTTCTTTTCCTGTGGTGTCCGTGTCTGGTTTTGGTATCAGGGTAATGCTGGTCTGAAAAATAAGTTTGGAAGTGTTTCCTCCTCTTCTGTTTTTTGGGAGAGTTTCAGATGGAGTGGTATTAATTCTTTGAATGTTTGGTAGAATTCACCAGGCAGGCCATTTGTCCTGGACTTTTGTCTGTTGGAAGATTTTTTAATTACTGATTCAATCTCCTTACTAGTATTCAGTCTGTTCAGATTTTCTATTTCTTTATGATTCAGTCTTTAAAGGTTGTATGTTTCTAGGAATTTATCCATTTCTTCTGGGTTGTCCAGTTTGATGGTATATAAGCATTCATGGTAGTCTGTTATGATCCTTTGCATTTGAGAAGTGTCAGCTGCAACATCTTCTTTTTCACTTCTGATGTTAGTTGGTTGAGTCCTCTTTTTCCCTTGGTGAGTCGAGCTAAAGGTTTGTCAGTTTCCTTTATCTTTTCAAAGAGTCAGCTTTTGGTTTTATTGATGCATTCTATTGTCTTTTTAGTCTCTCTTTCATTTACTTCTGCTCTGACCTTTCTATTTCCCTTCCTTCTCCTAACTTTGGTCTTTGTTTGTTGTTGTTTTTCTAGTTCCTTGAGGTGTATAGTTTGGCAGCACACACAGAAGCATGAGCCTGCCTGCACCCATGCACATGCTTTGTATTAGTTGGGCTCAAGTTTGGCTGCAATTAATAGAAACCTCCAAAGGCCAGGAGCTTAAGTAAGAAACAAATTTGTTTCTCTCACGTGAAGAAGCTTGGGAGAGAAGAGTACAAGCTTGATATTGTGACTCCACAAACTTATTAGGTACCCAGGCTCCTATTTTGCTCCTGTGCCACCTTCACTGCATAGCTTCCACTTCACAATCCAAGAGAGCTGCTCATGCTCCAGCCATCATGTTCACATTCCAGCCATCATGAAAGAAAAGACAAAAAGAGTCATACTATCCCCTTACAGGTAATTCCAAGAAGTCTTACATACCAGTTCTACGTACACCTCATGGGCCAAAACTTAAGCACATGGCCACACTGACCTCCAGTGTCTCCCGCCTCTGCCATGTTCTCCTGCCCCCTCCTGTGTCCACCATCTCCCCAGGGACTCTAGAGAGGCGAGTGGCCCAGGCCATCTGAGTGCCGTGCTGTCCAGGCCCAGGTCTAGGCAGTGAGGACAGGATGCCTCAGAGATCCAGGAAGTGGGCAGGCAGCTCAGCCTGGGGACCTGGCCTGCTGCCCTGTCCCTGTGTCCACGCTGAGGGTAGGTTGACTTCTGAGGGGAGAGGACCAAAACAGGAAAGGAGAGGAGTAATGCAGGAGAGGGAAGGGACAGCAGAGAGGGGAGACAAGACTGATCAGGAGATCTTCAGACCCCAGTAGAGGGATGCATGGAAAGAGGGAAGGAGGGGAGACAACAGAAGAAAAGGGGACTAAGCATTTGGGGAGCAGGTGGTGCCCCCATGAGCCCTGGGCAGGGTTCTTATCCAGGCTGAGGGCTCCACCCTCTCTGCTGAAAGCTGGGGGGCCCTTCCCCATGACCCCTGCTCCCTGCTCTTCCAGGCACTTCAAGATCCCCAGGCTAGGTCCCCAGACCAGGTCCCCAGGCCACACTCACTGCATGTCCAGGTCAGGGCAGCACCAGGATCCCTGATGTGGGGTTCCCTCTCCTGCAGGGCCCTGAGGAGACACAGGGAGCAGTTGTCCACAGCAGCTCAGCCCTGTGCCTCCTGCCAGCCACCCCCAGGGAGCCTCTGATCCTGGCCAACTGACTGGCTTCTCTGGCCTCCAGGCCCTCACAAGGAGGGGACAGCATTCATTCAGGAGATGGGGCATGGAGGAGGCTCCAGGGAAGTCTGACTGCCCCCTAGAACCCAGCCCCACTCGGGGAGCAAAGGGGGGCTACCCCTCCCCAAGCCCTGACTGCAGCCCTGAACAGGGCACAGGCCTACTTCTCAGCGGTGTGTGTTGGTACTACGTGTGAGATAGTTCTGCCAAAAGGACGGAATTAAACTTTATCAAGACTCTAGGTCCAGAGGGGGAGGGTATACTCAGGTAGAGTGTGTACTTAGCATGCACGAATTCCTAGGTTCAATCCCCAGTTCCTCCATTAAAAATAAATAAACCTAATTACCCACCCCCCACCCAAAAAAAAGACTCTAGGTCCAACCACCACTTTACAGAAACTGTGGGGACAGAAGACCAGGTTAAGGAGCCCCAGGGAAGCATGGTCACTGAGTTCCAGACTGGGAACGCTCTACAGGACAAATGACTTGTTTCTTCACCAAATACACTTTAAGAAAGAAAAGCAAAGAGAGAAGAGCAGTGACCGAGGCCTCAGAGGTGTTCAGACATCGCTGTTCTGAGTCAGAACCGTCACCTGCCTGGAGACACTCACGGCCCTGTCATCTCAGGCCCCCGGCCGCGGGGCCTCCTGACTGTCCTCACGGACGCTTTCCTTCCAAGATTCACTCAGGACTGGTTTTATTCAGGGGACGACCTCTGCTCCCCTCTGTCCATTGTTCCCCCTGCCTTCCCGGGGACCATGGTTTATCCTTGCCGTGTTAATACTTCCTTCCCGAAAGGCCTCTGAGAAAACACCCAGCCCAGCACCTCCAGCGATGAAATGAGGCCTTCGGCCCGGAGGCCTCGTGAGCCGCTGGACAAGGGTCAGCGCACAGACACACCGGGACCCAAGAGGCACAGAGCGAGGCCTGCGCTCAGGCCTCGGGCGGGGACCAGCGTGCTTTCCCCTTTCCCACACTGACCTCCCCACCCGACCCCTCACCTCCTGTGGGTCTCCAGTCCGCTGAGTGGAAATCCATCCAGAATCAGAGCTCACAGCCCTGGGCTCCAACCCCCTCTCCTTTACTCTGGGCGGCTTGGTTGCTGGCCTTGAGTGAGTTATTCAGGGTAAAGAAGGGTGGACTTTTCTGGAAGAGGTCTGGACTGAGCTCTCAGCATCAGGGGGTGGTTGGGGGAAGTGGGGCCCAAGGTGTGCAGGGAAGGGCCGTTCCCTCGCCTTCCAGCTGACAGGGCAGCAGGAATCCCTTATCTGTACAGAAAATTATGTGTCCTTATGTTTTCCCCTCAAAATGTTCATATATTTTCTTTTTTCCATTTCCACTTCTAACTGGCCTAGATCAGGCCTTTGACCTGTAAAGCAAGACCCTGCTCCCCTGTGTGAGGCCCAGATCACTATCCTCCCCTGGGCTGGTGTCCGGGAGGAAGGGGGCTGTCTATAAACCCGGGGAAGTGACAAGGCGCTTGTCACCCGGCCCTCATTCCTTTGTTGCATAAATTAGGTACCTATTATGTGACGACGGGGTTTATAACAGCAGAGATTTGGAAACAGTCCAGGTGCCCTAGTGGCCTTGTTAACTAAACGCGGGCATGTTCCCATGGGAACACGGAGACACCCTGCAGAGTGAGGGGGAAGGACCAAGACCCTCAGGGCATATCGTTAAAAGCAAAGCTCAGGACAGGTGAGCGATGGCCGCCTTATATAACAGAAAGCGGAAACGGGGTATTTAGAGGCGCCTTTGTTTATTTTGCACAAACAAGCACACGCAGCGGTAAACATGGCGGGAGGGGGTCGGGGGAAACGGCGGAGCAGAGGTGGGCATAAGCCTTTCAATCCACCCCTTTTCGTATTTTTTGATTTTTGAAATGTGTTTGTATACCTATCCAAGCTTTTTTTTCCTTTAATTTAACAAAACTTAAACATCGCGAGGCGGCGCGCTCCACATTTGTACCAAGCGGTGGCCCCCGTCGGAAGCGGGCCTGCCTCCCCCGGGCGGCCGGAGCAAAGCACGGGAGGAGGCAGTGGCCAGAGACACGGCGGGAGCCGAGGGGCAGGGAGCCCCAGGCCTGTCCACTGTGGGAGGGGAGCGGACCAAAGCATAACAGAAGCGGAATTCGGGACCAAGTGTTCCCACCTGTTGCGTCGGAAGCGGGTCCAAGCCGGATAGGGCGCCGGCGCTACCGCGGGCGGCCACCAGGGGCCAGCAGCGCGCCGCCCGCCGCCGGTGCCGCCGCCGCCGCAGGTGCCGCCGGTGCCGCAGGTGTCCCAGTGCCGGCCGCACGCACCGCCGTTTGCTTTCAGCGTGCTTCTCCCTCGGGCCACTTCCCACCAAACGGCGGTCCCCGGGATCGCTGGCTGGGCGGCGGGGGACCCTGGACAAAGGCTCTAGGCCAGAACCCGTTCCTCCGGGGCCACAGGAAGCGGAGGCCATTTCTGGGCTGGGACGCCACCAAAGAGCCAGGGGTCACAGGAGGGGTCACAGGAGGGGTCACAGGAGAGGTCACAAGAGGGGTCAGCCTGTCCCCCGAGGGCTGATGCCTCATCGAGCCAGGACAGGGATGGAGGGACTGTCATCGGCCTGTTAGGGGTTGAGCTGCCCAAACTCCACCCTCAGGGCCAGAGAAGTGACCCAGGCCCACCAGGGGTTGATGGGGCCTATCGCCGCCGAGGGCCCGGACAGGAGGGAAGACAGCCCTGTGTTGTAGGGTGAGCACTGAGCCCGGACTCAGAAACCTGCTGTGACCTGCTGTGTGACCCGAAGCGGTACTGACCCTCTCTGGGCCCCAGGATAGTTCTCTGTGACACAGAGACTTTAGATAAGATGATCCTTAGGCCTCTCCCAGCTCTGATATTCTGTGAGTCTAAAACTTCCAGTCCTCTCAGCCTCGCCCCAGAGGGGGCTTGTCCCCAGGGGGTTCTGGCTGGACCAGGCAGGCCTTGTCCCCCTAACACGTGGTCTCTGGACAAACCCCAGGGAAAGGCCCTTTGGAAACTTGGATCTGGGCCACCCTGAAGAGGAGGAGGAAGAGGCTATTGGCTGAAAAGGCTGGAGAGTGAAGCCCAGCACCTCTGCCCCGGCCGCACCATTGCGGGTGAGAATTGGGAGCCACGGATGCTTCCCAGGGCAAAGCCTGTCCAGAAGTGCTCCCCACCCCCGCCGTGTTCCCAGACACCGCGCACGGCAGCAGTCCCAGACCCTGTGCCTTCATGTACGCCCTCTGGACAAAGGACAAAGACGGCTCTGTTATTCTAGGATGACTGCCACTCAAAGTAACACAAATTATGGATGTGAAAGTAGTGTTTGTAACCTAGCAGGTAACCGAATTTCGGCCCATAAATGCACCCACATGTAGCTGAAACTCAAGGGACCAAATTTTGCAGGTGGCCTAGGTCACATCAGTTGGTCAAGCCCCCGACCTGGGGGAAGGGACATTTTGGGACCTGGACTGAGTGGTGGAGGCAGGTTATAGAGTCGCATTCTGATGACCTTTGACTGGCTCCCCTTCCTGAGGCAGGAGATGGTTTTGAGAACCTCGGGCTCCCTCCCAGACCACGGTGTTCACCTCACTTTAGCTGGACTTCTTGGCCCCGCACACCTCCCGTTTTCCTGGGTCCACGTGAATGCTGTCCTGGAGCTGGGCAGACCCAGATTTGGGGCGCCTAAGGCTTCCACGTGTTTGAAGGGCCTCTTAAAGAAAAAAGAATCCAAAATCACTCATTTCCCTTAGAAGGGATCCACGCCTGCTCACTCTGACCCTGAGCCTCACCTGAACACCAGTCATGTTCTAGAAGTCGCCTCTAGTTCTGAAAACCTATGGGCTTCTCTTCTTCCAGAAGTTTACCTCTTCCCCTCCCTTCCCCTGAGGTGTCTGTGCCCAGCGGGAGAGCCAGGCGGACCCCATACAGGGAAACCAGCAAATATGAAGATGCACTGGGGACAGCGGGAGCCAGGTTCTCACTGCTGGGGAACAGTTTCAGATGTGGGGAGGGCGGAGGCTGGAAGAAACCTCGTGGTGTTTAAAGGAATTGGAGGCATGGGTGCAAACTCATGGTTTTTAATATACATAGAGAAAGCTGGAAACAGATATAATTATATGTGTATAAACATATACTTTTATTTTAATATATAAATTCTATTCGTGTGTGTGTGGACAGACACACACCAGCAGCAACTAGCACATCTAGTTCCCAGATCAAGGCTTCTAGATGTTACTCTGTCCTAAAGGGGACCCGGGCTCTGGGGAGAAACGGTTCAACTCCAGTAACAGACATGCAAAGTGTACAATGAACCTAGAACGTTTTTTAGAGTCAGAAAGTAAGTGCTCAGAAAATTACAGGAATTTATCAAAGAGTCGCAGGAGCCAGCATAACAGGGTTCCCATGGCCAAATCTGCACCAGTGTGAGCAACAAAATAAATCATTACAGTGATAGATTATAGTCCACTGAATCGTCAGAATCCAGGAGCCAGACTGATAATCAGTCATTCAACCGATTAGAGAAAGTTCTTCCTCACAGCAGAATGGCAGCTAATAGAGAAGATCTGTCAACAGATGACTGGATGGAGAAGTTGTGGTACACACACACACACACACACACACACACACACACACACACACACACACACAAAATGGAATACTACTCAGCCATAAAAAAGAATAAAATCATGCCATTTGCAACAGTGTGGAAGAGCCTAGAGATTATCACACTAAGTGAAGTAAGTCAGACAGAAAAATACAAATATCATATGATATCACTTATATGTGGAATATAAAAAAAATGATACAAATGAACCTATTTATAAACCATAAATAGACTCACAGACATAGAAAACAAACTGTGGTTACCGAAGGGGAAAGGAGTGGGAGGGATAAACTAGGAGTTTGGGACTAACATATACACACTAGTATGTATAAAACAGATTAAAAAAGTACAGCACAGGGAACTACATTCAGTATCTCACGATGACCTACAATGGAAAAGAATCTGAGAAGGAATGTATCTATGTAAATGTGTATTATAACTGAATCACTGCTATACACCTGAAACTAACACAACATTGTAAACCAACTATACTTCAATAACTTTTTTTTTACAAAAATACAGAAGAAATGGTAGAACTAGAAAATCACCAGGAGGAGGGTGTAGCTCAAGTGGTGGAGTGTGTGCTTAGCATGCATGAGGTCCTGGGTTCAATCCCCAGTGCCTCCTGTAAAAATGGATAAACCTAATCACCCCACCCCACCAAAACTAAATAAATAAAATAATATAGTAATAAATCAATAAATAAAATTTAAAAAAAAAGAAAATCTCCACTTGGTGAGTGTACTTTCCAAGTATTTTCTAGCAGTGTCCCTCATCTTCTATGTCCTTCTTACAATGTGACCTCGACCCTCTTGCACCAAAAGGTGGGGTCTCCATCCCTTCTGCTTGAAGCTGGGAGGGTTTAGACCAGAGAGATGTGACCCACAGAGCATGGCAGACGTGAGACCACGTGACTTCCAAGGTTACGTAAGAAAAGGCAAGAGAACTTCTGCTTTGTTCCCTGGACACTCAGTCTTGAAGCCTTTAACCCCGTACCGTGGGGAAGCCCACCCTGGCCCGTGCAGAGACCCCTGCTGAGGCCCGGCCAGCCCCCAGCGGCTCCTGCTCCACCACCGCTTTGACTACAACCTCACGAGAGACCCCAGCAGACCTCCTCAGCTGGACCCAGATCCCTGACCCACAGAAACTGAGAGACAGCACAGTTTTATTGGTTTTTGAAGCCACTAAGCTTTGGGATAATTTATTACACAGCAACAGATACTTGAAACAGCAGCTATGGTGGTAACAGTCGATTCAGACAATAATCCTGGACGGAAGCAAAAACTAGCGGGTAAAGCTGTGATGAGGAATAATATTTCCACATAGAGCTGAAGTGTCTCCCGCCAAGTATTCACTAGTCACCAAGGGAACATCTCTACATCGGCGAATCCCGGCAGGCATCACCTAACACAGTGCTCAGAGTTAACCTCCTGGTAATGGGACAAACTGACATCCTAAGCTTGGGGGGGGGGTGTTAATGTTTAACACCTTCTGGGGGAGGCACAGATTTGTAACATTCGCTGATTTCTGCGGTGCAAAAACTCCCACGATGACTGGTTTCAGGCTGGTCTAACCCAGCGCTAAGGACTGCTCTTGCTTGCGGGAGAGATGGCCTCCGGCAGGCCCTGGCCCCAGTCCCTGGGGCAAAGCACTGAGGACAAACACCACCTGAGGCGTCCCCCTCAAGGCGCACAGCTGGAATCACAAACCCCAGGATGACCGGCCTGTGCTCTTCAGAGACGGCAAGGGCACAAAGGACGAGGAGAGACTGAGGCACTGTCCCCGACTGACATGTGACCCAGGAGCCCCGACCGGGGTCTGGGCCAGGAAGGGGGAGCGTGTGGAGGGGCCGGGGTCAGACGGCAGGTGGCGTGCCCTCGGTGCTCCCTTCCTGCTTTGGGCGGTGGTGCTGTGGCTGCACGGAGAACAGCGCTGTCTTTATGAGACGACACGGGCGTGTTCAGGAGTGACATCTGCAGACTAAGTCTCAACCGGTCAGAAAATGCAGGGCGTCTAGTTAGGGGCACCGAGGGAGGGGAGGGCGGGCGACGGGTGCAGCAAGTGTGTAGCGCGTTGGTCACGGAACCTGGGCGGGGCGTGCGTTTGGAGTTCTTCGTGCTTTCCTTAACACTCTTCTGAAGTTTCACACGATTTCAAGGTACTGAGATCAAAGTCCCATGGTTTTCCCTGTGGTTGGACCCCGACTTCCAACCTGCTGGCAAAGAGGATGCTTTGCATGTCCTGCAATTCCCTCCATCTGACCTTCCGGAAGGCCCCCTGTTGTCCCCCCCCCCACAGCTGTCCTGGACGAAGCAAAACTCCAGGACCCTGGAGGAGGCCGGATCAGGGCACCCGCCACAGGCTGGGCGATGTGGACCCTGTGGTTCTTCCTGCCTGGACAATTCATCTGACAAAGAAGGACAAAGGATTTGACCTCATTCTGAGAAGTAAATAAACAGATAGAGTCCAGAAGTTCAAATCACAGAAAGATGTTTTGCAGACTGAATGCTTTGCTGCAGATTGCCGTCAAAGAAAGAGCAAGCCCCTCCCCCCCACTCCACGTACCCCGTGATTTGGTTTACAAAACTTCAGTTAACAGACAAGTTTTCCCAAAAGGCATCTACGTCAGGGCACTCAGGGAAGTCCCACAGGAGGAGTGAGTGAAGCCAGCTTCACCCCGTGCCCCTGGCAGAGACGTCGCTCAGGCCCGAGGGAGGGCAGCCACGCCCTCCTCGCGAGTCAGGACCTGGCCGTGGGGTGTTTCTGGCTGTCAGCTCGGACTCAGCCTATTGAACCGGCATGAATGCACCAGAGCTGGTTTGTTTCCCAAATCAGGGACCTTATGCTCCCGGGAGACCCCTGTGGCCATGGCAACCTGCTGCAGAAGCCCATTCTGGTAAGTTCTGTTCTCACATTTATTGAATCTAAATCAGCTGAGCTGGGACCGTGTGTCCTCTGCTGGGACCGGGAAGGCGATGACTCAAAGGCCCTTCTAGGGCATCCGGCTCCCTCCAGGTACCAGCCTGTGGTTGAGGACCCTTTCCCAGTCCCAGGGGCCAGTGGTCCCCTCGGGGAGAGGGCTGGCTTCTGCCTGAGGGCTCGGCACGGGGATGGGGTGGGGAGAAGACATTCCTCTTTGGAGGAATTCTTTGGTCTCCTTCACACCCTGGGGTTGGGTGAGGCCAGGGCTGGCCCCTCGCCTGCCCTCGCCCACAGCCCTGGACCTGACCCCACGGGTCTTTTGTTTGGGGTGACTCCGCTCTGCTCCTGCCTCAGCCAGCCCAGCACGCCCAGGTCAGGTCCGTCCTGTCCGCGTCCCCCACTGCGGACCAACCGGCGGGGCCGGGAGCCGGCTCGGGCTTCGCAGTGTGCATGACGGGTCGTCAGTGCCTGTCCGCCTGGAGCTTCTGGTCTGGTGGGACGGAGGCCCCAGAAATACATTCCTAATGGCGGTCGCAGTAGAGTCAGGAAGGAAAAGCCTAGGGTGCCCCGAGGGAGAACGGGGCCTGGAAACCTTTCTGAGACACGGACAGGAAAGCTGCAACCTCTGCCGGCATTCCCGGCAGAGAGCGTGAGGCAGGAGCCGGGTGCAGGGCAGAGCCTGGGACCCGGGGGCAGCCTGGTGCACTAGGGCGCTGGGGGCGGGACGCTGCTGGGGGGCCCGGGCTGACAGGAGGCGACCCCCTGTGGAGACTTCCGGGCTTTGCTAAGTGCACCGCGTTGTAAAGCAGAGCACCCTGGCTTAATTTAGCGCTAAACAGCCGTTGCTCTTTGAAAACAGAGCTGGGGTAGCAGAGAGAAGAAAGGAGAGGTGGGTTAGGAGGCTGTCGTAACTCAGGGAAGAGGCGACAGTGGCTGGAACTGAGCCCAGAGCCGGGGGGGGGGGCGGATCCAAGGGCCCTTCTGATGGGGGGGCAAGAATTTACTGACCATCTCTGCTCTGAGCAGTGGGTGGAGTGGGAGGAGGGGACTTCTCCCAAGATAGGAATGACCAGGGAGAGGCTGGAAGGGCAGCGCTGCACACAGTAGGTCTCCGAGAGTCTGGGAGCCATCCACATGCATCTGACGCTTGGGAATCATCAACAATACGTGGCTTTAAAAAGGAAGGAGCGGACGAGACCACCTAGGAGGATCGTGCAGCGTGAGAGGAGGGAAGAGCAGGAGAGAAGCCAGGACGGGCGAGCCAGCGGACCACAGAGACCAGGCAGAGCCGGAGCCAGTGCAGGGGCCAGAGCCACGGCCAGCGAGGAAGCAGGGGGCCTGTCACTGAGGCTGCGACAGAGGGCATCCAAAGGCGAGTGTGGTCCACGGATGGGGTGTTTCTGGGAGATCCGCAACGTGGCGGCCCCGGGTGACCTTCACAGGTCGGTTCTGATAAAGACACAGAGGTGGAGACCACGCTGGGTTCTAAACGGCCGAGGTGGAGAACGTGAGGACAGTGTAGGGGGAAGCGGAGGCGGAGGGCAGCGGACAGCCTCTTCTCACTCTGGGCCCCTGGCCAGCTCGGCCACAAACTTATGCCATCTCTCCTCCCAGGCTTCCATGGCAACCTTCTTCTCACCCTCCGACAGGGCGCTGTACCTGCAGGAGGAGGGGCGTGCAGGTCAGCCCAGGGTGGGTGGCCGGAGGGGTCTCAGATGCCGGCAGAGCAGAGCACGTCGGTCCCAGCCCGAGAGCAGTGGAGTAAGAGACAACCAGAGGAACCACGGAAACCCTCCAGGCTCCTGCCCCAAACCGAAGACGGAGCGCCCAGGACACTCACTTGAGCGAGTTCATGGCCAGCTGTTTGAGTGTCCTCAGGTCGGCCGTCACCCCGCCGATGCCCATGAAGGCCTCGTAGAAATCGTGGGACAAGCCTTTGGCCCCAAAGGCAGCAGGGTCATCAGAGCTGATCACCATGGGGTACCCAGTGGCCATGAGGACAGCAGCGGGGTGGTTTCTCAGGTCGGACACCAGCTTCAGAACCTGCCCAGTCGGAGGCAAAGGAGAGACAAGCAGATCCATGAAGGGTCGTCACGAGATAGGTGAGACCCAGGGTGTGACCAGCGCCTTTCTGGGTCCGCTAGGGGACAACTTGCAGGCCTCCCCAGGTCCCCGCACCCTAGTTTTCACCAGGGATGTTTGGTGCTGCTTTGAGCAGCTCTCTTGAGCACACAGCCCCAAGCGGCCGTGCAACAGCAGGACCTGTGGTCCCCTGACCCCGTGGTGCCCCCAGTGTCCTTTAGCTCGTCCACAGCTTCGCCACAGGTCCACCCCTGGGGGCCCTCATGACCACGAGTGGTCTAGGCAAAGCTTTTCCTCTGTGACTCTGGATGTGAGGTGGGGGAGGGGTACAGAAAGCAGCAAGAGATGACCCAGGAGAAAATCTGGGAGCCAGGCAGGGGCCGTGGGTGGGGGGCGATCGCCCTGCGCTGGTCCCTGGGCCTGCACACCTGGTTGGAGATGGGGCAGACCTCCACGGGGATGTCTTTCTTCCAGGAGTCAGCCCAGACGGCTGGGTGTTTGCTCAGGGCAAACCCATGGCCGATCCTGGTGGAGTTCAGTAGCAGGGCATCCAGAAGGTTTCCATCTGCGGCAGTTCCTTGCCAGTCTGGGGACAGAAGGGTGGTCTTGAGCAGGATGGATGTGACCCACAGAGGGACGCCGAGGGCCCTGTCCGTCACCCCCCTCCCACCCCTGACGGTGCCCCAGGCTCACCTGTCTCTCCGGCGTGGAAGAAGTAAGGCAGTTTCACGCCGCGCGAGGCTGGGATCATCAAAGCCTCCCTGTAGTAGTACAGCGAGTGGCCCGTGTCCTCGCGCCCCACCTGCAGGACAGGGGAGGGGTCACTGGGGTGCCAGCTGAGCCGCCGGGCCCACAGCCCTCTACCCACCACCACCGCTCCAGGCCTCGGTCACACAGCCTTTTAAGAGTGACCAGTAGCAGGCCTGGGGAAGAAGAGAGGGTGCAGTGTGTTGTTGCCCCGAAACAACTCCCCCCGACTCAGAGGCTGCGCCTCAGATCCCCAGAAGGACTCCAGCCGCCATCACCTTGGGCCCCCAGCCCTGGCAGCTCTGGGCAGAGTCCCTCAGCAGTCACTTCCGTGAAGAACAACTACACCAAAGTCATGCTTTCTAAAGCAGGCTGCACGCCCGGGGCTGGGCAGGAGGGAGCCTTGCGACATAGAGTTTCCATTTCCCAGTTTTCAAGGGAAGAGAGTGGGGCCAGTGATGCACTTTCAGGATCAAACAAGCGTGGGTGTTGAGTGCAGTGAACGGAGGACAGATGGGAAGGAATGCAGGGGCCTGTGAGTGGACCTCTGAGCGCTCCAGCTCCCACTCCCCGCAACTTGTGCGCCCGAGTCCCTGTATGGACCGGTCCACCACCGTCCGCCCTCCTTCTCGGCCCACTGTCAGAACCACACACAGAGGGAAAGGGGGTGGGAGCGACTCCTGTCTCTTTTCTGGAGAGGCGGATCCTTTGAGCAACCCCCAGGGAGCCCAGAAGGACATCCTGGTCCAAAGAAACAGTTCCTTGAGATGCTCTCTCCTGGGAGCCAGGTGGGTCCAAGAGCAGGAGCTGAAGCCCAGTCTGCTGGAATGTGTGCAGATTCTGTGAGAGGGCTCAGGCGTGCCCTTTGGCCAGGCAGCTGGATTCATTGGTGAGGTTACTGAATTGTCACCCAGGGAAGTGTGGCCTGGCTGTGACTGGATGGGGTGGGGGGGCGACCCCACCCCACGATGTGCAGCTTCAGAAGTCTGGATGATGGGGAGGGGCCACTCTCAAACGCTGGTGGGTTTAGGCCTGGCCCCCTCCTCTGCTTCCAGACACTCCTGCAGCCCCTAGTGAGGGTCTCAGTGGAGCTGCCCAGCCCGCCCCAGACAGCTGCCCGCGGGGCCCCTGTAGGACAGAGTCTGCTACCAGATCAAACCCAGCCACCATCCTGGGGAACTGGGCACGAAGTTTCATGGCCGTTTGGACCGATTTTTTGATGCAGGACACATTTTTGGATCTGCGGGAGAGACAGGGAGACGTGGGCCGATGAGGGTGTGTCTGCTGTGATCCAAGGAACCAGCTGCCACTCCCCCAGACCCTCAGTGCAGCCACGAGGCAGAACCTGGCCGCAGACTGAAACGAAGAAGTTGTCTGAACATTCAGGCAAAAACATTAAGCTCATAACTGATCACCAGGCTGAGGCTGATGTGGGGCCACAGTCTGAAGTACCTGGAAAATTGCCAAGCCCTTCATTCCAGCCCAGCTGTGAAGACATGAAGCAGCAGTGATTTCAGGCTGGAGTCTGCACTCCCACCACTGCACACAAAGCCGTGGCACTGGGGCGTGCGGGGGTCTCAGCTCCGGGCCCCTTCTCCTCCTCTGTCCCCGCCCAGCCCAGCAGCTCTGCCCACGACCCAGCCTCACCCATGCTCTGCCTTACCGGTGATCCGAGTAAATGAGTTTGATTCCGATGAACCCAGGATGCTTTTCTGCAAACACTCGAGCCACCTCCTCATACGTCCTCACCGACCACTCTAGGCTGTGAACCGTCCCATTCAGTTCGTACACCTGGGAGAGAAGTGTGGTCTAACCAAACTCAGAGCTGAGCAGAGCGGACCTCCGTCCCCAGCTGCCGACCATCTCCCAGACCAGGATGGACTTTGCAGTTGCTTCCATCAATGCCTTCCACGGCCTCTGAGGTTGATCAGAAGGCCCAGCCCCGCCTGGGGTGATGCTCCCTGGTGCCAAGGGGCTTGGACATCTCCCTCTCATTCATGGCTGGGTTGCTTGCATCTGGAGTGGTGCCTGGCTTGTGGTCAGTGCTCAGTAAATATGTGTGCAGCAAACGAGGAACAGGCCAGCGGAGGAGAGGATGCAAGCCAGAAAGAGTGGTCCAAGAGTCCACTTCCTGGCCCCCAAGGCAGGCCCCTGAGGTGGCCAGAGCCACTAGGAGGGACGCCAAGAATGACATGGTCAGGCAGAGTGGGAAGAGCCAGGGGTGTGCAGCAGGAGAGACAGAGGGAACACATGGGGGGGCAGCCATTTTGCTCGTCCACCTCTGGGGTCCTGCCAGGGGGTCAGAATGTGCTACCCCAAATCTGCCACTTTGCATAAGGATTATTTCGAGCTGAAGGCAATGGAGAAGCGCAAGTGCAGACGGAATTCCGCGCCTCCTCCTGTCTGCCCGAAAGCAGGACATGTATTTCTGTTGGTGACAGCGTCCCCCTTCCAGGAGAACGGCCCTGATCGCTGGAGACGGAAGCTGGGCACCAAGACAGGTCTGAACGGACGAACCTCCTTAAAGTAACCCTCACCTTCGGTTAGTTTCCCCCACACACTCATCTTCCCCCAATTTACTGCTCCTGGAAGCTCAAACCCATTTTCCTGTGTCCTGTCAATTCTCCACTGTTTATCACCATTTGTTAAAACAGTACATAAAACCTGGTCTACCCACTTCTTTGGGTCTTCTTTTCCATGAAGGCCTCCACACACATAATTAAACGTCAACAGCAAATAAAATTTATATGCCTTTTCTCCCGTTACTGTGGCTATTGTCGGTTTAATTTGCAGGCTCCAAGAACAGAACCTAAGAGGGTAAAGGAAAAGTTACTTCTTTCCTTTCCTACTTTACCCAGGACTCTATAAAAGAGCTTTTCCTGTCACTGATCAAGGCACCCTAAGAATGTTCAAATCTTTGATGCTGTACCACAGCAGTTCTCGAAGCATGGCCAGGGAACCCCCGAGGGTCCCCTAGACTTTTGCAGGCTATCTACAAATTCAAAACTCTCTTCTTAGAAATTTTGAGATGTTATTTGTTTTTTTCACTCTCCCTCTCTCATGAGTATACAGAATTTTCCAGAATCTGCATCATATATGACAATATTGCTCTGACAAATAAGTTTGTGTGCTTGTGTAGTCTTGTGTTTTAAACACTTCGCAGTTTTAATTTCTAGTACCGGTTATATTATACAGGATACAGTAGATAAAATCCACATAAACAAAAGCTCTTTGGGATCCTCAAAATTTTTTGAGTGTGAAAGTTTGAGAACCGTTGTATTAATTCAATCCAAAATTATTCCTTGAAGTCATGTTGGCATTACCCAAACGATTTGCAGAAGGGAAGAACAGAAGTCTGCCCAGCGCCCTGACTGCTCTGTCACTACTGAGTCACCTGCCCAGACTCCTCAACCTCCGAGGGTGTGTCCGCGCAGTTTGATCGTCCCACCTCCCCTCTCACAGGACCAGAGTGGGAGCTCCATAAATAAGCCTCAAGACAGGTGCCGTCCACCTGCAGTCTTAAACGTGCTAAGCCCCGGGCGGCGTGTTTCAGGGCACAGACGGGTGTCGGAGGGGGCAGCGGAGCAGTGCTCACAGAACAGAAGGGAGACAAAAGAGGAACCTTAAAAATATATCAACAACTGACAGTTCTGGCTAAAAGAAGACCCCGGGCAGGTTAATCGAGAGCATGCACAGACATGCAAAAGATGCAACCGCAACCAAGGTCTGAGGGGCTGGCCCGCGGCAGCGGTTCCCTCCATGGATGCTGTCACTGGAGAAGCTGGGGCCCTGCTTTCGGGGTTCCCATCCCACTGCCAGCTCCCAGGGCTCGGAGGACAGAACCTCCTGGGGCTGAAGCCACCTCCAGAGGTTTTCCTGGTCTCCAGGCAACCAGTGAGTCACCACTGGGGCTGCCCAGGCCCTGAGCTCCTGGCTAGGACACTGCATTCCTAAGGGGAGCACCTAGGATGGAATCTGAATGCTCAAGAGTCCCCCACTTGCAGGAGCCCAGGAGCAGGAGACCTGCCATGAGGTGAGACCCGCACCCCTCACAGCCTCACAGCCTCACAGCCCGTGTAGGAGAACAGGCTCCGAAGCCAGGTGTCAGAGGAAAGTTCTCAGCTGGTCTGGGGTTCCGGTCAGCTGTGGGGGTTCAGGCCCCAGTGAGATACAATTTATCTCAAAGCAATCATACCTCATAGGGTCGTTGCAAGGATCAAACTGAGTTAACATCTGTAAAGCACTTAGAAATGGCGACTAGTAATAATAGTGTTGTCATTGCCAACCTATCACCAGACGTGGGAGGACAACTCAGATCTGCAGCCCTCCTGGGAAGACGAGTCAGTAAGTCAGACCGGGGCCGGCTGTAGGCACCGACGGGCGCCTGGGGGTCATGGAAGACTCAGGGCACAAACGCTGCTCTGTCCCTGCAACAAGCTCCCTCGAATTAAAAACACAGCAGACTCAACTTGGGTCGTCTCAGTTTTCACGTGTCGTGTGAGTAACCGTAAATTTGTGGACAAGTTACTCAAACTGCATGCCACTTTCATAAGCCAATGTAACTCCTGTTGTCTAAGAGATCATGGAATTATAGAATTTTGAAGCTGGAAGGAACAAAAGGGAAGTCTGGGGCACAGCGGCTGAAGGTCACAGTTAGAAGCTGGGACTCAGAAGTTCCGACTCCCGGTGCAATTAGCTCTCACCACTCCAGCTTTAGTCACTTAACAAGCAAACGCTTTCTATCAATCTCATTTAATCCTCAAAACTGCACTGCTAGGTAGGTCTCATTTTACAAAGGAGGACTTGAGGCTTCAAAGGGGTACGAACCTCAGCCCTCTCCCTGGCTGGAGAGGGGGGTGGAGGTGCACTGAGCTTACACCTGGGCAGACTAATTAAGTCAGCATCCCCGGGGTAGGGCCCGTTTTTCAACTTCCCCAGGTGATTCTCACATATAATGCACACTGGGCTGAAGAGCGCCTTTTTTTGTCGACTTCACAGACTTGCCAACGACACAATTACAGCCCAACGTAGCTGGGCAAGTGCTGCTGTCAGGACGCTGCAAAGTGACAACAGTGGCATGAAACACGGCCGCTGCTGCAAACAGCCAGGTGGAATTTTTAACGAAGAATCCAGGAAAAAAGCGTAGGGGTGGGGGAGCAGGAGGACTGCTTGTCACACCAGTGACAGCTACCAAGAGATGGGAAGCAGCATCACGGGCTCCCTTTGCCCCCGATGTGTCCACACCCCCGCCCCCCAGGCCGCCCACGGGGAAGTGCCCGCTGGGGAGCCCCTGCGGATAATCCTCCGGGGTCTCGGAGCAGCTCCACCCTGCAGGCTGGCCCGACCCAGTCCCGGCCTCCGATTCCGGCTGGGGGAAGGGATGGGGCCCAGGAGATAAGACCCGCCCAGCAACTGTTGCTAAGGGCGAGTGGCCTTTGTGATGGAGCGTTAGTGACACAATAGGAGGCAGGGCAGCCAGGATAGTCCATCAACACCATCCCAGGCCCTGAATTAGCCCCGCAAGCAGGGCGGGGGGGGGGGAGGCCGCGGGCTCAGAAAAGAATTCCAGGGCAGACGCTTTAGTTGTTCATGTGCCGGTGGCTCCCCGGCTCCGGCTCTTGGGGGCGCGCGGCAAAGACCCTCTGCGGCTGGAGGCCTTTGTTCCAGGGTCAGACCAGAACAAACGGGCAAGTCCCATCCCCCTCCCCCTTCCAGGAAGGCGGGCTGGGGGCCGGAGGGGGTGGGGAGGGGAGAGGCGGCCGGGCAGTCCCGGGGTGGGCCCCGGGGCCGCGCCCCCGCGAGGCGCGGCGAGCAGGGCCGGGGGAGGCTCTCCGCCCCTCCATCCTCGCCGCCCCCAAAGCTCCCGCCCCTCCCCGCAAGGAGCCGCAGGGCCGAGACCGCGGGCACGAAGTGCCGGCAGGAAGCGACCCCCAGGCCCGGGAGCCCCTGCCCGCGTGGCCCCGGCCAGGCTCCTTGGCCTCCCGCGCCCCTGCTCCCTCGTCTGTAAAACGCAGGTCGTGAGGCCCAAATGCGACAAAGCGCTTTGAAAAGGCCTTTCTCACAGCGTGGTCTGGGGCATCAGAACCGCGGCCGGCGGCGGTGGGGAGCGGGTGTAACTCGGCAGCTTCCGGGCCCAACCCGGGACCCCAGACTGGGAGTCCCGGGCAGTCGGGTCCCGACCGCAGCTCCGAATTGTTCACCTGTGCACCCACCGTCCACAGGCGTGACTGTCACTCCTGGAGCCCTGGAGGACACCGGCCACTCTGAAAGGGCTCACTGTCTAGCCGGGGCCGCCCCTGCCCTGTGGGGACAACGCAAAGGTGCTAGAAGGACCGGGATTCGGGAGGAGGAACGCGGTCCCAGGACGGGGGTGAGGCGGGCCTGAGCCCGACGCGGGCGAGGATGGGGCGGGGCCCAGGCTGGGGGAGAGGAGGGGCTTCCAGGCCAAACCCGGGAATGGTGGCTCCGGGAAACGCCCTGCCCTCCGCCCTCCACAGGCCGGGCCGGCGCCAGCTCACCTCTAACTGAGAGTCTTCTCTTAACAGAAGGTGGATGGACCCTGTCTTTGCTTTTAATTTGTGCCCTTAGTCACTCTGCTCGCAAAACCGATGAAGCACTGAGGGGCAAAGGTCAGACCCGCTCCCTCTGCCCAAGAACTCAGAAATGCACGTCTGTGCTCTGTGTTAAGCCCGCAAAGGGCATCGGATCCTGGGGGAGAGGCACACCCTCCCCTGGGCCCACCTTGAGGAGGTGTTAGCACGTCCAAGGACGAGGGCGTCAGTCCAGGACGCAGAGCAAGGAGAGGCAGAACCCGGGACCCCGGCAGCGTCGTCTGAGGTGGAAAGAGAGGCCCTGACTCAAGCAGGGAATGGCTGGTTCTCGGGGAGGGGAGAGGAGCGTCCTCCAGGACAGGGCCCTCCAACCCTGTAAGTCACGCTGGAGTTGGTCTAGGGTCTCAACCAGGATTTTAAAACGTATCAGACTCCGAATCCAAACATACTGGAGTTGCTGTATATGGCGTGGTTTGCAGAAGCATTTCATAGATGTGTAATCTTTGGTCATCAATTTATTCTGGTACTTCTTTCCCCTGGGGAAAGGGTGGTAGCCTTTAGCAGATTTTCCAAGGTTAAGGACTCCTGTAGAACCTCGGCAGGGCTCTGGTTCCCCAAGGCCTCTCTGGCTATAATCTGGCTTCAGGAGAAGATAGGCTTTGCCTTCAAGAGAAAATTTACTCATCAGGAAGCACAGGTGCCTGGTCTGACTGATTATTTTATCTGAAAACTGCATCCTGACTTTCTTGTTTGTACAACTGTCTCTCATAAATCTGGTCAATGTGTGTCAGTCCTCTGGAGCCCTGTTACTTTTGGATGTACAGACAGTAAAATTTCTCAGCTTGTAAAGACTACAGAATATGATAACAACCAAATACTGCCACCCTGTGGGCCCTGCCACGGACTCACAGTCGGTCACCAAGGCCTTGGAGCACTCGAGAATTTGGACCAATAGTCAGACCAATGTGGGTAGCGCAGGGGGAGTGTTCTCAGCTGGACATAACATCCACTCCCATGAAACACGCAGGCAACAGTGCGTAGCCTCGTCAGATAACACCCACGCAAACAGTCCAACCTCTGTAATCCAATCAGCTCTTTCTCAACTGTAGCCCAAGGCCAGCTCCACCTGTGTATGGGTGTTGGCGCCACAGCTCATGGGGCTCCCGCACCAAGGGGTCCACCCCAGCCATTTGACCCACTCCTCTGCAAAAGGCCTTGGGTCCCCAGCGAGGGGTCCAGCCAAGGGACCCAGGCCTTTCCATCAATCTTTAACTCGTTAATCAGCCTGACTGTTGCCCCAGGCAATTGCTGGTGGGGTTACTCAGTGTAACCCCTACCTTCTGGCCTTTAAATTTCTCCAAACTGGAATAAATAGAAGGGACTTGTTTGGGGCCCTTTTATGTTGCCAGGAGCCAGTAGGGGTCCCTGTGGCCCACCCAACCTTAGGCAGTACTGTATCAGAACCTTTGTTTTAACGCCATCAATGTCCGTTTTATTCAGACCATTTAATAACCATCTCAAGATTTCCACCCTGCTGGGACAAGTCCTGCAACTTCCCTTACTGATGCTTGAGAAACGTTCCCCTTGTTGGAAAAGGTTCCCTGACTTTTCCCTTCCTCCGGCTCCCTTGTTAATTAACTGAATGTTTTCCATTAGCGTCTGTAAGACCCAGGAGGGGAAGACAGACCACAAATCCCCCCAGCCATTGTGTGTGTTTGAGTTAAGGTTCCCTTGCTTTGAATCCACCTTTAGTTTGACTTTAACATTGGCACCAATAAAACAGGTGTTTACAATGAGAGCTGTCTGAAAAAGTTACCAATTTTGAAGTTTTTCCGGTTCAGAGGATCCATCCTCTGGCCCTTCATCTTAATAGCGACTCAAACCAACAAGGCTTTCTTTATGGCTGAAACACGGACAAAGGAGGTGTCCCCGGAGAGTGCAAAGGACGCAGCCTCACCAGATCCAGAATGTTCCCTCTCAAGGATGGTCTAAGGGCATTCGCTCACAGGTGAAGGCTGGGATGACAGCCCCCTGGTGGATGGGGACCCCTGGTGACTAACTCTCCTGAGAGCCGGCGGAGCTGGACAGAGTGCCAGGTGCAAGTCCAAGCTGTCACCTGTGCCTCTGACCCGCCGGCCACAGCCCGGAGCCCCAGTCCAACCGGCTCTAGTCTAGACTGGCTGCGAAAGCACTGGTACTTGCACCTCCCAGATGACAGAGACCAGAGCGAGTGTCCTCACTGGTCGATAGCCAAGCTCTCAAGACACAGAACAGGACGGAAGGAGAAGCAATGAGGCTGCTGGTTTTCGTCCTTATGACACAAAGATTAGTGGCATCTCTGGGAGGCAAGGCCCAGCGGGCCAAGCATTCTCTATCCGGTTTACCAACTGTGGACCCTAAGGCCACAGAACCAGCTCCACAAATATTCTGTCCTGCTAATCCAATTTTAGAAAAGAGAAAAAGGACTCCCAGCCCTCCAGTTTCCAGCAGACCCAGCAGGCAGAGATCAGGGAGACTGACTGATGCAGTAAACAAGGACTCTCGCCTTCCGCTGTCCCAGGACCCCTGAGCTGCAGTGGCTTCGGGGCCAGGAGGACCAGCCAGTAAAGCTGGATCCAGCCGCCTGCCCCAGTCGTTGGGGAGGCAGAAATCTTCCTCTCCCTTCTAGTTCTAGGTCCTTCTGGCTGGTCTAAGAATTAAATTGACCTGAGACATGAACAGGAGAAAACCAAGCAAGCAAACGTTTAATAACACCTCTGCGCGGGAGAGACCCAGGAAAACTGAGACTGACCGAGGCGGCCGCCGCCCCCACCTTCAACACCATCTTCAGCTAAAGACTAAAGGGGACGTTGAGGCGGGAGGTCTGAGACTTCAAAGGGGAGGAAGGCAGTTCACAAGGAGATAAAAAGCAAATGTTTGGTCAACAAATGTTCTCTGGGACAGCGGGGCTCAGGGAGGACTCAGGTCTCCAGGCCCAGGCCCTGCTGCCCCCTCACCCCAGGCCACATTTGGAGGACAGCTCTGCTAAAGGCACCCCTCACGGAGCAGGCCCCAGCCTCGATTCTTCTGGGCACTTGTGGTGAAGGTCAAGGCTCTTCCTGGTCTCTCAGGCCCTGACTGTTTTGGCTCGAGATAATCCACGAACCAGAGACATGCTGGGTGGGAGGCTGCGCTCCCCTGCATGCAGGGCGAGGAGAGCTCTACCCAAAGGACGCTGAAAACCTTTAACCCAGGGGAGGGTATAGCTTTAACAGTAGAGAGCATGCTTAGCTTGCACAAGGTCCTGGGTTCAATCCCTGATACCTCCGTGCAAAAAAAAGGTCTGGTCTGCGTAGTGAACAGAAATAAATCTAATATTTCTAAAGAACAAAACAAAACAAAAAACTAACACATCACACTCTTGTGAGCCCCCCTAAGCTGCCTCTCACACAACAGCCCACCCCCTGGCTCCCCCAGACTCCTCTGGGAAGTCCTCAGAGACCAGAGGGTCTGGAAGGACCCACCCTGAGCAGTGCCTGACCCACCGGCCCCTCCCGGGATGCCTCCGCCAGCTGGAGCCCACGCCCCTCCAGCTGAAGTCTGCAAAGACCCTGTCGCCCTTTGCTTCGGGTGAAAATGCAAGGACTAGTCAGCGACTTTTTTCATATTTTGACATTTGGGGTATTTTTGGACTCTGCCTGATCTTTTCCCATTTCTTTCTCCTTGACCTTTCTTCCTCAAAATCAAATCAGCGAAGCCGTCTCTTACCTCCCTGGATGATTTCAGGGCCCCTTTCTCAGCTTATTCTGGAAGAGGCCCCCCTCCTGCCCCCACCCCCCCTCATCCAGGGACACCCCTCCAGTGGCCTCACCTCAAGCTTCTCTCCCAAGCAGCTCTGCTTCTGGTGAATCGCCCCTGGGCAGCCACCTCAGGCCCCCTGCCTCTACCCCCACCCCCTGCACCCTCCAGCTCAGCTTTCCTTGCTCCTGTGGCCCCCGGGAAGCCCAGGGCCCCTCAAGGTGAAGCCATACTGGCTGGGGTGCCCCTGGCCCTGCTGGAGCAAGGGGACAGGGCAGCTCACCGGGAACAGCGTGGTCCTGAGCTCCAGGTAGAGCACGTTGTCCTGGTAGAACTCCTCCAGGCCGCGGAAGATATAGTCTCTGAACACCGGTGCATGGTTCACGAGGCCGGAGAGCGACAAGAAGATGGTTTGAAACTTGGCCCAGACCATGTCTTGGTTTGCATAGGTCACCTGGGGGCTCTCGGTCACAAGGGTGAAACTTCTCAGCAGGCTGCTGGGACACAAAGAGGGCGGGGGCGTGCTGCAGGCCATGCCTCCAGGGCCCACAGGACTCGGGCCCCCTGACTTCTCCCACCCGGAAGCCAGCAGGGAGGAGAGGCCAAGGGAAGCTTCCGGGCTCCTGGATGGAGGCCCCCTGCCCCAGGACCCGCCGTGTGCTCCCCAGGAGACAGCTCGCGGGATGTGCTCTCCTGTTCCCTGGGCCTCTTAGCCGGGCCGACTCCCCGGAAGTGACGTCCCAGACCAAGCTCTCCTTGGAGAGTGTTACACACTGGGTTGTGTCCCCAGAGTTCTTATGTTGAACCCTAACTCCCAGTGTGACTAAGTGTGGAAGTGGGGCCTTTAAGGAAGTAACTAAGGTCAAATGAGGTCATTGAGAGTGGAGCCTGAGACCCCAGGAGTGCACCCAGCCAAGGAGGGAGGCCTGGGAGGGCCTGCCTGCACCCTGGCCTTGGACGTCAGCTCCCAGAGCTGTGACCAAGCGGATTCCTATTGTTTAAGCTGCCGGTCTGTGGTGTTCCATCTCGGCCGCCCCAGCCGACCAGCACGGGGGCTCAGATGGAGACCACTCCGGACTCGGCAGGGTGGGACCCAGCTCACATCCCTGGTGAGCTGCTCTCCGGCTGCACGGCCTCGGTAACCTCCTTAACCACGCTGAGCTGCGTGTTCTCCTTTGTAAAGGAAATACTTCGTGAAAGCCCGCTGTGGCTGCTTGTCCGACTGTAATAAACATTATGTGTGATGTTACTGTGCCTTTTGTTAGGAAGCTGCCCATCGTGTTTTCAAGCTGTTTCATTTACCACTGGGCTCTCAGGGCCCCAGGAAAGGGGACCCTCTTCTTCCTGGTCCTACTGAGGGTCTGGACAAATCCCATTCAAAGCAGCAGCTGTGTTGCTGATCAAATCGGATTTTAAACATACCAGGAGCTCGCTGTGGACAGGAAAGGTGTTGAGTGCCTTGGTGAAGCAAATCTCACAAAATTAAGAGAAAGCCTCGTGATATTTTTAAGGCCAGATGTTTATGTAAGGGTCTGTCCCTGGGAGACGCCACACGCCTCCCCCACCTGCAACAGGTGCTCGAAGCCCTCCTCCCGAACCCACCTCTGGTCAAACTCAGTGACGTTCTGCAGCCCCTTTCGAACTTTCTCCAGCAAAACCCACTCGGAACATTCTGCCGGCTCCGGTTTCGGGGGGCTTGGGTGAGCAAATCTGAACAGCATGGTCCCTTTCCGGGTGTGGCAGAAGTAGCAGTGGGGCCTGTAGGTGACATTTTTCACCAGCCAGTCCATACTCACGATGCCAAAGTTGTGGACGTGTAAGGCCGCCCCTGAAAGAAAGGAGGGCGGAGGGTGGAGTGAGCTGGTGGGCCCAGACTTAGGGGCTGGGGGGCTGAGAGGGCAGTGGAGACAAGAAAGGGGACACACAGGGTTTGCAGTTTCTTGGCAACCCAGGACCCTGTCCTCTGCAGCTCAGAGCTCGCCCGTCTGCCTGTGTCCTCCAGGGCACCCGCTAACTTCTGGCTCAAGGTTAAGAGTTAGAAGCCCTGGGTGGTCTCAGTCCAGAGAGGCCACACCACCGGAGGCTTGGAATCCAATGCGTCTGGCTCTGCACTGGGAACCCCACCTCCAGAGGCTGCAAGGAAAGGAGTGACAAGGGCCCCGCCCGCCCTCCCACGGCGGGTCCCGCCGTGTCCTGGTTCTCTCACCCCGCTCCCCCAGGCCCCACCGGCCGCCTCATGCTTCCTGCAGGCTTCGCCATTTGAGGCCCCTTGTGGTCTAAATCTTATGTTCTCCATCAGCTCCTCACAGCTTTTACACTCTGATATCTGCAATACTAAAAACAAAAGTAGGAAAGTCCTTAAAGCGGCAAACTGCTGTTTCTGTGTGCAGGACGGTAATCACTCTACTGTTCACAGCAATGTGTTGATGCTACAGCCATAAACTACAGGAAGCGCATTCCTCCAGCACGTGTCCTGTTAGGTAGCTTAGCCCCTGGAGAAGGCTAGAACGGTTCTCGGGGTGACGGTTCCCAGCCCCTCCAGGAGTGACTGCCGGCGCCCGGGCCCGTTCCCTGCCGTCTCTGAGGCCGAGGCCCCCGGAGTTCAGGGCTGGCGTCCTCCGGGGCGCGCAGCAGCCGGCGGAGTCTCTGCCCCACGTCCGCCGGGCCCGCCGGGCCCACGTTCAGTGCCCCCATCTTCCACGCCCTGAGGACCCCCCCCCCACCGCTACCTTTCGGCATCTTCTGCAGGACCCGGAACACCGCACTCCGCTCCACGAGGCGCTTGGCCTGGAAGAAGTGCATGCTGGGCGGGAAGGTCCTGGTCTGCGCCGCCTCCCGCATCTCGGCCTCCTTGAGGGCCCGGAGCCTCTGGTCCGCCAGCTGCTCCTCCTCCTCCAGCACCAGCAGGCCCCCCACCCGCATCGCCTTCTCTCGCGTCAGCAGCTGGTCCCGCGCTGGGTCTCCGGACGCAGCCGAGCCGAGGGCAGACACGGCCAGGGCCAGCAGCAGGGAGGGCAGGGCGCGTGGCGCCGGCATCCGGATGCCCGAGAGGGGGCCGCTCAGACGGAGACCCGGGCAGGCTGGGTGCGAAATGTGCAGGGTTAGGCGCGGAACTGAGCCCCTCCTCGCACCCTGCTAGACTACGCTTCTCCGAGACCCCAGAGAGGGAGCCTATGGCTACAGACAAGGAGGGTCCCGCAGCAAAGGTCACTGTGAGGCCTCCCAGCCAGGAGCTTGTCCTCAGCAAGGCCTGCTCATCATAGAGGAAGACACTGCAACCAGGTTGTTAGTGTTTCACTTTCAAATATCACCAGAGCAGAGGGTATAGCTCACCGGAGAGGGCGTCTTAGCAGGAGGCCCTGGGTTCCATCCCCAGTACTTTCATTAAAGCAACTATATAAATAAGTAAATAAATAAACCTAGTTACCCCCCAAAAAAGACCAACAAACTTTAAAATTTTTAATACATGTATATGTAGCCAGAGAGCAGAGGATCGAGGCTCATGGAGAAACATGACAAAAAACAAAAAACAAAACCAAAACTAACACAGAAGGAACTAGTGCAGGAAATGAAAGTTCAGTAGAAGTGTAACTAATATCCTCACAGAGACGAGAAGAGACGTGTCCATGAAACAGGAACAAGGCGGTGTAGAAAAGCAGGATGAGAGAGCGCTTTTACAAACTGAACACACGAGCGCTGGAAGGTTTTAAGTGTGCCAGCAACGTTAAGAGATGGAACTGAAGAAACCGTTTTAGAAAGTAGGTCAAAGTAGGAGAGAAGGAGATGAGACAGTTACTGGTTCAGGAAGTCCAACCCCCAGATCACAGACATTCCAGAAGGAAAAAGAAAAGCTGGGGGGAGGAAAAGGAAATAAGTCATACAAGAACCTGTCCCAGAACGGAGACCCGCGGCCCTGCAGGAGTTCCAGAGAACCAGCATCAGAGGTTCTCGAAGCTTCCCGAGGGCAGCTGCCCAGGCTGGCCGTGCGCCGGGATTCAGGGAGGAGGGAGGGACCCCCCTGCATGTGGCACCTGAACTGTTTGAATCACACCTGGGGTTGCCTTCTGCACACGGGACAGTGTGACACTTTCCACCAGAAAGAACCTGGACGGTTCATGAGGAGGCCCCAGGCACAGCCCCATATTACCACATCTTTGTGAGACTTTGGGCAAATCACCGCATGTCTCACCTGCAAAAAAACGTGAACTGGACGAGACCAGTAGTTCTTGAAATGTGATATGTATGGAAAAAAATCTAAAAGAAAGTTAATTTTTTGTTTGCTTTTTTTGGGAGGTGGTAATTAGATTTATTTATTTTTAATGGAGGTACTGGAGATTGAAACCAGGACCTCGTGCAGGCTAAGCACACACTCTGCCACTGAGCTATATCCTCTTCCCCAAAGCAAGTTAATTTAAAGAATAATATTAAGTAAACAGAGATACAGGGACATGACAAACATGGAATGTGTGGTCATCTCTGGGACATGTCATATCCAGGGTTAGCATTCAGTTATTCTGTGTATCTTTTTTATTCAATTATTTCATCAGACTCCAGGAGGGAGTTTTAAGGAACCAGATGGCCGTTCCCTGGGCCGGCGGTGTGGCAGCCTGAATCTGAGGGTCCCTGTGACCTCACCTGGTCCTTGAACCTCTCCTCAGAGGACAGTGTCTACCAAAAGTGAAATCTCTGGGCAGGAAGACGTCACGGTGCCATCTCCCCTGCCCCCATGGCATCCTCCAGCAAGGGCCCTGCCCCTTGTCCCCTCTCCCCAGTGACCTGTAACACGGGCCACCAGCCTCCAAAACCTCGCACTCCATCCCCCTGAGGGCCCCCGAGCATTGTGTGGCCGGCAGCTGGGGCTCCTCCTGGCTGCCAGACAGAAGTGTGTCCGGAGCCGGTTGGCCCGGCCCAGCCACGCAGGAGGGAACACCAATCGTCCCTGCCACCTGCCTGAGGTGTCACTTCACCTCCTCTTGCTCCCAGGCCTCGCTTTTGCTTCTAAAAGAAGGTGCATGAGAACTCGACAAATACACTCATCTACTTCCAGATGGAGGAAGGAACTTGCACGTCTGTGCCTTTGAGGGAAGTCCCCAGGCCCAGAGCCCCTTGTCACACCTACCGGAAGGGCCCCCCGGTGAGCGACAGCGCGCCCCCCCCCCACCTAGGCCATTACCTCGAGCGGCTCCGGAGGCTGTGACCGCTGGCTGGTACCCCCGCCGCTCTGCTGGGGGCGGGCGGCGGGCCCTTCACTTTCCCGGGTGGTTTCACTTCCCCTGGCCCGGGGGCCTCCGAGCGCGGGTCCGTGTGCGCGCGGTACGCGCCTGTGTCTGGGGTTATCTGCGTCGTCAGGTCCTGCGAGTCTGTGGGCTGTGCTCCTTCACAGGGAGGTTGGAAGTGGCTGTGTCGTGGGTTTTGTAGGATCCAGAACACAGTTCTGGGCCGCACGGACCACCAGGAGGCACTCCAGAACCGGCTTGTGAACTGTGGGAAGCGCCCCCGCAAAAGCAATGGTGAATTGTGGGCCAACCCACTGGATGGAGGGGGACAAGCAGAGGTAATGACAGGTAAACATTTCTGGGGGACTCGGGGACGTGGGGACAGGACAGCGGAGGGGCGGGAGGTGGGGACCTCAGGGGCTGTGGGGAGCGGCGGGAAGGCGGGGGACAGCGGCTCCAGCAGGGAGAGTGGAGTGGACGCAGCACTGGTGCCGGCGGTCGAGGTCAGGCCTGGCCACGCAGAGCTGTGTGGCCTCGGCCATGGCACTGGAACTCTCTGTACTGCAGTCTTCTGGGCTGAAAATGAAGATGACAAAGCAGGGCTGCCCGGCTGCCCTGGGGCTTGGTGCGGAGGGCCTGCCTGGAGCAGAACACGGTCTCAGTACTGCCAGTGATACTACTACTGGAAGTCAATACTGTGACACACCCGTGGTCACCAGTGCAGCCTCCGTGTCACACAGACAGTCCACGGGCTGCCCCGCCGCCCACCCTCCCAGCCCTCCCACTGCCTTCTGCCCCAGGTCACACACAAATCCACATCTGCAACTCCAGGACCCTTGTCACCACTCCAAGAAGTAAGAGGGCCATCGGCGTACGGAGCAAGAAGAAATTCAAAAGTGAAAACAGACTGGAATTAGGAACTCCCTGATCAAGAGTAATTTTTTTGTTAATTAGAGGAATCAGAAGGACAACCAAGTAGTAAAGAAAAGCTAGGATTAAAGCCGGCGGTCGGAGGGCAGGCCGCCGACTCTGAGCAGCACTGGTCTGAAGGTTGAAAAAACACCAGGGCAGGGCTGAAGACGAAGCTTTTCTGTCCTAAAGCTCTGGTTAAAAGTAGGGCCTAGTTTTCACATCTCAAAAGCTTGGCTCTGGGGCCTGCACTCGGCCAGCCGTGGGGCTGCAGAACCCGCGTGCGCTGGGGGAGCGGGGACTGGCCGCGGGCCTGACAGAGCCGGTACGGGGCAGCTGGGCAGGGTCAGACGCGGGGGTCCCCGCTGAGGTGCCCGCAGCCCTGCCTGCACTCACTCCTCACACGGCTCTTCAGTCCCCCCTGCCCGCAGCTAACCTGCTCCTTCTGGCAGGTCTTTCCTCCAGAGGTCCCGCCTCTGAAGTGTCCCTTCTTGTTGACTGAGGACTGAGGAACCAGTGACCAAACTTGCAAGGAATGGGGTCCTCAGAGAGCTGGTCGAGCGTGCTCTGGGTTGGGGCGCATTTGTAAGTGCACGGACTGACTTCAGCATGGTGGCAGGCCAGGCCCGTAGATTACCCCGGCTCCCCTCCTGAAGCCACTGAATGACAGCGAGAGACGTTGTCGTGGTTTTAAGCATGTATTCACCAGGATGAAGAAAACAGGAATGGGGGAAACAGCGAAATGTTTTGGAAGCTGGAAGACAGATGAACAAGTGCTGAAAACTTGGAAGTCTCAGAACAGCCGAATCTGTTTTCTCAGCAGCGAGGCCAACAAAAAACCCAGCTGCCTCCGAAAGTAGGGGTGCAAATGGGTCCCAGACCGGGGGGGGGGGGCAGGGGCAATGCAGATCCTTTCAAAGGAGAACAGCCAAGCAAGTCAGACCATTCAAAGCAAAACATCCAGAGCCTCGGACAGCCTCCCACTGTCCCTTCCGCAGAGCACCCCAGGCCCGTTTTCGGAAAAGGTGGCTGTTTCTGGCCTCCGTAAGGACAGGGGTGCCACACTAAAAACGAAGGTGTTACTGAGATTTTGCACGTTGCGCACTGAGTCTCCTGACCGTGCTCCCCAGAGACAGGCAACGCCCGCAGCCTGGAAAAGAAAAGCCAGGGAAAAGACCCGCAACCCCACCAGCAATTTGCTAGACGCTGCGCAGCACCCGTGTGCACAGCAGCCTCCCTCCTGTGAGCGCCGGCCTGTGGGCGGCCTGGCCTTCGTCCTCGCGCACCTTCCGTGGACACTGACCGTCCCTCGGGCCCCGGCATCCTGCCTCCAGTCACCGACACACACTTGGCAGGCCCCGCGTTACCTCGGCACTCTCCGTAATGGTTTTGCTCCATTCTTATTTTTCCTTTCCCGTTTTCTGGGGAGAGGGGCCCTTTTTCTTACTAACCTGCCTGGGGTCTCCCCTCCGGCTGGTTCAGGGACTCATCACCCATCACTCCGCCTTCAGTGTGGCCTCTGAATCCAAAAACAAGAAGCAGCCCTTGGTGACTTGTGTACACGTTGGCTGGTGTTTTCTCTTCGCAGATGTGGGGGCCTGAGCCTTCCTGGAGTGAAGAACTTTCATCACCATCTGCTGACGGGGCATCGGGTGGGGGACCCAGCTGTTCTGGAGAGGGGCTGTCCCCTGCAGGAGGGGAGGAACAGGGCCAGCCGCCCAAACACCGAGACCTCCCTGGCTGAGCGCTTCTCACACCGAGGAGCCCGCTTTATCTGAGGCCCGAGCTCCTCCAGGACTGTCCCCTCCCTGGGGGAGAGGCTTTCAGGAAGCAAGGCAGCGCACGCCCCTTCTTGTTTAAAAACCCTCCAAGAGTCCCCCCGTGGCACCCCACCAGCCTCACCCTTCACTCCACCGTGTCCCGAGAGTCCTGAATTCCAGCCGTTTCCCAGGCGGGCCCAGATCCCCGACCCCAGGCCTCTGCACGCGTCCCCTGTCCCCTGAGCCTGGAAAGTTCTTCTTCCCCTTCCCACCAACTCCCACTTTCCAATCTCAGCCTAGACTTCCTTTTCTCCAGAAGTCCCCACCCCTCCCGAGGGGCAAAGACCAGCTCAGGGGCCGGTCAGGGGCCCCTCCCGGGTACCTGTGTTTATAGAAGGATGCATCTCCTCTGAGGACAGAGACTGTTCCGGGCGCCTCCGTCAGCTTGTTCACTGGACAACGGACCAGTGAATCCAGCTGCAGGGGGTCCTTACCCCTCCCAGTTCTTGTCACCGAGGGGCCTCAGGAGCAGGACACAGGACCCTGCGTGGGCAGGCCTTGTTCCCTGACTTAAGCAGGTCTTTTAGCCCCAAAGTGCGTTTCCTGTCCCTGTTCTAAACCTCTCTGCCTCCTCTGTATCCCCAAGCCCCCGATCTGTGCCCACTCAGGAGGGAGGGGGGTCTGAGCAGGGAGAGGGGGGCTCCCCAGCAGGCGAGAGGGACAGCAGTGGGGGCAGAGGGGCCCCCTTTGTGCTGTGCCCCCGTGTGCCTCCCACTGCTGTGCAGGCCCCATCACTGTCGCTGTTGTCCAAGAAGCTGACACGGAGGCCCCAGGGCTTCAATAACCAGCCCAGGAGGCTCGTCCTGCAGCTTCCAAGAGGTGGGACCAGGTGAAAGCAGCAGTGAGGGCCCTCACGGTGCGCACAGCCCATCGGGCACCACCGCCTGTCACGCGCACGGTGGGCGGGCAGTCCGTCCGGTCCTTGTGACAGGTGAGGGCCTCAATGCAGAGATGTTCGTAGACTCCATCCGGGTTCCACGGCAAGTGGTGAGCCTGAGGGTGCCGAACCTTCCCTCCCTTGACTGTCCCTGCGGAGCAAGCAGGCGTGTGGAACGGGGATAAAGCGCCTGAGAGCCCACGTGCATGGGGGCGGGCAATGTGCGGGGCGGAGGGTCCTGGGCCAGGACCCCACTCGGGCCTCGGTCTCACTCATCCGGAGGCCAGGATCGTGTCACACTCCTCCTGGCTCTGCAGAGTGGACTGGCGGGCGGTGCCCACACACGCGTGCCCTCCCCTTCTCCCTGGACACTGCCCCACGCCCTCCCACCCCGGCTGCCCAGCGGCCAGCATCAGCTTTCCAACCCTCCACCCGCACACCCAAGACAGCCCTCTTGCCCGCTGGTCCCGGCCCTCGGGCTCTCAGCTGGACAGCACGTAAGGTCACCTGGGAGGTTTCAGGAACCACAGCCCTCTAGGCCACACCCCAGACCAGTTAAATCTGCTTCTCTGGGCTGGGGACATGGCTACTGGTGGGGTTTTTTTTAACTTCTCTAATGGTTCTTAAGTGCAATCAGGGCTGAAAACTACTGCATTTCAGGAGCTGGGTCCCCGTGAAAAAGAAACAGCAGTTTATGGCATTATCTGCACACATGAAAAGACCCAAATTCCAGGGAGGGGAGCTGCCAGGACCCCGGTGGGAGGAGAGGGGGCCCTGGCCCACCCACCACGGCAGCCCACGCTGCGTGGTGCAGCTTCTGTCCCGACGCCCACACCCTGTCCTGACTCCTCCCCGAGTTTCAAAGAGAGAAGCTGAGGTCTGCAGGAAGAAAACAGTCGGGGCCACGGTGCTTGGGAAGTTCCCAGCTGACACTACACTTCTCCAGGCCAGTCCACACGAAGGAGGGCAGAGGCGGGGGACAAAACGGACAGGGCTCAGAATAAATCCGCCACTAGCAGCCACTTCCCGAGTCCTACCAAAGACCCTGTAATGCTGGCCCAGCCTGTCGGTCAGACCGGCGACCACGTGGGCTCCGGGTCAGGGCGTGGGGGCCGGGCTGCCTGCGGGCCCCCCGCTAACCCCCCACTAACCGAGACCCGCATTTGCACCTGGAATTGTTCTATAGGTATGCCAGGCCAACCTCCCAGGCAACTCGTCTTCCCCCAGCGCAGATGTAGAGATTTGGGGTGACTCCACCCCCAAACACAGAACCTGGCGAGGCCCGTGTTAAAATGTAAATGCGAGGGCCTTAAATATTTTTAAAGTTGTAATGCAAGAAACAGATGGCCCTGGGGCCAAAGGGATTGCCTTTTAAATGCAAACGACAATAATGAATTTTTAAGTGCTATCATTGTCAGGGTGATGGGCTGACTCAGGCTGGAGGGAGGGGACCAACTGGGTGGGCCACCGCTCTACTGAAAAAAAACGAAAACAAAGACGCACACGGGCAGAGAAAAAAAACAAAAGGGGACGCAAGAGCCCAGGAGAGTTGATAGAAAGTTCCAGGGGCCAGCCAGGGAGTCAGAGGGCCAGGTTCCTGGGGTCTGTGGCCAGAAAACCAGGGGTGGTCTGGGAGAGAAGTAGGCCCAGACCACCAGCTCAGAAGCCTGAACTCAAAGCCGATGGGAGAACAGCGGGCGTCTCCCTCCAGGGCCCCCCGCGCGCACACCCCAGCTCCTCTTGAGACAGGAGGGGAGGGGGCAGGGCACAGCCACTCAAGGAAGGACAGCAACTTAACACCAAAATGGTGGAAGATTCACCAAAGTGGCGGAAGATTCAACTCCCAGTTGGCCTTGAGGATTAAGAGGTTTAACTTCCAGCAGACCTTGAGCTTCGTTATATACACTCACTGTAACAGCGTGATAAACAACATGCCCGCAGGCGCCGTGACAGCCCCAGGGCTGACCGCAAAAGGCCAAAGAACGGGCTTGGCCCAGTCCCTGGGAATGCCAGCCCCTTCCCCAGGGCGGTTGGATTGATCCCACCTGTAGGCGTGTGAAGCTACTGAGCCCAGAAGAACTGGCTACACCGCGCCTAGTGGCCTTTCTCGCTCCTTCCCCTTCGGAGACGCCCGCACTCTTCTGTGTGTCTCTGCGGCGTGTGTGCCTGCTTTCCCTCTGACCCGAGCACCCAGCCCCCACACCTCTTTCCTGGCCTTTCTCTTGCCTTACACTCTATGCAGCGCGTCTCTCTCTAAACAAATCTACCTTAACTCAACGGTGGCCTGCACCTGAATTCTTTCCTGTGCGAAGCCAAGGACCCACACCCGGCGGGGCACGTCCCAGGGGCTCAGTCGAGACCTGGGACTCGGCCCTCCTCACGCCCCACACCCGTTTTCCTGCATCACTCTCCCCTAGAACGTGTTCCAGGGCAGCTTCCTGAAGGCGGGCGACGGTCCCAGCATCCAGCACGTCCTGAGTCCGTGCCCCTTCTCTCTGCTGTCCTGGACTCCTTGGTTCGTTCATGCACACTGCAGGCCACGCGTCCTCGGAAGTGCTGTTCCGTGGCTGAAAGTCTACTCAGGAGATACTGCTCCAGGCTGCAGACAAGGCTGTAATCCAAGGAGGCGTGTGATCGTTAACTGCAGAAGGTTTTTAAAAACGCGAGAGGAGTTTGGATGTTTAGTTCAGATCCTCTGTGGTCAGGCAGACGCTGGCCACGTAAGACACAGATGCCCCTGGGAAACAGGGACCAGTGAGACAGCAGCCTTCCCAGGTGATGCTCAGACAGGGCTCGGGGGCTGCAAAGCCACGGCCTGGGGCCCAGGCCTCTGCTGATCTCGTAAACAAGCAAGCAATTGTCCCACCAGCCTGAGCCCCCCAAGCCCCCATGGGCTAGTTGCCTTTTGGTCTCTGCCCATTTGCGTCTCCATGTCTTTCCCCAGGAACTGCTCAGACCCCCGTGTCCAGGGCCCACCCCTAGGTCAGCTTGTTGGCTGCTGCGCCATGGTGGGCTGCCTGGTGCCGGCCACCTGTGCTTGGGCCGCCTGGACCACAAGCAGGGTGTGAGTGGGAGGCGTGGGGGCCAGGATCCCAAGAGGATTCTCAATGGGGATCCACACCCCCCCCACGACCCCCACGCACGTGGGTGCGTGACCCAACGGGGGATTTCCAGAACCTGCAGCACAAGACACTTCCCTCCTGGGGTCTCAACCTCTCTGTCTGCATTAGTTCACGGGCGCTGCCACAGCATGGGGTGGGCGGGCGGCTTAAATGATAGACATTTATTTTTTCAGTTTTGGAGGCTGAAAGTCCCAAATGAAGGTGTCTGCTGATTTGGCTCGTCCTGTGGCCTCCCTCCTCGGCTTAGAGAAGCCGCCTTCTTGCTGTACCCCCACGTGGCCTTCTTCCGTGCATGCACCTTGGTGTCTCTGTCCAAATGTCCCCTCCTTATGAGGACCCACTCTGACAGCCTCGTGTACCCTAGTCACCTCTGGAAAGGCCCACCTCCAAGGACAGCCCCACCCCAAGGTCCAGGGTTCAGAGCTTCAGCACATGAATCTGGGGGCCCGACTCTGCCCGCAGCCCTCTGGGTGACGAGCTCTTAACTCCAGGCCGCTTCACTAGGTGAAGCAAGTGCCTGGACGGGAAGGCAGCGGCAGCTCAGAGTCAGCAGATGGAGTCTGGAGTTAAGGAGCCCCTGCAAAGTCCCAGGTTGGTCTGTCTCGTCCTTTGTTAACAGGGAAAGACCCCTCCTTCAAGGCAGGGCCCCGCAGACAGCGTCTGGTCTAGGCAGGAGGTCCCTGGAGGCGGAGGGACAGACACACTCCATCCCGGCCCTGAGGGAGCTCGCAGTTCTTGCTGGGGGCCGGGCAGACCCCTGTGAAACAACAGGAACATGGCCAGGCCACATGGAACCGAGTTCTCTGGGTGGTCGGACTCCAGGGGCTGCTGGAAATCCGAGAGAGGGGAGAGGAGGGCCCCGCGGGGCTGAGGCACACGCTGGCCCCAGCTGAGCGAGAGCCAGTCGGCAAGCCTTCCTCACACGGACGACTCGAGGTCTCCAGAGTTTCACTTCCAGTTTCTTAAATCTTGAGACAACTGTGGGCCTCGCTTGTTCGCCACAGGCCCCCTGCCTGCACCCCCTTTGAACTGGCACTTTCCCCCCGAGGGTGGGCTAGGAAAGGCAGCCCCGCCCTCTGCAGCCACCCTGAGCTCACACCTGCCCGCCTGGCCCGCCCCGAGCCTGGCTGCAGGTCGTAAAGGCAGGCTTGTTTGGGGGCCTGGAGTCGCTTCCTGGCTGCACTGGCCTCAGCCCTCAGGATGTGGGCAGGGAGGGAAGGGGGGCCCTGGAGAATCCGGGAAATCAGAGGGGAGAACACAGCACACACGAAACTGAGGACCTGACGCACGTCTCTCCGCCCTCAATTTTAGGGTCCAGTGTCCCAACTGGCCTGGGCCTGCAGGCAGGCCCCCACCCCTCCTCGACCCCCCAGGCCCCACTCCATCCTCGGGCGGCCTGTTAGCCTGGGGAAGGCTGCAGCCCCTCCTGGGGGTCCAGGTGTGCTGTGGGCCCTCAAGCGGGGCCTTCGCAGGGCAGCGCCCGGCCCTAGTGGTGGCCAAAGTGCCTTCAGTTCAGGTGATGCGTCTGGAGTGTCCTGCAGACCTGCCTAAACCAGGAGGATGTAATCAGCCCTCCCTGGATTCCCAAGAAAAAGGAGCCCACGTCTGAGCTCCCCAGGAAGCTGCAGTCCACACCCTCCGCCAGCATGGCCCGCAGAGCCAGGCCCCCAGACACGCCCCCCACACCTTGCTGCGCTCAAACCTGAGCATTTCAGGGCCCCCGGCCCTCGGGGGTGTGGGGTCCCCCTTCCTTGGGCCCCCAGGGCGTTGGTGATGGCCCTCCTCCCCGGGTGGTGGGCGACGGGAGGAGGCTCCCATGGCCCCCGTGCCTGCGTGGCTAGAACTCCTAGAGACAAGCGTGACCACCTGGGACCTTAAGCACGCTCCTCGTACACGCCTCGCCCATCTCCCAGGTGCTGTCTCCGCCCTTCCCGACCAGGGGGGCTGGCCACCAGGCGGGGGAGGTGAGCCCTGGTGCCCCCGTGGGAACCCTGCTCCGCCCCCCACCCCCCACGATGATGTGGGTTCTGAGGAGCCGGTGGACGACCAGCAACACCTCCTCAGAGCTGGGGAAGTCATCCCCTGACCACGGTCAAGGGCCCCGGGGGCAGGGCTGGTGCCTTTACAAAACCAAAACCAGGACGTGAGCGGCCTGAGGCGGGAGACGCGTCCACAGAGCTGACTGCGGCTGTAGGCCGCCATCCTCATCCTTCGCCGCGGAGCATGTCACATGTCACGTGCCTCGTGAGCGCCGAGTGCACAGGTCAGCACTGTGCAGCAGATTCACAAGCCCAGCTGTGCGGCCACTGGCGTGAACACACGTTAGGGCATCCTCGTCACCCCAGTGACCTCCCCGGAGCCCGTTCACCTGCGGGTCAGATCCTGACCCGCAGGTGTTGCAGCCTGTCCACCATGCTTTAAATATTTTTTAAAATGTTGCTAGCTTTTTAAAATGAGACAATTTCACATAAAACTTTAAAACTTTAACTTCTCTGGAAAGATCAGAAGATTGGGCAAAACCGTACCCTCCTTCACACAAGGCGAGACCAGGAGCTGCCCCTGCCAGACAGGCAGGAGCTCCCAGTCCCTCTGAAACCAGTGGGGGCTGGGAGGGTCCCGGACATGGCCGTCTCCTGGCCCCAGGCTCCAGGCTCCAGGCAGAGGGCCTTGGGCCACTCTGTTCTCACAAAGTTAATTCGTGGTTTTCACCAAAAAGGAGCCAGTCTCTTCACTTGGGCGACCCTCCCTGAAAGCAAAGCCACACGTCTTGTTTAGAAGCTTCGTAATTAGGGCTTGTCCCGGATGCGGGCGCACTTCCTCGCTCTCTTTGGGGTTCTCCTCTCTGCACACGGGGGGCCCTTCTCAAACCTTCCTTCTGGTTTCTGTTTGTTTGCTGGACTCAGACGCCTCTCTCCCTGGGCGCTCTTGACAGCTGATCAGAGGACGACTTAGTTATCGAGGTTGCGGATTGTCCACCACTTCCCGCTTTGCCCCTTACGCTTTTGTTTAGAGTGTAATGCCTCCAGGGGAGGTGGACCCAGCCCCGGGGACCCGGCTTCTTGGACAGTGATTGGCTCGGAGCAGGCGAGTGACCTGCCTAGACAGAGACACAAGGGGATGGACGGTGACATTGGCTGGGGGCTTTTGGAGCAGACCCCTCCCTTCCCCGCCATCTTTGCTCATTATCACAGTGGTATGTGACGCTCAGCGCGGCTGCAGCCACCTGGGGATCACGCGGGCAAAGCCGGGAGGACCACAGAGAGGCTGGACAAAGCCCCGAGCCTGCTGAGCTGCCTGGTGGCCCAGACGCCTCCTTCTGGACCTCCTGTCCTGAGATCAGATGCCCTGTTGTTTGGGCCACTTTAGTTACTCATTCTGTTATTTGAAACCAAAACCCCGAGTCCTGTGGCCAACGCCAGGACGGCCCCCGTCTTCCACCACCTACTCAATTCGTTACCATATTTTGGGGTGCATTTCTCATGTTCAAAGCTACAGTTAACCACCTGATGTTTAAATGTTTGTTTTTAAATCTCAAGAGATGAGTTTTGCCTTAACTCCAGAGGTTTTGTGTAAATAATATGCCCTAAAAACTGGCTCACGAAGGGCTGCGGGGCAAACCAAGGACACAGCCAAGGGCAGACCCACCTCAGCAGGTCCGAGCACCAGCAACCTGGGCCACACCCACAAGCAGGCGGCCTGCGTCACGCGTCACGCGTCCCACGTCCCACGTCCCACGTCCCACGCTGGCTTTGCAGACCTGTGAAGTGGCTTTGCGAGCTGCCAGCCTCCAACCCACCACTTCTAATTAGAGGATTAACAGCCCCTTTGTCGGGAAGGCTCCAGCTGCTCCAGGCCCCACCTCGCCCAGCACCTGGGGGGACGGGGTTCAGTGTCCCCAGTGCTGGGGTGATAAGGGCCAGCCCCGAGCACACCCACCATTGCCGGGCACAGAGCTTTAGCCAGCGGAGCATGAGCTTCCATCCGCGGAGCGGCCCGGTGTCCCTGGGGTACCCTGTCCATCGGGGCCGATCCACAAAGCCCCTCCGCTAAGTGGGTAACAACAGTCCCCATTTCACAGACGGGGACCCAAGTCTCAAGGGGTTCAGATGACTTGCCCGAGGCCGAGAGGCTGACGGCCTACAGCGCTGGTCTCTGCCTTCCTGCCACCTTGCTCCCGGGCAGGTCCTTGAGCTGTAACTCGCAGCTCTCTGGCTGGCTGCTCTCCGGCAGTGGGGCTTTTGCACCAGAGTCCTCAGTCTGAGCCCACCTCTCAAGCCCCCAGCTGGTAAAGGAAGACCCTTCTGTGTGGCACACAAGCTGAGATTCATCCCAGTAACCTGCTAGGGGAAGGCCAGCCCCCCTCGCCCACCCTGGAGACAGCCTTCCGATGGCACCTGCACTATAAGGTGGAACCAGAGCCTGCACCTGGGTGCGTTCTTGCCAAGACGTTTTAATCGGAATCTAATCAGGCCTTTTAGGTCTGATGCGCAGTTTAGAAACATACAGAAAAAGGAACAAGTGAAATGACCCAACAGGGACATAATTAGACAAATTTACAGCATGGAATACCACACACGAGAGCAGAGCCGCGTCTTCCAGACTCAAAGACATACTAAAAGGAGAATCGATTATTTTGGATTGAAATAGATTCAAGATCAACAGAATGCAATGCACGAGCCTTGATTTCAAGAAACCAGCTTCAAAATATATTTGGGGGCAAATGGGAAATGTGAGTATGGCCTTGTTGTTAGATTGAATCAAAAATTATTCTCCTTTTGTTAGGTGTGACAATGGCATTGTGCTTATAAGGCCAACATCCTCACTTTCTGGGGAAATATTTGAAGGATTGAAGCCACTGTGTGTGTAATTTACTTTAAGAGGATTCGGATACACAGACATGAAGACAGGTAGGTAAACAGGTGGATGATGGACGGAGCAAATACAGCAAAATATCAAGTATCAATAGATTGTGTTTCAAATACAATAAAAGTGGGGGAAAAACCTTTCATCGTGCAAAGTTTATAAACTGAGTGAAGGTGACTGTGGGGTGGAGACTTGAAGCCAGGGCCCCTGTTGGTCCTGTTTTGCCCACCTGGTCCCCTCTCTTGCTGTTTCAGCCTGGACTCTTTGAGGCTAGAATGAGCTTAGAGACTGGGAGACCCCGACACCCAGACCAGGCAGCACTGGTTCTGAGGCCGGACGGCCACGGCAGGCTCCTCACTGCGTCCTGGAGATGAAGACACAGGCAGACCCTACACAGAAGAGCGGAAGCCCCTCCCGGGCATCCGTCCCCGCGGGCGGAGGAGCAGAGGTAAAAGCACAGTGAGGGAAACATGCACCACTCAACACTCAGACACCTTCAACCTGTACAGTGCAATGTGCCGATTGTGTCCCAGCAAAGCTGGAAAAAATGGTAACCAGAAGCGAGACTGGAGCCTGAGGTTAGCAACATTCACCTGAGTAGAAAGTCCTCCCTGACCATGAAGGTCAAAGCTGAGGGTGGTCCTGTTGGTGGGAATGTAAACTGGTGCAGCCACTATGGAAAACGGCATGGAGACTCCTCAAAACACTAAGAATAGGCTTACCCTGTGACCCAGCGATCCCACTCCGGGGTGTATACCTGGAGCGAACTCTAATTCCAAAAGACACCTGCACCCCAGTGTTCATAGCAGCACTATTTGTAACAGCCAAGACATGGAAACAACTTGAATGTCCACCAACAGATGACTGGGTAAAGAAGCTGTGGTGTATTTATACAATGGAATACTACTCAGCCATAAAAAGACTAAAACAATGCCATTTGCAGCAACATGGATGGACCTGGAGACCATCATTCTAAGTGAAGTAAATCAGACAGAGAAAGAAAAATATCATGTTTTATCGCTTATATGTGGAATCTAAAAAAATGACACATGTGAACTTACTTACAGAACAGAGAGAGACTCCCAGACACAGTAAACAAACGTATGGTTATCAAGGGAGGGAAAGAGTGGAAAGGGATAAACTGGGAGTTTGAGATTTGCATATACTGACTGGTATATATAAAACAGATAAACTAGTTTATACTGTACAGCACAGGGAACTACATTCAATACCTTGTAGTAAGTATAATGAAAAAAAACATGAAACGGAATATATATATGTGCATGCATGACTGAAACATGACGCTGTGCACCAGAAATGGACATAACATTGTGGACTGACCATACCTCAACTAAAAAAAATGGGACAAAAATTTTTAAAAATTAAAATAATAAAAAAACAGCAAGTCAGTATGATTTTCTAGGAATTTTAAAGTTAAAAGAAAAAAACCCTGAGGGTGATGTTTCCCAGGACAACTAACAGATTTAGCACAAACTTCATAAAATACCAGTGAACTACTTTATGGAATGAGACCAAATTATCGCTCAGCTCTTATGGGAAAAGAAGTGGCCAGAAGCGCAGCCTTGACGGACACATTCGGAGGCGGTAAGCTCCCTGAGAAGGACGGTCATGCTGGCTCCTGTGCCGCCCAAGTCCCCATCACTGCCACGGGGCCTCGCACACAATAGGTGCTCGATTAAAGAAAAAATCAGGGGCGAGGGTACAGCTCAAGTGGCAGAGTGCATGATTAGCATGCCCGAGGTCATGGGTTCAAGCCCCAGCACCTCCTCTAAAATAAATAAATACATGAACCTAATCACCCTAAGAAAGAAAAAAACCAATGGACACAAGCAAACAACAAAGTCAACCCCAGAAGGCTGGCTGCCTGCACTGACCAGAAAACCCCACGCTGGCACCGCGGGGGCAGAGTGTCATCTGGGCTGACGCCGCCAGCAGCACAGAGAGTGGTGGCTGGACCCCAGCCAGCTCCGGAGCATCGGGGGCAGGTGCTGGATTTCCTCATGGAGAAAGTCTGGGGCAGGAACTGCAGGGCTGGGCCTTCGGGCATCGCCGCCCAGGGATCGGCCTGGACTGCCTGGCATTTCTCCAGTCGGCCCGGCCTTGGGGGTAAAGCAGACACGACCTCAAAGACCGACTCCCCCCAAAACTGGAAACATGAGTGTAAATTACCCCACCCCCGTGAAGATGGAGGTTGTAACAGCACCTCTCTCATAAAGGAAGCCAGTAAGACAGTGTGTGTAACGTATTGGCCAAAACGTGCGGTGGGCGCAGCGGGGACTCAGGAGACAAGAGCAGCCACTGTTGCTGTTACAATGCTAAACACAGTTGACAAAACACATGTAAGGACCACCTGCTTTAATACACTTCTTGTTGCCAGTTTTCTTAAATGTAAGGAAGAAATTCCACTGTCACCTTTGAAGGCATTCGTCAGTCAATGGGATGATTTCCCTTCCCGTGTCCTCTCAGGCTGCAGGGAGGACGGGGGAGGTGCGGGGCAGAGCTGTCCTCTAATGGCTTCCAGCCCACCCGCAGCTCAGTTGGCTCCACGGGGACCAGGGTGTGCTTGTGTTTCTGTTCTCCTTTGGGTCCAGCAACACCACTCACAGAGTAAGTGCTCTAAACCCATCTGGTAAACCGAATGGAACTCCATCTGGTGCTCAGGAGCCCTGGCCTTGCTTCTGGAAAGAGGAGCTCAAGGAGCCTCTGCGGGGGAAGGAGGACGTGGGGGAGGGGTCTGGTGACATCCACACAGGAAATGCTCAGGAAAGTGGTCCTCTGGCACCTCTGCCTTTGGAGCCCCTGACCCAGAGGGAGCGAAACTTCCAGAGCTCCCTCACCTGGGAGTTCTGCCTGGGGCTTCGGCGGAGCACCTGGGTTCAGGAAACGGCTGTGTCACTGACACCACTGGGCGGTGATTTTACTGGGCTACCTAGTCTTTGGAGAAGGAAATGGGCTGTAGACAAAGATATTAGCATCCTAAAAGGAGAAAAGCCTGGGGGGGAGGGTAGAGCTCAGTGGCAGACTGTGTGCTTAGCATGCATGAGGCCCCGGGTCCAATCCCCGGCGCCGACTCTGAGAATAAATAAACCTAGTTACCTACACCCCCCAAAAAACCCCAATAATTAGAAGGAGAATATCCGTCAGCAGAAAAGGACCCAGAAACGGAGGCTGGGACCCGCTCAGAGGGGCTTGTCTGCCCTGCCCGCCCGACTTGTTAGCAGCAGAGCAAGGACCACTGAGAGCCAGGCCTTCCGCTCCCACAGCCTCTCCCGCGACAGTCCCTTTGCCCTCAACCCGCAGACGGGCATCTGACTGCATTCCGTCTGTCCTGGATCGCTCAGTCTTTTCGTCCTTCCCGCCCGTGGGCACCTCGCAGCTCCGAGGGGCCTCGTGCCCAGAGCAGAAGCTGGGACTGTGGGGCTTCTGAGATGTCGTTCCGGCTGCTTCAAGTGCCAGTGGCCACTGACGGCGTTGGAGACGGTGACAGTCCCCGCCACTGGCCCAGTGCCCGAGAAGCAGACCCTTTGTCAGCAGAGGTGCCAGCTTTGTGCTGAGAGCGGGGAGGAGGGAAAGGCACTGGCTGGTGGAAGTTCCAGCACACGCTCTCAACGAGAAAATAGTGAGGCAGGAGGAAGAGCCAAAGGGGAAACAAACAAACCCTGGGAGCCACGCTGTGAGGGAGCCCGGCTGCTCTGCGGGCTGTGCCGAGGGTGGGAGCTGCCGTCCAGCCCAGCCCCCAGCAGTGCGGCAGGTAAATGAGACCCAAGGCGGGCCTGAAGAGGGCCGGTGGGCGAGGCTGCCCGGTTCTTGGGCAGTTGAAGTCGGCCCTGGAAAAAGGGAGGGGGCTTGGTGGCTATCACGGGTTTGGTCGGGCGGTGCCAAGCCTGGAGGTAGCTGGTTTGGCCCCCAGGGACCGGGCCAGCTCACACAGGGGACGCAGCAGACCCAGGCCCAGCAAGACTGAGTTTGTGCCACTCCACCGTGGGGCAGGAAGGAGGAAGCGAGGAATTTGCACAACAGAAACTAGCATATGGGCCCCAAAGAGACCCTTCCGAGCAGGGGGAGGGCAGCCCCCTAGGGTCACTCTGGTGGTTTTGCTTGGGTTTCAGAACCTGTGGCTGGGGCGGGACCACAAGGGCCAGTCTGCTCCCAGCTGCCTCTGTCTCTCTCTCAGGCTCCTGGACACAGAACAGCTGAGCAGATAAACAAGTCACCAGCTGCTCCCTCCTCCCCCACGACACCTCGGTCCCCAAGTCCCACTCCTTCTCGCTTCACTCCTCCCTGAAGCCAACCTCCCGCAGCAGCAGCTGCAGCCTGCCGGTCCCCTCTCGCAGTCCCCTCCCGCGCCCGCTGCCCACGATGGGGCCAGTGCAGCATGTGGAGGAGCCCGGCCCCTCCCCCGGAGCCATGCAAACAAAACAGTGGTACTTTCTGAAAGTGATTACGGAGCCCGGGGGCCCCCCTGAGGAAACGGCACTGAGTTCATGGCCCCACCACAGTCCTGGAGACAGTGTCCGGCCACTTGGCCCGGAGTCCTGTGCCAGGCCCAGGAAAACCGTGAGGAGGGGTTCATCTGAGCAGAGCCTGGGGGGGCCCCTCTGCCCAGACTGCAGGGAGGAGGCCTAGGCCCAGCCTCAGCCTTGAATAAAGGCCACATGGCGCTGGTAGCGTGCGTGCACCCACACACATGCACACACACGCACACACCCACACCCTCATTAACAAAATTAAGGCCATCACGACAGACTCCGGGGCTGGCAGTCAGAGCTCCGGGTCGGTCTGTCTAACAAGCCCCCAGTGCCCGTGTCGGCACCAGCACAGGCCTTGTCCTGGAGGGCCTGGGGGTGCCCTGCGCTGGGTGGGGAGACCCCCAGAGGTTTCCTCTGCACTTTAGATGTTCAGCTCATGTGCTGCTGGCTCACCCGTGTTCTGAGAAGCTGAAGGCCCTGCGACTAGGAGGATACACCAGCCTGTCTTTGCCTGCAGGCTTGTGCGTTTCCTCGGAGCTTGGCCTGCTCTCCTGGTCACAACGCAGGGGATGGTCTTTTTTGAGGAAAACAAACTGCCTTCCACTTGCCGACTGTGTCATATTCGTCTGCACAGCTCCGTGCTGTTTCGTGGGAGCAGCAGGAGAGCTGGGCTGGAGCCCGGCATGGCTGTGTGACCTTGGACCTGTTACACAACCTCTCTGAGCCTCGGTGGCCTCACTGGTAAAATGTAACCCCTCTTTATCTTCCAGGTGAGGTTAAGTGAGGAGGCAGCGTTAAAGTAAGGTAGGACATGAAACATCAGCATTCCACTGTGGCCCCTCTGGTGCTCAATAAAATCATTTCGGGTTTTGAATTCTGTGGGAGGCCAGAGGGAAACATCAGATGGGAAGTGGACGGTGCAGGCGGCGGAGTAAAGGTGCCGAGGCCGGGCCTGAGGCCCGAACGCCCCTCTCGACGAGGCCCAGGGGCGTGGGGGGATAGTTCGGGTCTTCCCTCCCCATCTGAGTTGGGCAGGTTCTCAGCCTCAGCACTTCTGACGCTTGAGGCCAGGTGATTCCTTGGTGTGGGCCCCAGGATGACAATCAGGATGTCTCTAGAGCTGGCCCGTGTCCCCGAGGTGAGGAGGGCACCGTGCCCCTGGTTGAGAGTGGCCACTATGGGCTGGGAGTCTTGGCTGCCCCGGGGAGTCCGAACCAAGGCCGTGCTCACGGCAGAGTCAGGAGGAAGGATGTCCCCAAGCCTTCCTTCCAGGACAGCAGCTCTGATGACCCCAAGCACCGTCCTGGGGAAAATCTCCCGCTCCGGGCCTTGGTCTCCCCTTGTTTGCAGAACCGAGGTGGCTCTCTTTAATGAACAGGGAAATGACTCGGGTGTAGGAGTCCGCTCTGCACCTGCCCTTGCCCTGCGGCTGAGCAGCCCCCAAGTCTGTGCAGCTGCTTCCCTGGCTGTGGAAGTGGGAGCGAGAGTCCCATGGCTGTGGGTCCCGTGGCTGCGGGTCCCACCGTGTGATCAAACCAACCACTGATGAGGGCGTTGCAGAGCTCCATCTGCCACTGCCAGAAATCGTCCCCAAGGTCCCCCTGCAGGGAAAGCACTGTGGGAGCTGGGAAGACCTCCCTGTTCCTTCCAGGGCTCACAATCTGGTTATGGAGAAAGATGATTTCAAGAAAAGGCCACACACAGAAAATGCCTCCCACTCTCCAGGGGCCTGAGCTGGAAGGTGGCTCCACCTCCAGGGGCCTTGGGGCAGGATCCAGGACCTCAGCTTCTTCATCTGTAAAATGGGCATAATAACAGCACGAGTCGCAGGGTAAATGTGAGACTTAAATGAGAGAACACGGTCCCGGCACATAATTAAGTGCAATGTAATTGTTAGCAGCGAACACTTGGTGGGGGCGCTGCCCCAGCCCCTGGGGACTCGGGGATGAGGTCGGGGCCTCCCTCTGGAGGGGCTCATGGGCGCTCTGAGGGCGCAGGGGAGGCATCGGCCCCAACTGTGGACGCTGGATGTGGTGGGGGAGGGTGACCATGCTGGACCTTGGAGCAGGGCCAGCAGTCCTCAGCCCAGAAGGAGGCAGAGCACTCCTGATGCGGGAAAGCTGAGCACACCTGAGCAAGGCTGCGCGTGGGGACAGGGCAGGGAGGGGAGCCGCCAACACGCAGCTCGGGGCCACTCCCCTGCTCTGGTTTCTGGGGCTGCTCCACCACCCACCGACTGCCTCGAATCCCACTTGAACACAGGTGGCGTGTAAGTGCATAGACAAGCCAGCTGTAACAGACAGAAGCGTGTGGGTGAGAATGAAGTCGGCCCAGTGGGGATGGGTGAGTTTGCCCTCTTCAGAGAGAGCAGCGTCCCCGGTTCCGGCAGGGGCCGACCCCTGCAGGAGCGCGGCAAACCCAGGACCAGCGGACACTCGCCGGCCCAGCACACGTCTGGGTCCGTGTCGAGACTCCTGGCGCCACACGGCTCTACTTGCTGCTCCCAACGGCACCCTGACTCCCTCCAGACTCTGTGTCTCCCGTAACTGCCTGGCCCAGAGCAGCCACCCTGACGTCTGCGGCTTCAGTTCCCAGAGCTGGACCAGGACACCCAGCCCTGAGGCTCCACGTTGAGCTGACCACATGGAAGAGCCTCCTTTCCCTCCTCCGTCAGGAGCACCTGCTGAGTGAGAAGGAAAGAACTGCTTCGATGTCCATGCTGAGATCTGTGCACAGCCCGCTGTGGTCTTTCTCCCTGGAGGCAGAAGGCCGGGGCTGGGGGTGGGGAGTAGTGGGGTGCGCGCCTGGGGCCAGGGACGCGGGCTTCTGAGGGGCAGGGGGCAAACGCGGAGCGAGAGGCGGTACCTGGTCCTCACGTGCACCGCGTGGTACACCTTAACCTCATATGAGGTTGTACGTCAGGCTAATGTTAATAAAACTAGGAGAGGAAAGAGAAAGAGAAACAGGAGGCCCAGAGAATAGATGGGGTTTTGCAGACTGCAGAGGGAAGAGTGAGGGGGCAGGGGCGATGAGCAGGGGGGCTCTGAGCACCAGGCGCCAGCTGTCGTATTCAGAAAAGCAGAGAAGATGCAAGCCTTGACCGCGGGGCAGGAGTCTGGGCCCCAACCTCCGTGATGCCCAGTGGACCCAGCGCTGCCCTCAGCACAGTCGGGCAGGTGCAGGCGTCCTCCTTGGAAAGGCCTGGGGCGTGGGGCCGGCTCTGGGCCCCCCAGCCTGTGGACAGCGCCGGCCGTGGGCTCAGAGCGCCTGGACACTGCATCCCCAAGCCTCACCCTGCAGGTGGGCAGACGATGGCCCTTCCCCACCGGACACTGAGGAAAAGTGCAAAGTGAGGAAACAGACAGATAGGTAGACCCTTGGCCCTGAGTGTCCCCGAAGGGCAGACCTCGGTCAGCCTCCCATCTCCTCTGGCCCCTGCTGGGTGCCTGGCATTTTCCAGGACACTGAGGGGGCAGTCAGGGTGGCGTCTGGCGCAGATTTCCTCATGCTGTCACTCAGTATTAGGAGCTGCCCCCTGCCTGGCCCCACATTCAAACGAAACTGGGTCCCGTGTGGTCACCGAGGACACCCCAGCCTGGGTGAAACCAGGACTTGGGCGGGGCCTGGGACCAGCCCTTGCCCCAGACGCAGGCCCCCCAGGCCCCAGCCGAGCCCTGGCCGGGCCCCCAGACACAGGGCTCCTGTGCTCACCTTGGGACCCGCTCTGCTGTGGGCGCAGCAGGCAACTTCCCCAGGAGCGTCCCCAGCTGCAGCCGCCAGGCCGTCATAAACCCGCCACTCCAAGCGCCCAGGGCTTTTATCCCCAACCCCCCCAGCTACTCCTTACCCAGTTAATTAGGCCAGGAAGTGCTGGCAAAGGACACTCCCGGCAGGAGGCGAGGCTGGAGGGGAGATGGCAGGGCCCCACTTCCTGAGGCCTGTGGTGGGGGGCGTCTCGGGGCGGCTGGAGGTGGCCAGGCGCGACCTCCGCCAGCAGCTGCAGGGAAGAGGCTGAGCTGTGCCTTTGCTCCCAGGCCCTCCAGGGAGCTGGGCTGCTTGTTTACAGGAATGGCACCGGATCTGAGAGCTCAGAAGGGCGGCCCGCCCAGCCCAGCCCACCCCCACCCTCCCCTCAGGAGCCCCAGCCCAGCCCTAGATCACCCTCACCCTGAGCCTCTGGGCCCATGCGGCTGACCCCCCGCCCCCAGGAGAGCACAGATTTCTCCTGAGTTGAGCCAGGAGCTGCTCTGCCTGCTCTAAAGCTGCGGGTGCCTGGTTCTGCTGCGGGCGAAGTCGGGGGTTAATAGCGCGGGATTTGGAGCCCAGCTCTGTCCTGGACGAGTGCTGTGACCTTGCATGAGCTGTTTTCTCAGCTGAAAGAACAGAGACATAAATCCAGCCCTCTGGGGAGGTGTCCCCACAGCAGAAGCGGGCGGACGTTGGTGCCAGTGTCAGGGTGCTGCTGGGGGGCTTTGCCACTGAGCGGTGAGGAGGTCTGAGTCGTCCTGCGCCCCCACTCCTCCTTGGGGGCAGCTGGAGGAAGGGGACCAGCATCAGCGAGCTCCACTTTCTACGGGGGCCTCATTCTTGCCTTATTTCACTAAACCCTTAAATGATCCTGTGAAGCTCCCAGACATGAGGGGGTAAACTGAGGCCCAGAGAGGGTGGGCAATGGCCAGAGAACACACAGCAGACCCTGGGCTGGGGTGGCTTCGCGGCCTGGAGGTGTCAGAACGACCCCAGGAGGGTGACCTGAATCTCAGCAGCGGGATCATCTCCTTCCGAGAGGGGATCTCACGGCTTAGCGGGAGAGCATCGTCCCAGGATGACCGTCCGGGGTGCCCACCTCCGCTGACCGGAAGCTCTGGAGCTGGCAGGCCCCACAGTGCTGCTTTGTGGTTTATGCTGCCTGCTTCCGTCGTATCAACATTTTCTGAGAAATGTGCACTTCTTGAGAAGTGGCCTTGTTTTCCTCGCCTGCAGCAAGACAGAAGTGATGATCGGTCCTCTGATGTCCATCCGCGCCGTCCCCGAGCGGAAGTTCCCCGACTAACTTTGGAAAGCGCTCTGCCTTCTGCCCCACCGAGGAGCAGTGGGGAGGCCCCACGATGGGGGGACGGGGTCCCTCCAATCCCACCCCAGGGAACACCTGGGGCCCCAAACCAGCGGCCCCCCCGGTTTCCCCTGACGGGGTGCCCCAGCTGGCCCCCAAAGTCTTCTGTCCGTTGGTTTTGGGGGCCCGCTGGTCGTGCTGCTCTGCGACATATTTGTCTGGTAAGGTGGCTCTCACCTGAAACCCATAAAATCCAAGGACGTTCCTAGGTGAGCAGCCGGAGTGTGAAACCCACGACTAAAGGCCTCTGGCTTCGTCGCTGTCTGCTGTGACCTGAGAGAAGGGAAGCCAGCAGAGCTCCCGCAGCTCCAGGGGACACAGCCTGGGACGAGGCACAGGGAGGCCGGTATGCTTAGCGCACCGGGCACCTGGTGGAGGCCGTGGGGCTCAGGCAACGCACACGCTCATGGGGGCTGCGAGTGCACAGAATGTGGGACCCTCGGGCCCAGGGTTCTGTGACAGAGGTGCTGTGGGTGCAGCTGGGAGGAGAGAGCCGCCGGAACACAGATCCAGGCCACTGGCCCCCACATGGGCATTTCTCCCAGCTCCACCTGGGCACCCTCCTCCATCCGGCCTGGTCTACGCCCCACATCCTCCCCTCCCTCCCTCCCTCAAGCTGACGCCCACGCAGAGGCGGGAGCAGCCTGGGGGTGAACACCTGCAGCTGCCATTGTCCCAGTCCCACCCTGTCTGAGTGGGAGGGACCCAGGGAGCCTGGCGGGATAGCACGCCCACGCAGCTCTGTGTGCCTCCTCCCAGGTACCCGGGAAGGGCTCTGAGAGGGATCTGCAGGGGTCCTTCCCATGGGCGGGGCAGAGGACCAGGGGTGATATTCACCCTCCTTGGCAACACCCTTGTTCTCTGACTCCCTGAGCCTGGCAAGGCCACGTAGGCAATGGGCATAGCCCCTGTGTCCTCCCCGGCCTCAGGTTGGCCCTGTGCACCAGGTTGCAGCCTGCAGTCCAGTGTCTCACCAAACAGCAGGACTCCTGTCCACACACGGCGCTGGGGCTTCCTCAGTGGGTTCAAGCGTTCACCTGCTGGCCTGTTTGGGACTTGTGGGGTTTTGTCCCAGTGCCTTCCTGGCACCCTCTACCTAACCCCGAGGTTCTAATGCCCAGTTTGGAACAGAGTGGATCACAGCGAACACTGGACTGTCCATTCTGGAAATGCGGGTGTTGAGGTGCAGAGGTGGACAAGGAGGTGGGGCAGGCTCTGCTCAGGGGGTGCAGAGCGGAGGTGTGACACTGCGGGTAACAGATGCGGCACAGACACGGCGCCCGTGGGGAACAGCGGGAGAAAGTGAATGAGCTCGGAGGGCGTCAGGGAGGCGTCTCAGGAAAGGACAGTTTGGCTCACACAGCAGAGATGAGGCAGGACTGGGTTTCTGAGCAAAAGACCTAAGACAATATGAGGCCACAGAGGTGCCAGAGCCTGGAGCTGGTTGCGGTCTTCCTGGTGATTCATGTGTGTCCGACGGCAGCCCGCAGTCTCCCTGTGGACGTGCTGTCAGCTGGGCAGGCTCCCAGGGACGGGGAGATGGCGCCCGGTCTGAAAGTGCTTTGCGAGCCCCAGACAAGCCCCAGCGCACCGCTACGTCAGTTGCAGTGCGTTGTTTCTAGTTCCCACCTGCTCCCGCGGCAACACCAACACCGGTGCCTCCCCAGACCCCGCCGGGAACATCCCCCCCACCTCCCACCGACCCCCTGGACCCTGCATCCCTGCCCTGGATAATCTTGGAAATTTAGACAGCGTTCCTGTCACTGTCATCCTTCCCACACCGTGGCGCACGGCTGCTGCCGCCCACGGCTTGGGGCGCACTGCGCACGGGCCACCTCACTCAGCCTGCACGTCTGCTGGAACCACACCTTCATGCTGGGCTCACCTTCCCCGCTGAGTTCACCGCTTGTTTCTAGCTGCTTCACAGTATGACTTAGGCAGGGTCCGAGTTGTCTAATTTTCCCCTTGTTGGTGGATATGGGGCCCCCCCTTTTTTTCTTGCTGTTGAACATCGGGTGAATTCTTCACAAGGTAGGTGTTTATTCCCTAGGAAACCTTCAACACAGGACAGGATGAAGACTCCACCATGAACTGTGCTGTTTGGTTTTTTTTGTTTGTTTGGTGCTGTCTGAATCGTGGCCCGCCTGCTTGGGCTGGACAACCTCGTGCCGCAGTGACCTCCGCCCCCTCTCCTCGCCCAGCAACCCCCAGGACCCATCCTGACCATCCTGAGTCCTGAGTGGGGACACGTCATTCCCCTCTGTTTCCACCTGGGATGGGCCGGGCTCAAGTTTCTGCCAGCGCATGCACCCCCCTCCCCCTCATTTTTCTCCAGAGCCCTTTGGACAAAGAGCCGCTGGGACGTGAGTCATCCTCACCTCGCCCTCCAGCCAGGCTGCTCCGCAGGGTCTGTCCTGATCTTGCTCTTTGACTGGCCCCTCACTGTCTCCTCCAGACCCTGGTTTCTGAGGGAGTTTCCAGGGACGCCTCCAGGGAGCCCCTCCGAGCCCTCCACTCTGCTGCAGGTCTCCCCTTCATGGGTCTTTTAGTTTGCACCCCCACTCCTGCGTCCCCACAGTGGTTCCTGTACCCTGTACCTCTCCCCTCTGTGCTCCAGCCCAGCAGCCCCTCCTCCAGTCCTGTCTTCCGAAGCTGGGTCTGCGTTACACGGCGAAGGAGGCAACAATTATCTAATGAGCCGGCACAATGCCAACCACCAATTAAACAGCCTTGACATGGAATCTCCCTCCCTCAGGAGAACTGTCTAAGGCTGAACCCGGGTGAGGCCGAGATGATCTGGAGACAATAACTGACACTTCCTCACTAGCAGGTGAGGATTTCGGCACCCTCCCTGTCTGGCGGCCATCTCCCAAAAGAAAGGGTATTTAAATACACCGCAAACAAACACACAAAAACAAAAACACACGGAAACCGCTATCTCAGATTTGCAGTTGAAATCCCTCCTCAAAATGGGGACGTGGGGGGAGTGCTGTCTGCTCGGTGACTCAAAGCCGCAGCGTTGGAGACCAGCCGGGCACACCGCACAGGAGGCAGAGGGGTGGGCCTCCCCGTGGCTGGACTGGCCCTCGGTGTCGGTCCAGGCTCAGGCTGCCCATGCGGGCAGGGCACAGCCTCTGCTTCCTGAACCCTCCAGGAGACGGCCATGGCCATCGCGTGGGAAGTGCGTGACGACCACGTGAGGACACGTAACAGAGCCACCGTACAAGTTACAGAGCCACGTGTAGTTCAACCATCGTCACGTCGCAGAGTGACACCACCAACAGCCTCCTCTGCCGCTGCGTCCCTCCCTGCGTCCCTGCATCCCTGTCGAGCCCAGCGCCAGGCAGTCCCCGACGCGCACCCCCCCGTGTGGACCCCCAGTGTCACAGGCAGGGTCGGGAGGAAGCGTCCTCTCAGAAACCCTCGCGACCCCGTCCGAGGTCCTGGGCTTCCGTTGGACTCACCTCCTCCCTCTTCTCGCTGGTCCCGGAGGAGTCTTCTGAGGTGAGCGTCCCTTACTCTCCAGCGATTTTCCTAATTGGCCCCCTGCACAGCTTCCTCAGCCCTCGCTCCTTCGCAAGCCAGTCTCTCTGAACAGCTTCCTTCTCCTTCGGAGTTCCTGTGGAAGCGGTCTCCCTCTCCCCCTGCCCTTCCTGCACCTGGGTGTCTCTCCCGCCCCCTCCTCCTCCCGCGGGCGTCTGTCTTCGGTGACACCATCCAGCCTCCTTGTGCCTGCCTTTGCTCACGGGCTCCACGGAGACAGGAGGAGCCTTCCAACGCCCACGCGGGCCACATCGGGGCGCAGGCCCCGTCCTGAGGTGGGGCTCCCTCTCCGGAAGGGCCATGTCTGCGGGAGCCGGCGCCACCACTGCTCGCTGAGCCCTCTGGGCACTGAGGTCTCTGAGAAGACTGCTGACTCTTGAGTGGCCGTTCACTCTGGTCCCTCCAGTGGGGAACTCTGTTTGCAGCAACAGCACTGCCTTGAACAAACGCAACGATTTATTTCTTTGCCCGACAGAAACGAAATGAGCGCCTGCTCTGTGAGTGGAGGGGGACAGGGACAGTGGGAAACCAGCCAGGCGAGGACGTGAGGACGCTGGCTGCTCTGCGGAAGCCGGCCAGAGCCACGCGTGCAATCTGACTTTGCAGCAGCCACACTGCAAAAAGAGCCAGGTGAAGTTAACTTTAGTGTTTTCTTAAACAATGTGTCCAACGTTTCAACAGGCAATAAATGTTTCAAAATTATTACTGGTCTTTTTCTGCTTTTTTTTCCCCATAGTAAGCCCCCAAATGCCGTGTGTTTTCCATACACAGCACGTCCTGGTTCGAACCCTCCAGGCGGTAGGTGGCTCCTGGCAGCTCTGTGGGAGCCCAGATTCAGTGTGAAGGGGAATGTGCTACGGGGGCTTCTGGTCCCCCACCCACGCCCCCCTCGGTGCCTGTTGGGGTGGCTGGACGACACAGGGTGTGCCGGCAGGCGGAAGGGGGCGTGTGGGTCTGTTCTGGGGCTGCTCTCTGCCACCTGTCGTCACCCCAATTCCTGCCGGGGGGCAGAGCCAAGAACCAAACACAAAACCAAACCTCCTCCCCAGCAGATAAGAGCAAGGATAGCTGTGGTCTTTCTTCCTCCCTGGGGCCCTAGGAAGGAATGCCATGCTTGTTCCCTGGAGGGTGGGTTCCCGCGGACTCAGGCTGAGAGTTGTTCCCAGGATTCCTCTGGGCTCACGGGCCTCCTCCCAGCCCTCGCCCTCGCCCTCACTCCGAGGGGACGGCTGGATTTTCCTTTTACTGGCCCAGCACCCTTTCTTTGGGGGCCCTGCCCCACCCCGCTACCCCTATTTCATCTAATTTAGGTGGGGTGTCAGTCCCAGGGGTCCCCCCACTCCCACCATGCAGGGCACTTGAACGTCACAAGCCTGTCAGACGCTCCCTCCTTGAAACTGGAACCAGCGCCCAAGAGCCACCTAAGTGCTGGGGCTCATTTCGAAGCTGGGTGCTTTGATTTCCTCTCCTTTTCTTCCCTTTCCGGGGAGGTAATTAGGTTCCTGTATACTTACTTATTTTAATGGAGGCACTGGGGATCGAACCCAGGACCCCGTGTGTGCTGAGCTATACCCGCATTTGCCTTTGGTTCCCTGAGCTGTTCTCCCAGCAACCCTTCTCCCCACCACTCTCCCCACCTCCGGTTCACTGGAATGTCTGTTGCTCATAAACAGAGCAGCCCGGTGCAAAATGTTAACCTCAGCTTTGAGAAGGAAAAGGCAAAGACTCTGAATATATACACATATATTCTTGACTTCTGTCACACGTGTGCGCACACGGGTGCGTGTGCACACTTTCCCTTTTGAACTCTGCGACTATAGACTGTGTACGGTTAGCAACGAGGTCTGTCCGGTTTTACTTTTTGAAGCAAGGGTCACTGGAAGTTTCCTGTGTCCCAGCGCGCTCCAAAACCTGGGTCACACCGCCTGCCACTTCCGGGCCCAGTAGCCAGGTGGCCGGTGGGGGCCTGGAGGGAAGTGGCGCCTTGGCTCTGGTCACCGTGGAGAGGCTGCCTTCCCGCTGCGGCCTGCTGCCCGTGTCTGCTCTCCCTCCTGTGGAGGGACTGGGCTTTGGTATTCTTCAGCCAGCTTTAGCAAAAACACATGCCTGATGAGGTGAATAACATGCTCTTAGGATAAAGATACCATAAAAGAATATTCTCTGTGCTTCAGACCGCGGTGTGACGCGATCCCCGGGAAGCCGTGGGTTCGCTTGCTTCAGTGTGCTTCTGAGCTGGGAAAAGGTAAACTCTCTCCTTTATTTTAAGTGTCATGTTTCACAGAGCGCATGAAGGATTATACAGATTGAAATTCTGTCTGTTCACTTAACATACTCCCCCAGAATTCATGACACTTGGACAGGGCAGAGGAAAGAGGGGAACATTAATGGCCAGATGCTGCCCATTACTCTGTAGAAATCTGTCCAAATAAATGTTGGTCTTGATATTTTGGCCAATTTATGGCAAACTGGGAGTCAGAGGCCTAATTTTTTTTTTCCGTTTCATGTGCTGCTGCCCACCAGCTGCGAGTCCTTGGTGCCCAAGCAGAAGACAGAAGCGGATTGTGGGTTCGGGCTGGGGCTCGGGGTGCAGGGTAAGCAGATAAGCAGATAAGACGTCAGACCTTCTGCCGGCCCGCGTGCTGGCCCTGGGCCCCACCTCCTTCTCACCTCCCGGGCCTGTGTCTCAGCCGGCAGGTGGGGGCCGGTGTCTCCCAGCGTCACCGGGCTCACTACGTAGAGGCACCGAGCATGGTGCACACCTCATACATGCTCCTCCCTTCCCTTTCTGTCTTTCTGGTTAAAACTTGAAATGCGTGTATCTAACTTTACCGAGCCCCATTTACAAGTATAAAAATTGTATGAAAGACAAGGGGACATAGACTACAAGCCTGGACATGGACTAGAGGCAGGGAATACAATCCAGATCTAGCGCTCAGAGCATCCCTGCTGGTGGCCCACCTCCAGAGGGGGAATGGTGCCCACTGCGTCCAGAAGAGCCCAGGCGACGCGCACAGACAGTTAAACAGCAGAGATGGTTTGTTGCAAAAAGACAGCCTTTGGCCGTGGCTGCTGCATCTGGAGGGGCTGGGGGATCCCGGGCTGCGGGGAGCTCCCGGGAGCCCGGAGGCCTGCAGACCCCTGCGCTTGGCAGCTTTGCCGCAGAGAGCTCTGAAGCATTTCCACGATAGAAACGAGTAACAGGGGCGGCGAGACGTGCAGAATAATTGACGGAGACAGAAAGCCCACAAACAATTATGTGTCTGCAGTGACTACCCACACCGAGAAGTAAGCAGCGCGGTGGGGCGGGATCGGCACAAAACCACGGAGGTGAAGGCCAGAGACCCGCCCTGTTCGGCTCCGGTCCAGGGTTGAGAAGGTAACACTGTCTTTTTGACTTTGTACCACTTTCTTTCTTTTTCTAATTGATTTTTTAAGCTTTAAGTTTCTAGTTTTTGGTTTACAATGTTGTATTCGTTACTGGTGTGCAGCACAGCGCTTCAGGTACACAACTTTGTGCTTGTTTCTGTGCGGCTTGCTCTCCCCCCAAGGTGGACTTGGCCAGCTTCCTAGCAGTGGCGTAGCCTCCGCTGATGCTGCCAGGCTGCGGCCAAGTGAGCTGCTGGATAGCTGCGGAGGGAGCCCGGTCCCACAGCGGGGAGCTGGCGGGAGGGCCCGCTTTGCAGGACACACGGCCTTCATAGGAGCGATGCTCTGGCCTCTTCCTTCCTCCCACCCCGTGTTTTCTCTGGGTAGGGGCGCCTGGGGGACCTCCCACACACGGGTGCAGAGAGGGGCCCGTCTGAGAGCCAGCGGTGGCACACGGCCAGCAGGTGGACTGAGGGCAGAATGCAGGCAGCTCGGGCTGAGGGGCTTCCTTGCATTTTCCTAGTCCTGCAGCCCGTGGAAAGGGGGGTATTTCGCCTTCCGTGGATGAGGTGCGTCCTCGGGCTCCTCCACTTTGACCCGAGAACTCTCAGGAAGCCTTGCGGATGCGTGGTCCACCTGTGACCTCAGGTGGTTCCTCGGGCCGTGCTGTCCCAGCCCCTGGGGAGTCAGAGCACAGAGGCCCCTTTGTGATGTGGGGCCCCGACGGCTGACTGTCAGTCATCCGATGCCTCGGGCTGTGGAAAGGGCGCCTGAGACTCCTGACGTCTCCAGGCTCCCCTGGCTCTGCTCTGTGGACACTGAATCACGCGCACCCTTTCCCAGGAGCGCGAGCCTGTCCTCCTCGGCATGCGGTTTCCCTCTGCTGGCGCTACCCTGTCCTTCTGTTGGGAGAAGGGGCTGCTGTCAGGCCTGCTCTGTGACGGAGGTTTGCACCCCTGCAGCCTCTGTGGTGCCTGGAGCCGTGCGCCAGTCCACAGCCAGCATCCACTGAAGGAAAATGACTGTAAGGGGCAGATTTTGTGTCCCTCCAAGTTTCCTGTGTTGAAATTCTAACCCCGAATGTGATGGCAGCACCTTGGGATGTGACGAGGTACTGGGGGCGGAGCCTCATGCATGGGATTCGTGTGCTGGTGAGAGAGGCCGGAGCTCTCCCTCCTCCCTCCCAAGAGGGGACAGGACTGCAGGACAGACTCTGAACCAGGAGAGGGACCCTCGCCTGACACAGGACCTGCCAGCGCCTCGACCCTGGACCCCCAGCCCTCAGAACCGTGAGAGGCACGCTCGCGTCGTGGGCAGTGCGCCCACTCCACGTGCTTTGCTGCAGCAGCCCCGAAGGACCAGGCGGGTCTGTGCCCCAAACTCCAGTGCCGCCGGAGAGCGAAGTGCACTGCTGCGTGCACGTGGCCGCAGGCCTCACAGTAACCTGCCAGTCACCATGGGGTTACTTTCAACCCGAAGCAGATGGATCGTCTGTGTTTTCGGTTCTCTTTCTCCTCCCTGCTTCCACGCCAGCAGATTCGAAGTCTGCCATCTGCAAGGCAGAAATACCGCCCTCTTCCAGCTCTGGGACAGGAAAGGAAGGTCCAGTCTGCTGAAGCACTCAGGCCATTGTAGCCGGAGAGCCCCCGGGACGCCAGACCCGGCCTCCTGCTCCCGGCCTGCCGGGCGGCTGCCAGCCACCCCTTCACCTGTTGTCCCAGTTCTGTAAGGTGAAGGGTGGGAGCCGGACGCCTCAGGAATCAGGTTCCGACCTACACCTTCTGGTCCTGCAGTCAGTCAGGTCTGCAGTGCTCTGTGCCCAGCTGTGTGGAGGTGTAATTCACAGAACTCGTGCATCCTTAGGGGGGACCGTAGGAGGCCGGGGGCACGGGAGGAATCCGTCCGCCGCCGCCCCGTCACCTCGCGCATGCGGTGAGGACCCCTGGAGCTGTGTGTTACCCGTGGTCACATGCTGTGTGGTACACCCTCGGGCAGAGCTCTGCGCTCACTGAAGCCAGGCTTGATCATGGTCCTGATGAGGTGACTGTTAGGTTTGCTAAGTTCGCTGCACAGGAAAGCTCTTGCTGAGCCAACAGCACGTCTTGGTCTCCTCCCTAATGCCTGACTTGAATCCCAGCTTTCAAGGTCACGGCTCACCTGCTGTCCCCAAACCTCCCTGCAGGTGCCCAGGTGCCCCCTCTGGAGACAAGCAGGAGGAGTGTGGGGGGCTTCTCTTTACTCTGATCTGAGTCACCCGCAGCACCCCCCCCGGCTCATCTCTCGCCTGTTCCTAGCATTTGATCATCTCTTTGGAACCAGCTTAATTGCCTTTTTTTTCTTTTCCGCTTGTTCAGATAACAGTCTGGTATCATCTTCAAAGGCTAAATGTCTGGAAGAGAAACAGAATAACATCTAATAACTGACTGGCCTCTGCCTCTGACTGAGAATTCTGGACGCTCACCTATGGGGTCTGTTACTACGGAGCTCAGACTTTTAATTAGAAAAGACAGAGATTGTGCATTAAGAAGTCACTCTTAATTTCCTCTGTGAACACACTAACGCGTAAGGAAAGGAGAAGCATCTGTCCAAGTGAGTGCTTTGTTTGGTGCATTTTAAGTTGTTTTATTCTTAGTCAGCAATTCCTGGGTGACAGGCCCATCGCACCCTCTTACGAGTTTCCTCAAACAGCAAAGGAAGCGGCAAACTCACCCAGCGCGGGGAGCAGGTTTGAGATAAATTGTCTCTTTTCGTTGATCTGGAAAACATATCCGGAAACTTAGCTGGAGGGATGCTGTCTGTGTGGTGTCCCGAACCCGGTGCAGGGAGTCACTGCCCAGGGCGCAGTGACCTCCCCACGCCCGGCTCTACCTTAAGAACCTGGCCAGACCCCACGTGAACACCAGCTACGTTCACCACCCAGGTTTGACCTGATTCAGCCTGTGTTTCCTGAGTGACTGTTCTGGGCCAGGACCTGTGAGAGCAGTGGTCATAAAGCTGAACAAAATACACAGCTTCTGTCTTTCTAGGGAAAAAATGTCCAAAAAGTGGCATTTGAGCTGGGACTGGAAGGAGGGTTGAGATTTTTCTAGGGGAGGTGGGCAAGGTAGGCTGTAGACGGTCCATTTGGTCGGATTCATTTTTAGTTGATTTTTTCAGGAATCCCCCTTTCCCTAGGGTCGCCCTCAGGAAAGGGACAGCTGTGCTGTGCGATGGACCCTGCCCTCCCGGCCATGGTGACACTTGACACAAGCTGCTGGACAGCTTTCTTACTCATGAATTGAAATTGGGGTTTGTAGGTGCCGGTGAGTCTCTGGGCCTGAGGCCAAAGGCTTTGAACTTGGGAAGAAAGCAACCCCCTGAGCCCAACAGGAAGGAGGAAAGGCGTCAAACACCAAGAGAAGATGGAGGGGCCTGGGGCGGCGGAGGGACCAGCGCCTCCCAGCTCCGGGCTCCAGTGCCTTCTGAGGCTTGACCACACGTTCTGTCTGCGGGGTTGTGGGATTTATTCACACCCTTATGATCAGCTTTTTTGCTTGTGTGCTTCAGTTACTTACAATCAAGTGCTTTTCACTAAGACACAGACGCTTAAAGCATGGGATTTATAAAAGGGGGCAGTGTCTGGGATGTCCCCTTCGCCCAGAGTCCCAGGCGGAGGGGCTGGCCGTCAGGCGGGGAGGGTAGCTTGTTGGAGACACACCGTGGAGGCCGTGAGCACGGCATGTGGAGGCCGGGATCACACTGCCCCAGGAGTAAGGAACTCCTGGAGTTTTATGCCAAAGAATAATTCACAGTTTCAGAAGGGGCTTCAGAAAGCCGGGTCTGGATGGAAGCAGGAACATGCATTTGATACCCAGCTGGTAAATGATAGTGTTTTCTAGCTGTATTTCTAGGCCTTGGGAAAGTTACCCAGCCTCTTAACCTTGGTTTCTGCATTTGTAACATGAGGATAGTAACAGTTAGCTCATAAGATCTGGGGGAACTTATATGGAATAATGACAATGAATTGGCAAATGCTCAAACGGTCAGTCTTACTTTTCCCTTCCCTTGCTCGGAACTCCTGGGATACCTATTACCAATACCGCGCACCTTGTTTATTTTTAAATTATTCCGAGGATGCTGATTTTGTCTCACAATCAGATCAAAAACCCCCATGTGGCGAGGACACCCTAAGCAGGTTTTTTATTTCTCGTAAGTCCTGCCGGCGCCGCTGGGCCTGCACGTGAAGATGGTGCCACGTGAGTGGCTGGCTGTTGGCAGCGAGACCTTGCTGCTTCGGCGTTTAGTGGCTGATAAACACTTCCACATGTTGACTCTTCATGAACTGATGGTCTGGGTTTGGGGCTGAGCAGGAAAATGACCACAGCACTGGAGCCACTTCCCAAATTACGAGATTTAATGAGCCAAGGAAATTAAATTATTCTCTAAAGTGTACTTTCTGGTTTAGATTATGACTGGGTGGCAGACGCCATCACCACCAAGTCTTTTGGGAAAGTTACACACAGATACAAATAGACCTGAGCTCGCAGTGCTATGGCTCTACTCATTCACTCAAGGTTGTTAGGAATCTGCTGCTTGAGAGGTTTGGAAACAGAGGGACACAGAAAGGCCCTGCTCACGGAGAGTCTGTGATCTGTCAGCAGAGCCGGTCGTGGAAATGAACATTACAACACAAAGCACTGTGTGATACACAGGAAAAGAATGGTAGAAAGTGTAAAAGAGCTTAAGAGGAGCGAGAAGTCAGGAGAGGCTCCTGGAAGAGGTGTCACGGACCCGGGCTTGGGAGGGGGCGCAGGACCCGGGCTTTCCGCAGCTGGAGTTGGCAGAGCCGCCCTGCGCTGTGTGACGACGCAGCTGGAAGACGTGGAGGGGGCAGAGGAACAGGGGAGGGGTGTCGTCAGGGGCCAGAGCCAGGAGAGCCTCAAGGCTAAGTTACCAGCGTGACAAGGCCTGCGTGCCTGTGATTGTTCCGGAAATGAGGTGGCTAAAGGTATTAGTCACCAGCCTACTCTGACGTCACCTGAGATCCAGGAAACCCACTCAACCCGCCACTCTGGTGCCTGAAAAGGGCGCACACCAAACCCCGACGGGAACCTGTGGTGTGATCCGAGGAAAGCTTCAGCCGGCCTCTGTAGCTGCGGCCAAAAAGGTGGGGAGATGGCTGCCACAATCAAGGAATCTAAACAGGACTGAAGTCGTGCTGAGAGTCCGTCCCCACTTGCAAGTGTCCCAGAACATCACCACCAGGGCCTGTGAGGGCCACTGAGCTTTCACGGGGGCTCTGGCTTGGGTTTTGACTCTACTTGATTTTCTCTGTGAGGAATTTGGGTCCACCTCCCTCGTGGGGACTATTTTGGCCGGCACGAGGCACACGTGAGAACCCTGACCCGCACTTCTCCGTGGCAGCCCCTCAGCCTTCCCCGCCGCGGACTCAGCTGTAAGACCCCCGACTCTCTTGACCTGATGTGACCCCGGCTGCCGTCTGCACCGTCCTCTGCAACGGGGATGCTGGGCCAGTCCTTTCTTAACTCATTTGTTTGTTCGTCCAACAGACCGTCACTGAGGGTCTCTGCAGGGCAGGAGCTGGTCTCAAAGGGGAAGTGGAACAGCAGTCGAACGGGTACACAATCGTCAGCTGGTCACTCTCCGCACTGCCCGTTGATGTGAGGAGAAGCCAGTGCGTGAGGGACTGGGGGCGAGGAGGTGGCGGGGCTCGGGGTATGAGGTGACACTTGAGTGAAGGCTCAAGCCAAGTGCAGGACCCGGGCAGGGGGAGCGCACGCTCTGATTAGGTTATAAACGGCTGAGAAGCAGGTGTGTTGCGCCCGGCTCATAGCCCTCGAGGCTCTTCCACTGTGTCTAACGCCGGGCAGCCTCTCGGGAAACGCCAGGGCAGTGGCCCCTCGAAGGCAAAGGTGGGGGGAAGCTGCTGACCGGCGCCCTGGTCTAGAGAAAACCCCGCGCAGAGCTTTCCTTTAGGGGGCACTTTGCTACAGCGAGAAAGACCAGTATTTCTATATGGGACAGGAATGGGCTCACGTTTGAAAAAGGCTTTACTGTATTTCTTTACAGAAATAACTTATAAGAAAACTTATTGAATTAACTAATTACTAGCTAGAATTGTGCACCTTTTATTACACATAAATTCCATGACAATTTTCTGCCTTATAAAAATAATGATACCACGCAGGCAGTACATTTGTAAGATTTTTAAAGTCAGAAAGTATAAACAGGAACGCAGGAACTTCCTCCCACGTTTGCCCTCCTGCCGCCCAGTCTGGCCTCGTCCCTGATGCACGCACGCACGCACACACACCCTGCTATGATTAGCACCCTGTGTACCCCTCCAGAGTTTCTTTAAACACGTACCGTAAAGTACAAATAGCCCACTCTGCACTCTGCTCTTTAAAATTTCACCGTGCGTCTCGAGGGTCCTTCCACATCAGAGCATAGAGGGTTTCTCATTCTTTCTACACTGCCCAGCACCCCTCGGCGTGAAGGGACACGATTCATCGAAAGTGTCCCACAGGTGGGCAATGAGACGTGCCGTCTTTCGTTGTGAAAGCAAAGCTTCAGTAGATATCCTGAGACAGGGGCCACTTCGCACGCACACGGGCGCAGCTGCGGAAGAAATTCCCACAAGAAGGACGGAATCGGAGTGCGTTCATTTGTGATTTTCACGGCCACTGCTAATCGACGTCCCAGTGGCTGCGCTGTCTGACTGTCCTGCCGCAAACCCATGAGAACAGTGGCTCCTTTTCCCCTCCTTTTTTGCATAAATATTTATCGACCACCTAGTGCCTCTCAGGCACCATGGGAAGCACTGGGGATGGAAATCAGACAAGGCATGGTTTCTGCCCCAGAGGAGCTGGCCCTCTGGAGCAGTGGTTCTCAACAGGGACCGTTTCGCTCCCCAGGGGACGTTTGGGGGTGTCTGGGCACAAGGAAGACTTAACCGGTGCTAAGTGTGAGCAGAAGCCCTGCCTCGTGGACACCTGTGCTCCTGGAACCTGCAGGGGCAGCTTCTGAACACCTCCAGAGGGGTGGGTGGGGCCAGCCAAGGAGGGCAGGACTGGGCTGGGGGGCAGCGAGGGCAAAACCGCCGGAAACCCGCCAGGAAGGTGGGCAGTCGGAGCGCCAGAGCTGACACTGGGAGTGAGGCCTGTGGGTGAGGCCAGAGGGGTGGCCACGGGCCTGAGGCACAGGGGCCCTGGTTTCTCACCTGAGGACAGGACAGTGAAGTGCTGGGGTGTGGCTGCAGGGTGGGGGGCAGCCAGGCCAGGCAGGGCTGGAAATGGCAAGAGCCACCAGCAGGTGGGAAAGCGGGGGGCGGGTTCAGGAGACACAAGGAAGGTGGAACCAGAGGTCCAGGCCAGGAAGGAGACGAGGGTTCTGACTGTGAGCAGCACAGAGCCCATTCTGGAAGGCGGAGGGAAGCAGGGAGCAGGGCTGGGGAGGAGAGGTCCTGAGCTGGTCAGTGCGCAGTGGAGCCCAGGCTGGAGCTCCCACTGGGAGGATGGGTCACCCTGGGGGGCGGGGGACCCAGACTGGGACGTGAGTGGAGACCAGCCCGGGCGCAGTGGCCGAATGGCCTCTGAGGAGGTCGCAGGAGGAGCCGACAGCCCCCTCTACAGAGTTCCTCTCCTCCCTCCCGCTAGGCTGGCACCCCCACTGCGCTTCCTTCCAGGCAGGGACCCCGTTTCTGACCCCTCTCTAAAAAGGCCGTGCAAATCCAGCTTCTCCTTGATGCTGTCCTGTTTGTCACCCCAGGTGCCCGCCTGGCACCTGGAAGCTCTACACGGCTAGCTAGAACCCCCAGTGTCCTCGTTCCCATTTCTTTGTTCTTTTCCTAAACCACGCTGCCTCCTTGCCAGGCTTTCAGGTCTAGTCACGTTGGTGGCAATCCATTCAGAAAACAGCCTAACAGCAAACGTGCAGGGGACGTACATGGCAGGGTGTGCCCGGAAAACCTCTGCAGAGCCCAGGACACCAGTAAGCAAGCGATTCAGAGCCGAGAACAGTCACCAGCTTCATGAAGGCCAGAGAGCCGGGAACACGCAGAGGAAGGACAGTGTGGTCTCCCGGGGAGCTGGCGGGTGCAGGACCCACAGCTGACAGGTCATTTCGAACCACGTGACAGACCCGGGGTGCCTGGACAGGGGTCCACTAGGTTCTATGCTCATCTGACCTGCCCTCCCTGGTCCTCACGCCTCACTTCCTCAACAGTCCCTTCAGTGTTGTCCTCGAGTCAGACTTACCCAGCTGTCTGCACAGGAGCCAGGTGTGACCCAGTTCCAGGGACCCCGGGTCAGCTGCTGTGGAGGGAACAGGCTGGCGGGCGGAGGGACCTGTCCACGAAGCTCGGCATTCAGCCTCGTCCTGCAGCGCCAGGCGGCAGGGGCAGCGGCCACAAATGGGGCATCTTCAGGCAGCACAGAGGGTGGAGGCTGGACTGCACACAGCTCTCCAGATTTATCTGGGCTGGATCCAGAGCCCACGGGGCGGCCAGTCTTGACTGGTCCCTGGCCTCAAAACCACGGTCAGGCTTCCTTGGTACTGCTTACACGTCCAGACTGCGTCGACCTGGACCGCCAAGGGTGCGCAAGGGCAGCCCGGCGACATGCAGCCACCATCTAATACGTGCTTAACCCTTACTTCATCTTTATAAACTCAAATGTATGAAAGACTTAAGTTTGGGGTGATTTTAAAAATACTGTATTATAAGAATAATACATGCTTTTATTTTAAAAATTGAAAAGTAGAACCCTGAAAAAAAGAATTCTTTTAACTTTTTGAGTTTATAAATGACACTTCCCCTTGCAAAAGGCATTTATGCTTACTGTGAGTAATTTGGAAAGCAGAAAAGGGTGAAGGAAAAAAGTTCTAAGCGGTGACTATTCTCACTCAAACAACTCATCGCAGCATTCCTTTACACTTCAAACACCTGCTTTTCCTAAATATTTAAAGTGTGACCGGCTCGTGCACAACTCTTTCAAGCCTCTGTCGTCGCCTTTTCTCAGAGAGGCAGGGAAATAGAGGAAATCAGTTACTGATGAACAGCGTTTGAAGCGCCAGTATTTTTAGTTCTGGTTTCTGGGTAGCACGCACTTCCAAGTTCCACCTTCTCAATCAAATAAACTGAGAGATGCCCGACCTGGCCTCTCTGTCTTGCACTGAGGGGAGGGCCCCGCGGAGGCAGCCGAGGGACCCCAGCCCAGCCGCTCTCCCCGCCCCCCCGCAGGCCGAGCTGGGGCCACGTCACAGAGCAGGTCACCTCTCTCGGCCCTCTCTTGGTCGTGCCCCCGAGGGGCTGTGTCCCGAAGGTGCTGATGCTGGTGGCCCGTCGTCCTCCAGGGCTCGGGTCTCCCTGTCACGTCCCTCTGGCCCAAGCGTGGAAAACCTCGACGTCTCTTCCTTTCTCTCCCAGCACAGGTGGGGACGAGTGGGAATTTGCCAAAGGATCTCTCCCAAAAGTTCAGGAAGCCGGCAGGAAAACAAGGGAAACTCAGATAGGACAGAGTCCACAGGTAGCATGGGGCTGGCTTCCAACAGCGAGCTCAGCAGCGAGGGCCCCTGGGGTCCTGCCCTCACACCCGGCAGGCCGACCCCCCAGGGAGGGGCCCCTGAGAAGCCGGCAGGGCCTGGGACTCACCCCCGCACCTCCTTGGGCACCTAAGCGTCCTCCTCCATCTCCGCCTCTAGAGTCAAGGGACACACGGGTCTCTGCTGTGGGAACTGTCCACTCTCCCGGCTCCGAGGACCGAGCTCAAAGGGCCGGTGGCGAAGCCACTCTCTGACTGGAGTCCGACTCAGCCTCGGTGCTTCCACGCCGCACACTGTTTTTCAAACATTTTATTGAGACATAATTTATGTGCCATAAAATTCACCTACATAGAGCATACAGTTAAATGGTTTTTACGACATTCACGGAGTTGTGTAGCCATGACCGTAATCACTTCTGGAACATTCCCGCCACCCTGGAGAGAAGCCCCACACCCGTCGGCCGTCGCCCCCCTTTTGCCCAAACCCTGCTCCCCCCTACCTCGGGCCACTACTAGCCTTTCTGTCTCTTCAGCTTTGCCTGCTCTGCTGGCCACGTGCTCTTGAAAAAGTAATGTCAGCTCTTTTAGCCGCGACGTCTTCTCACGCAAAATGGAACTAATGAGACCGTCCACGCATGCAGCACCCAGGAGGCGTGAAAAAACATTAGTTCTCTCCTTCCCTCTCTGCTGGGCCTTAGATACTGAAGTTCTGGGTTTGTGCTGGTTTTGTGTGTTTCAGTGCCACCAATGCTGAAGCACAGCCCAGCATCAGCCCATAACGTCATAAAAACAGGGCTGAAGTCACGGAGAGGGTGACACATTTTCCCTCCTTTGGCCCGTGGGTGAACGTGCCCCCACCACCAACTGGACCGGTCACCATGGCAGTAACTGCCACTCGGCAAAAGCTCACTCTGTTCTAAGCCTTGTCCCACTGTCTTACACATAGTGACCTGTAGTTTCCGCACAAACCCCAGTGAGGTCCTCGCTACTGCGGTCCCTGCGTACAGCTGTGGAACTTGAAGCACAGAGAGGTTCGGTGACTTGCCCCAATTACACAGCAAGTTATAAGTGGAGCCAGAGCCTGCAGGCTGGACCGGGCCCGGTGCATCAGTCCAGGGGACACTGACAGCCAGGGGCTGTTCTTTGATAAAGCATTTGTCTTCCGCAGCCACAGAGCCCAGGTCACCTGAAGACCATGTCTCTAGGCCCCGCGGCAGGAGGGTTGGGGCTGCAGGAACGCGGAGGCCCAGCAGGGAGGCTGGAAGGTGCCAGTCTCCACGTCACGTCTCTAACCACACAGCCACTCCGGGGTGGAAAGATCCCATATTTCCAAGTGGCCCACGGCTGCGCCGAGCTGGCAGGGAGCCCTGACGGGAAGAAGGCGCTGATCCTCTCCAGACGCAGCTCGGGGGACTGTCACACCCTCCCCTTGGGACCCAGGCCCTTTACAGCTCTTTGGGCTTCGTATCTGTCTTCTCCTGATTTCCCAGCTGGGTGAGGTCAGCGTCCATGTCTGCTCACCTGCACGCTCCTCAGAGTGAACACAGGTCCCGGCACACAGCAGGTGCTTATGTGTCCCTGCAGGAGAATTAAACTGAACTGAGCTGAGCTGGGCTGACCTGACCCACACTGCCCTCGGTCTGACAGTCCGAGCCAGGGTCCGCTGAAGGAGGGCCCCGAACGCTTCCCATAATTTCAGTTCTGCCCCGAGTCTCACATCCTGCCACAGCACCGCCCTGGGGACCGGCAGGCCCGGTTTCAGCCTGTGGTTCTGAGTCCCGTGGGAACAGAAAATCAGTTGAACTGAAAATCTCTCCTTCCCTCTCGGCCCTGGCCTTGGTAAGAGATCCGGGTGGGCGGGAGGACGGAGGGAGCCCCCGGCACACTGGGGCAAAGTGAGCACCCCCACCCCGCGCGGTGACCTCTGCCCCACATCACAGACCTCCCGCCGGGCGTCCCCGGACGCGGGGCCACGGCCTACTGCAGCCTCCCTCCTCTCCTCCCGAATGACGCTCCCCGCCTTCCCTGCGCCCCTCAGTTTCTGGCAGCTTCCCATTTTACTTTACGCAACAGGCCTGGGGAAGCCCCGCCTCACCGACCTTCTACTACGTGGAACGTCGAGCCGGGCCTGCCTTCCCGTGATGCCCTCTTCACTCTCGGCGTGTGAACTCGCCGGTGTGTGTCTGTGTGTCTGTGTGTGTGCAGGCAGACTCTCTGTATTAGAAACCCACTGCTGTAAAGTTATCTATCCCTAAAGTTGTCTAAAACCACATAACACTACTGGCTCCTTCAGGAAAGAGGACTGATCTCGCAGGTGCGGCCTGTCGTCCCAACGTTGATTACGTTAGCTCACTCTTCCAGATATAACTGAGATAGGAAAACCGTAATGCCACGTGTATATACAGAAAGCTTTCTGTGTTCTAATAAAAGCTGCTCACCTAAATTAGCACAGCTACCCCCTCCCGCGCTGTCTCGCTGGGCCCACCGCCCCTCTGCCCCCCGGGCTGGGGGGCCGGCTCTCCCATCGTAGGTTCCTGAGAGCCAGCGTGTCGGCCCGTTCCCCGAGCCTCACCCACCCCCTACAAGAGCCCTTTGTTTCGTTCTCTCCTGGGACCCTCTGCCTGGGCCTCCGTGCCCCGCGGTCCCCAGGACCAGCCAAACGACAGCAGAGTGGTGTCGCTTCCGTCCCCCTCCTGGGCTGGAAGTCTCCTGAGGGTCGGGAACCGTATCTTTCTTCTCGTAACGTGGGTAGCTGAAGAACGAATTCACGCTGACTGACGCACGTAAGAAGCCCGGCGTACGTCCTTCAGTGCGCTGGAAGAGCTCAGAGGTCCTTATTTTAGGTGTTTGATTTGGGATAAATCGTACGTCTTCCTTTCTCTCTGTGAGCCACCCAGACCCCTTCCGGAGGGAAACCATGTTTGGAACAGCATTTTAATACTCTACGTGTAGAACCAGGGTTCATATGTCTCCAGATCTGTTTGGACACCATTGATTTAATATACTTTTTAATTTCTCAAGAGATGGGAGGAAAATGTATGAGGTTTTTTTTTTTAATTTCACTTTTTAAACATTAAGAAAAAATGTTTGGGGGGAGGTAATTAGAATTTTTTTATTGATTTGGGTGGAGGTGCTAGGGATTGAACCCAGGACCTGGGCATGCTATGTAGGCACAGACTCTCCCACTGAGCTATACCCTCCCCCTGAGTTTCTCGGCTGAGATACAACTTGGACGTTTCAAGCTCAAAAGGACTTCGAAGCCCAGTAACAGTTCTTATGAAGAAAGAGAACGTGCTCCCGGCCAGTCGGGGCAGCGGGTGTGTGGAAGAGCGGGGGGCCACCCTCTCGGGAGGCCGGGGAGCCTGGGCCCAGCCCAGTCTCCTCACTGCTTCACAGCCCCTCGGGTGTCTTTGACTCGTCCCTCTGCGTCGGCCCAGTTCTATCTGGCTGTGCCTTCCCATGGCTGCAGAGCTCACCCCGGACCCTGTCACCTCCGTCCTGCCTTTTGCAAGCGTCCTAAAATAGCTCCACGTCCTCCTGCTTCTCTCTGAAGTCCTTCCTGGCCCGAGGCAGCCTCCCCGGCGACTCCCAACCCTCCCTCACAGACCTCGGTGGGGCCGGCCTGGCCTGTCCACCTCCGCGGCAGCCTCTCGACCTGCCTCTGCCTGCCCCGCGGTTTGCCTTGCTCCCATATCTGAAATGCCTCTCGGCCTCTCCTCCGCTTTCCAGGTCTCACTCACAGTTCACATCCAACTCTGTCACCCTCACCCTGAGCTTCCCTCCAACAACTGAATTACCAAAACTGCTCCCTTGCTGGGCGTCCCACAGCACCGAGAGGCAGAACAGAAGAGCAGGAAGGACCCTTAGCGATCAGAGGAATCAACGCCTCGATTTCACAGGATAAGAGGACAGACAGATCCGGGCGGAAAGCTCCCCAAGGCTGTACAGCTAACAGAGCAGGAGGACCCGCCGAGACCCCCAGCTCTCACTCTGGGGCTGTTTCCGTGGGCAACGCCATTTCTCTTCCATTTTCCACATTTAATAGGAATTTGCTGGCACTATTCATACTTGTCTCATGGAACAAAGTTGTGTCTCCGCATGAAGGCTGAAATTCTGCACACCGTTTTCTTGGGCATTTTCACAGCAATGGCAGCATTCAAAATACCTTTGTTGTATGAAACAAAATCATTAAGGTCTTGTGACAACTCCACGGTGCCTTGCATGTGGCGGGAAACTGAGCGAAAGACAAACACGCTGGCAGGCTTCGCTCCTTCAGCTCAAGTGACGCCATCTGAGCACTGGAGGAACGCGGATCAGGACAATGTTTGCGGGAAGATGACCACACACAGAGCCCTGCACACACCCAAACGGGGCCCTCAAAGAGGTGTGCACAGCAGGGGGTTATGGGAGGGAGCCCAGAGACGTCACTTGTAAAAGATGGATCTTGAGGGAGGAAGAGTTTCACGGAGCGCAGAAGCAGAAGAGAAACTCTGGGACACACGCAGCAGGCAGGCGGGCGTTGCTAAGAGACGGGCGGGTGTCAGGGCCGGCTTGCTGGAGAAGGGGAGCGTCCGGACAGGTAGGTTGGCATCAGATGTGGAGAACCTTGCAAGCGGCACTAACGAGTTTGGACTTTCCTGTAGGCGGTGGGGAGTCAGGGGAGGGACAGGTCCTTGGAAAACAGCTGGGAGGGTGGCCTGGAAGGAGGAGGAACCAGTGGGGACCCAACTCCAGGTGGGGGGCTGAGGGCAGGCAGGAGTGGGGTGGAGAGGAGGCGGAGTCCTGGGGAGAGATCCCTCCTCCCAGGTCGGGAGGTGGTGGCCGGCGGGAGGCGGTGGCAGAGCTTTCTTTTTCACACGGTCCTTTCGTGTGTGCGTCCCTTCGGGGGGTATGTAATTGGGTTTGTTTGTTTGTTTGTTTACATCACGGAGGGACTGGGGATTGCACCCACGACCTCGCCCATGCTAAGCGTGTGATCTACCACTGAGCTATACCCTCCCCCTTGTGTGTATTTCTCAAGTTTTACACACGAGCGTATATACTGTTACATCATTATTCATTATATTGTACGTATTACCATTACCAGAAGCAGCGAACACTACTTTAAAAATAACATGTGCTCGGTATAGAAGACTTCAGAAATACAAAAACAGGAAAAACTTACAAACCACCCATGGAATGCTTTCGTTATAACATGAAGGGGAAAAGGATATAAAATTATACACAGAATATGTGATCTCATTCTTATTAAAATATTCATGTGGAAAGTCCGGAAGGGACCGTGCCAACATGGTGACAGCAGGTAACACTCCTGGTGGGGTCACAGGCAGGTTTATTTTAAGTTTTGCGTAGTGTATTTCTCATTCTCCACAGTTAGGATGTAGTTCTTTTTCTATTAAAATTTAACGTTACTGTCCTTCTCCTTATAAAGGAATCACGTAACCATCACAGAACGTGTGGGCAGTGCACAAAAGCAGAAGGAAGGCTGGGGGTCAGTCACGTACAACCCGAAGGAGACTCGTGACATCTTTTACTGTATTTCCTTAATAGTTAGGGCTACTTAAAAGCTTACCGCCTGTCAGGAATAGGTCCCTTAGGTCAACGTGAACCAACCCAAAGCTAATGCTGCCCCGGCCGCCCCGGCTGCCCCGACACAAACACGCTCCTCGGATCACAAAGGCAGCCCTACTGGCCTGTGCGCTCGCAGAACTGCTTCTGTGTTCGCTTGTTTCTATGCACCATCCCCAGAACCCCAGCAAGGAGCTTCAACAGGGCTTTCAGAAGCCCGATGTCCGCATCAGTGAGCCAGGAGAGGGGAAGGACCTCAGCTCTGCCCCGGCCCTCTCCCCCCCTCCCGTGCACCCCTACCCTGGGAGCCACCCCAGTCTTGCACACATGGTGAGGGTTCCCTCCAGATCTCCCTGCTGCCTGCTGGGTGTCCTCCCAGTGCCCCAGGGCCTCAAGGTCACCGCGTGGACACTGCTTGCAACAACTTTCTCTTGAAAGTGACTTTCCTCATTTCAGGCAGCTCACGTGGAGGAAACCTGGCTGGAGTCCAGGCACCGGCTCCCACCTCGCAGCACCATCTGCCTTCCCCGAGCTCCACCCTTGCCCCTGCTTGTGGCCGAGTGACCAAGACCCAGCGACCGACTCCGCGTCTGTGAAGCAGTCTGGGTGACTCCTCAGAACAGCCTCCACGTCAGGCTCTGCGTCCTTCCTGCATGGCCTCACTGTGGCTCCAGCCCATCCCAACCTCTCAGTGACTCGATGCCGCGGCCTCTGCGTCCAGTCGCCGCCTTCCCGTCCACAAAGCATCTCCCGGTCCAGGAGGAACCCGCAGCGTCCGACTTCAGCCTGGACGTTCTTTGTTTGCCCCACGGCACACTGTGCCTCACCGCAGGTCAGGACTCCCGTCTACTTGTCCGCTTTCCTCTCCAGACTGTCTTCGCCAAAGGGCTCGGACCAGGGGTTACTCACTTTGCAAACCTCACTTTAGAGCTGAATCCCGTGCCTGGAGCCGCAAAGGCCTTCAGCTTGTGCCTGATTTTGTTTGGTTTGGTTTTACTCACCACACCCGGCGCTGCTCCCCGTGTTGGGAAGACGGTACCGAACGACCTACATCTGGGTCCTGCTTAAACACAGGAGCGAATAAACACTGGCCACAGGAGCGGGCGTGCTCGCTTGAAGAAGAGAGAAACCCCAGCACAGCAGCGCCCGGACGCTCCCAGGACTATCGGGTAGAAGAGACGGTAACACATCCTTGTCTCGCTCGTCGATTAAGAATCACTGAATGGAAGTTATGGAGAGGCAGCTTTCACTTCTTTGGATAACTTCAATTGATAAAAGCCAGGGCTGCCTGGCGGATGATGGAGTGACTCCCCATCCCCTGAACAGACAGTGACGAGGAAAGACTGTGACCGCCCGGGGTGGGGTGGACCCCGAGTGCCTCCGTCCTTTCACGCTCCACATCCTGACCGTGTCGTAAGCCCAGTCATTACCTCACTGACACCTTGACGTGGATGGTTTAAGGTGCACCGTTCCCCCCTCACATTTCTTTCTTTCCTAAGTGTCCCTAACATGCGCGAGCCTACCCCAGCCCATCTGACTCTCACGGACAATCCAGGCAGAGCCCTCCCTTCAGACGCTGGTGCTGAAGGACCTGAGAGCAGGGTCGCTCAACCCCACTGGCGTCCTCGGGGCTGCCAGCAGGTGGAACCAGCCTTTCACCCCAAACGGTCCAGTGGGTTGAAAGCCACCTAGGACGTGTCCCTGGGTCTCATTCTCACGGCTCCTACGGGAGCACCCAGGGCAACTGCCCCTTGGTTGCCTGCAACCTGCAGGCCTGCCCGCCTACGCCCACCTCTGCCGTCGCCCGGACGTCAGGGCCTGAGGTTCCGTCCCACCTGCTGGAGGTGAGGAGCTCGTGCACATGAAGAAATGGATGGGGGACATGGAGACACCGAGACCCGGCCCTCCTTGTTCAGGAGAGAGGCAGGACACGCTGGTCACCTGCCTGCCACCAGGCTCCAGTCCCAAGAGTAACAATGCTCAGAGGCAGACTTAGCTCACACAGGGTCATGGGTTCAGTCCCAAAAGTCTCCATTAAAAATGAAACAAAATGAAAGGCAATGGTGCTTCTCACTTTTGTACGATCTTTTGCTCTCCCTGCACCCTGACCGTCACCACTGGCCTCGGATCGTGTGTCCTGTCCGTTTTGGCCTCAGTCAGACCCGATGAGAAGTAACCTGGTTTGAGGCCCAGACGCCTGTGCCCCTGCCTGCGGACCGGTGATTCCATTTTGTTCTCACGGTTCACCCAGCCTTCAGCTAGAAAGCTTGGTTGGAAGCTGGGTTTCCAACGGGCACATGGCACATGCTCTGAAGGCCCGGAGACTAAGGGGGGACGCAGAACAGCCGGAGGTGTTTTCAGAGGTCCAGGCCTGAGCCGAGGGTCAGGTCAGGCTTATCTTTTCCGCGTTGACTGGGAAGCTCGCTCACTCCTCCCGTTAGTCCGGCAGGGACGAGCTGTAGGTTAGGGTATTTTTTGCGGCCATTGTGTTAGCTGGTGTTTGGTGGTGCAGGACCGAACTAAAGCCACTTTCTGCCCTGGCTGTGTTTTACCAGGAATGTCTCATTCTGTGGCATAATTAAACCTAACGGTGTAACCAACCTGCAAATCTACACGATAATAATTGCAGTTAGCACAGGGTTCGCCAATACCCTCAAGGAATGTTCATCAGCAGGCCTCATCCCCCCCACCCCAGGGTCCTGCTCCTTTTAGATGTTCAGCCACACAAAGGCAACAACCTCACAGGCTCCATTTCAGGTGGCTGAGCGAGGCAGGAGGTGATAGGGGAGGCCTGGTTCACTTAAAAACCAATGCGGTGGGAAACAGAATTCTAAGATGGTCCCCAAGATTCCAACCCCATGGTGTACACGCCTAGTATGAATGCCAACTTGAGTTTAAGCAGACCTGGGAATATGACGGTGTATTATTTCCATGACTGTGTTACCAACCAATCGACTTTGATTTAGTCAAAAGGGAGCCGATCTGACCTAATCAGATGAGCTCTTTAAAAGAACTGAGCCCTTCCTGATGTTAGAGGGGGTCCACGCGAGGAAGACTGTTCACTGCTGACTCTGAAGCTGGAAGGGTCTCTGAGAGGCGCCCCCAGGGCTAAAGCAACCCCCAGGTGACACTCAGAAAGGAGATGGAGACCTAAGTTCTCCTCAAGACAGTTAATTCTGCCAACAACCGGTGGTTTCTGGAAGTGGACTCTGGCTCTCAGACAGGACCACGGCACCAGTCAATACCCAATCTCAGCCCTGAGACCCGGGCAGAGGAGTCAACTCTGGAGCTGTGACAACAAATGTTGTTTCAACCTGCAAGAAGGAAGGAGGCATAAACATAATAGATTTGAAGCTCATAGGTGTTTCCAGGTCCTCAAATCTTACAACAGTGCTTAGCACATAGTAGCTGCTTTATAAATATTTATTGGATGAGTGCTTGAGCAGTCAAATTAGAAAACTGTGTTAATCTCAGTTTTATTCATGAAAAGTAGATTTTTTTTTTTTTGGTAAAAGCATGAGTTTAAACAAGGTGACAGTCTGACCTTACATTATGATCACATGAATAGTGTTCACTGTAACTGTTGTAGGTTACTCTAGACTATATAAAGGTTTATTCTTTATTCTTACAGAACAAATGTAATAAGCAAGGGTAATAAATTTCCGTATTCATCTTTTAAAAATACACTCAGATCAAGAAACCCAGAGCATACCAATGAACAGTTTTTACAGACACTCTCCACCCTTTCTTATTCAAGGTGAGAGGTCCTCGAAAGACGCGACAGGAACTAAACGTCTGGGCTCAGGGGCGTCTGTCAGAAGGGGTCTCCCTGCTGTCACACCACCCCCTTCAGCCTCTTTACTTTTCTGTGTCCAACCGTGTAGCCTTACGTGACGTGTAACAACCAAACCAATGAGGCCGTAAGTAGATCCTTGGTGCAGAATGAGAGATCAGGGAAGGCAGAGATTCCCCCATCTGCACAAAAATTATATTTGTTCAAATTTAGTATATATATATTTCTTTTTTTGTTGTTTTTTGTTTGTTTGTTTTGGGCGGGGGAATTAGGTTCATTTATTTATTTATTTTAATGGAGGCACTGGGGATTGAACCCAGGACCTCATGCATGCTAGACATGCGCTCTACCACTGAGCTATACCCTCCCCTCAATCTGCAAAAAAATTATATTTGCTCAAATTTAGTGTATATATTTCTCACAGTCCTTCCCACCTCCATGTTAAATATGTGGACATGAAATACAAATCAAGAGACAACAACTCACTTGGCAGTGTGCCAGGTAAATCGGAAGGTTCAGGTTTTCAAGGAAGTGCATCACTTTTGAGTTGAGTAGGTTAAAAATAATGAAATTAATCATTCTTCGTTGTCTGGGGCAGTTTACAGCTCACATAATTTCTCCCTTGCTCCACATTCCGATCCCGGGGGTGGATGCAGCAGGAGTCCGCTGTCCTCATCTGGCATCAGAATCACTGCAGGGCAACAGCCAGGCTCACGAGGCTGCCAGGGGCTAAGGCCTTCTGGCTCCCGAAGCTCGGCTCTTGACTTTCCGCTCTACTGAATATTTCTTTAAGTTAAAAGATTGTCCTAATTTACTTGGTTTTGAAGTCAATAGAATTATATTCAAGATTTTCAGCTCTGAATGAAGATAGCCAACTGTGTTTCTCACCAATTCAAGGCCCGCCGCCCTCCAGCAGCCTCTGCAAACACTCCAGCTCACACTGCGTGCTCCACCCTGAACTCCTCCCTAAAAGGAGCAGGTGGACCAGAAGACTTCTCACACCCCTGATAACTTTAACACTATTTAGCACACTTAAATTCTATGCCATATGGAGAATCTTATCCATTGCAGTAGCAACTCCTTGAGGCCAGAGACCGTTTACTACCTAAATGTATAATCCTACGTCAAATGGATCACATTAAAGCAACAGCTCTGGCCCAGCTAAGGAGTTTAAGGCCAGATGTACACAACCCTGGGCACTTTGTCAACCAAAATAACGTTACATTTAAACTGAGCAGGGAAGGTTTGAGGCCCAAGGAATGACACAAGGAGCTAAAATAGTTTAAAAAGGAAAGTTAGAGAAATTAAGGATGGTAGCCCCTTTGAAAAGAGATTAAGGGAAGAACTCATTAAGATTCACCAGCTTCTGAATGGCTTGGAGAATTGAGATGCTACAAAGCTATTTGACCTGGTGTCAAGAACAAGGGGAGATACCACAATAAGATAGGCTGGAGATGGACACGCCAGGAATTTGGAAAGGAATTTCAGAACAGAACAGCATCAACGTGGACTGAGGGACCCAGAGGCAGTCGGAGAGCTGATTCTTAGGCAGTTTCCAGAAGGGAATTGAATGAGAGCCTCAGCAGGCAATAAAGTCTGGTGAGGTTCTGAGTCCTGACTCAAAGAGGGGACCCGTGGCAGAAGGGCTCCCCCAGCCCCTTTTACTCTCACCCGCTGAGTGCTAGGTTAACTAGCATTTGCCATACGCATGTCATATGAAAGTGGCAATGGTGAGGATGCAGCCTCGGCTCCGGGTGGTTTCCGGAGCAGGCAGAAGCCACCATTCTCCAGAGAACAGCACCCCATCCTGTGAGAGCAGAGCCCTGCCCGCCCCGCCCCCCGACCCCCACCCCCCTACCCCCCGACCCCAGCCAGGGATGCGAGTTTCAAGCCTGACGCCTTGGCTTCAGGGCGATAACCAGTTGTCTTTTGGGGGGGTTAGGTAATTAGGCTTATTTATTTTAATGGAGGTACTGGGGATTGAACCCCGGACCTTGTGCATGCTAGGCAGGTGCTCTACCACTGAGCTACACCCTCCCCCCCACCACAAACTGTCAGTCGTAAGGTCAAAACCAGAGAGAGCTGAAAAACCCAGCGCGAGCTGCTGGCCTAGCCCTGGTCTAGGTGGCCCAGCAGTGGCCGTGAAGGCACCACGGTCAGGGGGATGGGCTCCCAGGATGCTTGAGGTAGACAGGAACCCACGTTGCCATCAGCACATTTGCACTGCGGTCTGGGTCTTAGGAAGGGGAACTGACTGGAGGACACTGGAAACTGGGGGCACTTACTTACACAGGGCATGACACGGTCAGCCAAAGAGTTTCTGACCTCGATTCTCTCCTCACAGGGAACCCCTGTGTGCCTGTGGCTCTTCGTCCAGACACAGCTTTTGTTTAAAATGTAGACTTTCGGCCATGTCCTCTCTCAATCAACTGTCTCCTACTGCCTCTGTCCGCCTCCTCTCCTACCAGTGGCCTGCCCACACTTTTGGACGACGCCCAACTGGGGCATCACTTCTGAAACCTGCAGGGCGTTCGAAACCGACAAGCTTCCCCCAGGAGGTGGAGGGACAGAACGTGGGGACCACAGGCTCCAGGCAGCTGGTAGGAGAGCTGGGGCCGAAGCTGGGCGACTCCAGAGCGAGGAGACAGAAGCCAAGCGCCCGGGCCGAGGAAGGGAAGTGTGATCTAATCTCCCAGTAACTCACCTTCTGCTGTCTACGGCGGGGCTGCCCTCTGCTCCAGGGCAGTGTTGCTGCCTTAAACCGAAAATGTGTGGTTTCATCACACAGCACTCAGCTTGGTGGCATGTGACGCAAGCTTGGTGGCGTGTGACGTGAACTGGATACTACAAGGAAATTTTCAGAAACCAAAAACCTGACACGGTAAAAGGGAAAAATCAGGGCTGGGAAAAACAATCTCAAAAAACAGTATCAAGGAGAAATGAAGGAAAAATAGAAAGTCAGTCTTAAGAGTAATCGTTAAAATTAGATGGTTAACCAGGTGACAGAGTAATAGCAACAGCATGCTGACACATCAGAAGTTAGAACTGCATTCCATCCTACCTTCTTTAAGGTTAAAAAGGCGTGTTGCAATGAGCTCTAAGGATATACTGTACAACACAGGCAATGTAGCAAATACTTCGTAATAACTACAAACGGAGCATAAGCCTTAAAAACTGTGAACCACTATGTTGTGTACCTGACATCAACTGTATCTCAATTTTTAAAAACCTACATCATCAAAAAGATGTTGAGAGTAACTAGCGTTCTCTGTGAATGTCTTAGTAATCCACAATACATGTATTTCACCGTCATTTATGACCAGTTATTTGCAGACTGCTCTAAGGAGGACGGCCGGTGGGCTGTTCCCTTTGGAGGAGCTAGGATTTTCTCCGGGAAGTCCAGCACACAATGAAGAGGCAGGTTGGGAGAGGCTGCAGTAAGCCAGAGTGGGCAGGGAGGCCTGCCTGCAGCGTGGACAGGCCCGGACCAGCCATTCAGAGGTTCAGAGCACTCGGGGTGAGCAGGGGGCGTTTTGGTGATTGCAGACCTGTGCTGCCTAATACAACGTCCCCAAGCCACCAGGGGCCGACCCAGCACTGAGACGTGGCTGGTCCAGATGGAGGTGAGTGTTCAGGTGTAAAACACACACCGGATTTCAAACACCTGGTACGAAAAAATGGAATGTAGAATACCTCATTGACATTTTTATACTGGTTATATTTGGTGAAATTGTAGTGTTTTGGATATACAGGGTTTAAGAAAACATCAACGTGAAATTCACCTTCTCAGAACCAACGCGGAGTTCTAGTTCAAACCGGGATAAACCGGGCCAGGCGGGCAACATAGGGTTGGTTGGTCGGGGAGGAACCGGAGGAAACAGAACCGGTTGGGAAGCTTCTCAGATGGCGAGAGGAAAGGACCTGGCTTGAGGGGGAGGCCGAGGTATCAAAGGAAGGGGACTACAACACTTCCCCGAGGCAGAACCGAGATGATAGTGCGCACCAGCCGGATGACCGGAGAGTCACCGGCAAACTGGCAGTCTGGGAACACAGCTATTCCATTAAAGGAAACCCAGTAAAGGTGCGTGACTGGCGGAGGAAAACGCAGTTTCCCCCTCCTTTTCATACGCTAAGTTTAGGGTGACAGGAAGCATGGACTTAGAATTTTCAGGAAAAGTCCACGGAGCTCAGGAGAAAGGCTAAGCTGCAAATAGATCCATCCGCACTTGGATAAACCCGCGAATGTGGAATCGCGGGTACAGGGACGGCCATCTTATAAAACGGTCTTTGGTGACTTTTGTTACCCGCGGGGGCCCTGGAGCCAGTTCCCTGAGGTATGCGACTGTAGGCATGACCTTTAAGACTGATTGAATGAGTTCCAGGAGGGAGAAAGCAGACGGGGAGGAAGGAAGGTAAGCAAACGGCCACCAGGCATTTAAAGGAGTTCTGAATTTCTCAGGGTTTTATGCCGTCACTCACCTCATCATTATATAATCAGATTAACAATTTAATTGCTTTGTATTAGGGAGGATCCCCCAAAGTCTAATCTGGTTGAGAAGAAAAGCAACCCCAATTACAGTAAAAGATTTAAGTAGCACTTCAAAATAAATAATAGAAAGATGACCCAAGGAAGCGGTTGATGAGCGAATCACACAAACTGTAATTTCTTGAGCAGGAGTCCCGGGAGAGATACCCCTAAGCTAGGGTGTTTCAGGGAAGCTTTAGGAAGGAAGTGGGTTTTGAACCAGTCATAATCTGAGAGGTTAAGTCATTGCAGGCAATTGAAAGGGCATGATCAACAGGGAGGAGCAAGAAGATCCCGCAGGTGAGGGAACCAGTTTGGCAGGAGGGAGGGAGTCGCTGGTTGGATGAGGTGGGGGCGGGGGTGGCGGATGGAAGCCAGATTGTGGCATGTCTTGAAAAAGAGTTGAATGGACTTTCACGCTCAAGGGAGAGGCATAGAACTTTGAGCAGGTGAGTGACGTGATTGAATTTAACACTTAGAACGTTAACTGGCTCTAAAGGTGAAAACCATGGGGCTCAGGGACCATTAGCTCAAGCCCTTCCTCACAGATGCAACCTGGAGAGCTCAAGCCTTTTCTAAGAGAAGGAGCCAAATTTCCTGATTATACTTCAGCCCGGCTCCAGCTGGATTCCTGGACTGAAACAAGGAGCACCCACATGGGAGTGGTTAGGCAAAGAGATGGAAAGGGCGGTTTGAGAAGACAGAAACAGCGTAACCCAATAGAGAAAACTGGATGAACAGTCAGAGATCTGAATTCTGGTCCTGGTTAGCAGTGCTTGTGGAAGAAGCCACACTTTTGGCACATCCCTTCTGAGATTCAAATTAACTGATTTTAGCTGACCACTTAGAATTTACAACGTACTTCCCAGAGAAACAGGGTTTTTAAATGCTGGTGAGTTCCCCAGATCGTCCTCCAGGAATCCATAAACATCCCCTCGTAACTGAAATTACTATGTATTTTGCAAAGAGAAATACAGATATTTTTTGCGACATTGATTAATAAGCAAAACAGATTAGCCAAGCTACTTACTGTGTTTGTGTGTGTTTTTAATGGAAAAGGCTTAATTAGAAGATGATCTGGAACTGAAGGTTTTGGGGAATATGGAAGAGAATTACTTTCGGCACCCTCAAGTTCATGCGAGTTTAATGGCACTGGCTCATAAGCAGAAAAGAGGCAAGAGAGACAGAGAAAGAAAGTATGAGCAGTGTGTGTTTTAGGAACACGATACACCTGATGATCAGAGGGTGAGCGAATGGGCCAGGCTGCAAAAGGCTGGAGGGAGACACGGGTCCCAGGAATCCCGGGCAGAAGGAAGGAGACGGGTGTCTGGTTTGGCCATACAGCGGTCAGTAATCCAGATCCCAGAAGGCTAGGCCCAAGCTAGTCCGGAAAATAGAGTTGAGGCTGTTAGGTCCCAGGGAAACGGTGGGACAAATGTTCAACATTCAGGGTATCAAATCCAACATAGGCAGAGACAGGGGTGGGTGCAAATGGGAGGCCCCAGCTGGAGCCCAAATGCAGGGAACCCAGAGGCCACAGTTCAGCCAGAAGAGACACAGAAGACCTTGAGCTTGTGGGACAGGACCGGCTCAGGCTGGGCAAGAGCTGGCCAGGACAGAGTTAGGGAAGGACGGAAAGAGGTAGGTCTAAGAAAAAGAGCGTCAGTCCAGGGACACTGAGAAGTGACCTCAGCCCAGGGCAAGCCAGGCAGAGGGAAGGGTGCGGAGGGAGAGGTAGGACCCCAGCTCCAGGACAGCTGGGCTGGTTTACTGGACTGGGCAGTGGCGTGGGAGGAAAGAGGACAACAGGGAAGCCCTCACTCAGACACGCCAGAGTGACCAGATCGCGTCACCTTTCTGCTTCCCTGGCTCTCGGGGCTGCAGGTAGCAGGCCGGGTGGTCAGGACCACTGGGAAGACAGGTAAGAAGGTAAGGACGGCAGAGGGGAAGGGAACGCAGAGACCAGCCAACAGGAAAAGGTGGGGACGGCAGACCCCGGCTGTAACTGATGAGAAGCCAGCGGGAGGGGAAGCGAGATCCCTGACACCGGAGAGGGGAAGGCAGGCAGACCGGACCGGGAAGAATGTCCCCAGAACGGCGAGATCGGGTCACGTGGTTAACTCGTGTCGGCAGGGTTTCTCACGTCGCTTAGTAGGAGCTGCGTTCTGAACACAAAAACGCAGCCTCTGCTCTTTGGGGTCGTCTAGATACGTGCTCATTTTTGCCAAGGATTAAACACGGTAGAATTTGAGGATGAATTTTAAACCATCAAGTTTCAGGTAACAAAAGAGTAGAACCGCGTAAGTTCTGAGCTGCTTCTGTGCCGCGGCGGGGGGAGAAGGTAGGAGGGAGCCGTGTTGGACGGAGTGTTTTGCTTCATAAAGGATACACTTAAACGTACATTTTCCCCAAGGACTTGGGGTTTTTAAGGCTGCCTTGTAAACACAGGTTACTGAAACGACGGGAATCAAGTGGGCAGCGCTCCCAGACGTCCCAGCGAGTGCGGCAGCGGAGCAGCTCGTCGGCCGGCTTCCCGCGCCCCGAGGTCCCCGCGCGGGTCTCCGGGTCCGGGGAGGGCTGGCGGGACGGGCCGCAGCGCGGGGGTGAAGCCGCCGCCGGGCGTCTCACGTGTGCCCGCGGGCGGGAGTCGCGGGCTCCGCCAGGGTCCGGGGGTCGCGCGGCCGCCGCCCCCGCCCCGCGTCCCACGTGCGCGCAGCCCAGCGAAGCGCCGCCCGCCGGCCTTTAGGGGCGCGCCCACCGGCCACGTGGAGGCGGGGCCGGCGGGGCGGGGGCGGTGCTCGCCCCACAGCCCCTCCCATCGGGCCTCGGGCGCCCCTCCCCCGCCCGTGCGCGGCCCGCGGGCGGGCAGGCGGGCGGGGGCGGGGTTGTTGTTGTGCCGAGGCCCCGCCCCCGCCCGCCCCCGGCCCATCTGTTCCCCGCGGGCCGCGGCGACATTGTGCGGGCTGGGCGGCCGGGCCGCGGCGCGATGGGCCCGGGGCAGCCGCCGCGGTAGCTCGGCCGGAGCGGCGGCGGGAGCGGGTGGGCGGCGGGCGCGGAGGCGGCGGCGCGGCCGGAGATGCGCCCCGAGGAGGGCGGCGCGGCCGGGCTGGGCGAGCTGCGCTCGTGGTGGGAAGTGCCGGCCATCGCGCACTTCTGCTCGCTCTTCCGCACGGCGTTCCGCCTGCCGGACTTCGAGATCGAGGTGCGCGGGCCGGGCGGGGCCGGAGCCGGGCTCCGAGGGCCGAGGGCGCGGGGTCGCGCGCGGGCCGGGCCGAGGGCCCCGGGCGGCGGGGAAAGTTGGGCCGTTACTCGCGGCGCCGACCCCGCGAGCCCGGCTTTGTGGGGCCGGCGCCGCGACCCCTCCCCCGGCCGCCTCGGGGCGAGCGCGCGGCCCGCCGGCCGGTCCCCGCGGCCCCGGACAAAGGTGCGGGCCCGGCGCGGACGGGCCGGCCGGGCGGAGCGCGTGGGTCCCGCCGCCCGAGGGAGGCGCGCCCGGCGGCGGGAGGGGTGCGGGCGGCCGGGCGGCAACAATGCGGTCGCCTCCGGGTGCGGGAGGCCGGGCGCCGCACGCTGCTGCTCAAAGTTGGGACGTGACTCCAGCGAGCACGGTTTTCACTGAAAATGTGAGTGGGGCGACGGTTTCGCTGAACTGAGGACCAGAAGCCGGGCCGCAGAGACGAAAGATTCGGGAATGTTAGAAGTCAAGGCTTGTTTAACAACTGTTCCGAAAATCCTGTGTTTTCTCTTAGTTGGTAAAAACCCCAAGCACTTTAATTCTGCGGCTCAAAATGGTGGCTGTGGTGGGAGGTGTTGCTGGTGACAATGCCGTCGTGGTGCTGCTAAACTTGCCCCTACCCCATTTTCTCCCTGCAATGTAGTAAAACTGAGGTGGTGCTGAATTACAAGTTTGGAGCTTAAGGACCCAGTCTAAAAATACTGTGGAAGAACTCATCTTTCAAATACCATGTATTCAGATTTTTTTGGTGGAAAAATAGAGGTAATTAATTTTGCCTTAAGTTGTTACAGAAATCTACAGCAATCTATAAATAACTTCTTGTGTTCTAAGAAATAAACGTGTGGTTTCTAAGTATTAGCTGCTTTAATTCCTAAAGGAAATGTAACCTGATCTGAGAGGTCCAATTTGTATGTATAACAGAAATGAAAAATCGTTGCTACAGGTGACAAATCAGAGCTGCTCGAGGTGACTGTCTTCTTTTGACCCCAGTATTTCTTGGAAGTGACACTTTTTTTGTTGTTAAAGTGTATGCTATTTGAAGTATATGCAACATGAATATTTGGAATCCAATGTGTACATATTTTGATAATTATCCATATCTGTTTATATTTGGAGATGTTCAGTAGATGGGTAACTAATGATAGTGATTTTTATCTCTGCAGTTCTTGTATAAACTTTCTTACATAAGATGCCATTTGAAAAATTTGATGAATGAAAATTTTAACTTCAAATTTTCAGTAATCAGAAATTAAAATTTTAAACTTAATTTTTAGCCTTCTAACAGATTTCATTCAGTGACAGTGTGGACTCACTGAGAATATTATCAGTTTTGATTCTCTAAGTATAAATAACTATATTTTTATTTTGCTTAGATGAGTTTTTAGTCTAATAGTTTTATGTCCTATTTTGCTTGAGAAACAATCCCTTGGTTAGAGTTTATGATGCACTGGAAGAGCCTTCTTAGAAGCAAATAAAAAACAATTCTAAAGCTGGGTTGTGCTGGTTAGGACAGCTGGAAAGGCTCTAAAATCTTAATTTATCTTTAAAAGTTACAACTTTAAAAGATAGAAATGGTGAATAATACCAAGTGGTGGAAGTTGGATATCTGCTTTTTTAGGGAACCAGTTTTCAGCTGGGGGAAAGAGCTCATTTTACCCTTACCCTGGGTTTATAGAAAATTTAGGAAGCAGAAATCCTCAAGGACTTGGCTTCTGTTTATCTAAAGCAAGGCAGTCCCTTAGATAGCTGAAGGGCTGGGAGGATTCATGCTGCAATTCTGCAAGAGGTCAAGACTTCCCACTGAAAGAACTGGTCCCCAAAACATAGATTTTTAAATTTTTGCTTGTAATCACCGTTGTTAATAATTTTGAATGTACAGGATTTCTTTAGAAAGTCAATATACTTGACTCTTGTTTTTTAGGATGTGTTTAGGACTGGTATGTTACTGCCGCCCAAATAGGGATTCTGTAATCATCAGACCAAAAATCTGAGTGGGTGGATAATGCTTTAAGTTGTTCAAAATTCCTGGTTTTGAAAACAATACATAATCATTATATAAAGCTTGAGAATTATGGCAAAATATAGGTAAGAGAATTAAATCACCCGTAATCCCACCACTCAGAGATAAAAGCTGTTAACTGTTAACATGTATCCATCACTCAAGATAAAAGCTGGTAGCTGTTAACATATTTAGAAATTCCCGAATGTGCTCACAGTATATTTGTGCCCTGGATTAGGTGGTGTTTAATTTTGCAGGTGAGATTGAGTTGTAGCTGGACAACAGTAGATTAATGACGCTGAATTATATAACTAGGTGCTTGACCTGCAACTGCATTACCAAAGAAGCTCATGGCTCACCTCCTTTGCCTCAGAAGATTATCAAATTCAGAACCACTTCATTTATATCAAGTGTTGTGTAACTGTCTAACATTCCAGTGGGTTAGGCTGGTTAGGTTTTGTCCTGATTTGAGAATGAAGAAGGGTGACTTGACCCTCCTCAAAGGTTTAATACTGATTTTTCTGCAGCCAAGTGCTCTTTACAGTGAATGGAGTCTCTTACTTGGCCAAAGTAAGGTAAGAGAGGATAGACCCATATTCAGTAATCTGGTTTGGGGTTAATCATGACGGGTGTGAGGTGGTGGGCAGAAACCCTGTCATGAAAATTTCGTGTGACTGGAATTGCTTAATAGAGCACCTTGTACAGATACTGGAATGATGGGGATATGTTTGACGACATAATGTATGGAAATGCGAAGCTTCGGCTTCTTACTCAGATTTCAGATTCATGGGTCCAGATCCCAAATAAATGACCAGACTACATCGGTTGCTCAAATTCAAGGCCATTATCAATTTTACGTTTATCAGTTATTGTACATTTCTGTGACTATAAAGGCCTGCCCCAAAAGGATGCCAGAAAACTAATATTTTAATTTACCATAAACATCTACGAATGCTTTCTCACTGCCATCTATTTGTTACAAATAAGACATTGTAGTGTTCAAAGCCATTAAACAAAAAAAGATTTTGTGTGTATTTTCTCTAGAGAAGAAACTACGTGCCTCCGTGATGACTTGAAAATGGTCATGTAGAATCACCCTGTTTGCATCTTAGCAGCAGGATGAAAAGAATCTGATCGTCCTGTCTGCTTCTTTTCCTGAGCTTCCTGCTTTGAGTACTGAATCCTTTGCCTGCCTTGTGCTTGTATGTTGGGTAAAGTCACTCAGCTCATCAACATGATGATCCGAGGGCAGTGTCTTTAAATCAGATTCCTGAATTCTACTCTTGCTGTTTCCTTGGATCCAGCTCTTAATCAAGAGCTCTAGTCATGAATTATTAAGCATGAAAATAAGTAATAAAAATTGACTTAGGACGGGCTATAGGAGATTTTGTGTTGGTGTACACGTGTACTTTGCTGTCAATTTCATGAAATTTTGAGAGATCCCAACTATACAAAGATTAAGAGCACTTGAACTAGATGAAGGATTGAGTTGGCCTTGAATAGGGAACCAGAAGGCTAGTTTCATGACACAAGATGCACTGGACCAGGAAGGAGTTGGCAAACTTGAATTCTTGTACTAATTTTGCCACTAACTAGTTCTGTGACCTTGGGCAGGTCAAATAGCCTAATGATGGGAAGCACTTGTATAGTAGTACTTCGTACATTTTCCAAATGTTACTTCATTTTCATAGCCATTGTTAACCATCACCTGGAGGTAGGAGTTAACCTAATTTTGCAGATGAGGAAGTTGGAAGTTTACAAAGGCTAAGTTGCTTGCAGACTTTCACCTGGATCTCAGGTTCTTTGATACCAAATTCTGTGCTTTTGCTGCTACATCACACTGCTTCTACTTTAGTTTTCATTTATCCATAAAATGAAGAACTAAACCTACAAGTAATGGCTTAGGTCCCACAGTGCATATCTAGAGTTCTTTGGGGTTCTTTTTTATGGGGTGTTGAGGGAGGTAATCAGGTTGATTTATTTATTCTTAGAGGAGGTACTGGGGATTGAACCCAGGACCTCATGCATGCTAAGCATACACGCTGTCCCCATTAGAGTTCTTTGGTTCTTAATAATGTAGGGTACAGAATATCCTTTTTTAAAACTTCTGCTGAGCATACAGCAGGACCAGTTCATTACTTCATTTGTTTCTTTCAGCATGTATTTATTGAGCGAGTGCTATGTGCTAGATGCAGTGTACTAGGTGCTGGAGGTACAGATGTGAACATAACGCAAAAATACCAGCTCTCTTTTTAGTGGAAGGAGACAGTAAACAAATTGGTAAGTACAGTATGACAGAGAGTGACAGGAAGTAAAACGGGCTGGAGGAGTAGGGAGGGCCAGATTGGGGGGGGGTTGTTGCAATTTAAAACAGGGTGATTAGGTGTGGGCTCATTGAAAAGATGGCATTTAAGCAGGACTGAAGGGGACTGGGGATTTAAAATGATTTAAAAATTAGTAGTTTGTCAAGTAAAATATCAGGTGATAAATGTCTTCTGAAAATACAAGATCTGTTCCTTCTCTGAGGAGGAAAGCATAGGAAAAGGATGTGGATTACAGAAGGGTGGACCTTGATGCAGTTGGAAACCCTCAAAGGAGGACTGCTCTGTCAGTGTAAGACCCCAGAAGTGAACACTGGATTCTTTTCTGCTTATAGCAGCATCTTGAAAGGAAAGTCGTCATCTTCATCTTCTTTTGCCTGCATGTGAAGCTTCAAAGGGTTAGTTGTAGAAAAGGCAATAACCTCTCATCTCTGAAGGACAGCCCATGTTAGCATCTGGCTTGCTGTACCACGGAAGTTCAGTTCGGTCTTGCTTAATTTTCTGGAACATGGTGAGGAAGCCTAAAATACAACTTGGCAACATTCGGTACAACCGACTGTCTGCCCTTTGATCAGGATAGGCTAAGTACTGGATTCTTTTCTTGGGGGCCGGGTGGGGGAGGGGAGGTTGTTGCTGGATTCTTGTGTGTTGGGTTGTTGGCAAGAATGAGGAGCACTGCCAGAGTGCTGGAAAATGGCCAGTGCATAGGGTGGTTCAGGTAAAAAGTGGGTGTGGACAGAGCCCAGGAGCTCACCTCCTAACTAGATGGTCTTAGATCTAGTTGATGGGATTGAATACATTTTCAGAAGGGATCAAGCAGAGAGCCTGGAACCTGGTCTGTGGACCTACCTCTGTCATTAACGCCAGTTGTGATCTCAAGCAGATCACTTGGTTTCAGTATCCTATCCATACAAAGGGAATTGTGAACTAGGGGTGGTTCCTAGGTTTTCCTAGGTCCAAAGTGTTACGATTTCATTCAGATGTTTCTCAGAATGCATGACACTGATAACCAATCCAGAAAGTCACCCACCTCACTGGTTAGGACCAAGATTATGAACTATGCTGGGGTCTGTGTCTTACAAGTTAATTTTGTACTAAAAGATGTAAATCCATACCTGAATTCTTTGTGGATTGTGTGAATTTGGCTTTCCTGTGGCAATTTTGTCAGTAAATACATTACTTTGAAAGTAGCTAAAGTGACATTTTCACTATCTCTGAGGTCTTCAAACTAAGATTTTGTATTTTGAGATTATGAGGAGCCCTGGAAGATGAAGGTCTTGAATTGTGTTGTTTTCCCTTCACTTCTGTTTGTTCACTTCAGTTGAACATCGTTCATACTTAGAATTTGAATGGCTGGTTGAACGTTCTGGCCTGGGGCTCACCTCTCGGCTGGTGCTGAAACTTTCCAGGCAGCTGTGCCCCTGCCCTCGTGTTTCGTTTCATGGGGCGCTGTTCCTTGGATGCTTTTATCATGTCTCCTCTACAGGATCCTTTAACAAATACTGGTTTATACTGGAGAACTTGGGCAGGTTTATTTCCCCAGTTCTTAGACTGAGACAGGAGTTGTCGGACTATGGTACTGAGCTCAGGATTCTCCCAGCCTCGCCCAGTGACTTCGGGCCAGACGGCAGACGGAGGCGTGGTGGTGTCTCCCCGCCGCCGCCTCCACGCCGTGAGCCCCGGGCCCGGGGGCTCCTCCCCACAGGGATGCCTTGTCCTAAAGGCAAACCTGTAGTGTTTTTGTTTGTAGTGCTGAAGGGAGTTAGAGCTGTGTCCAGGTGTGCGGGCCATCGGCACGTCGGAGGCCTGGGTAACACGTTTTGTTAATTCTTTTCTTGGAGTCATTTAGGGGAAGAAGAGTGTCCTGGGCGCCGTGGAAAAGGAGCCGCCGCCGCCGCCGAGTGAAGGGGAGCCTCTCTCATGCCGCGTGGGACTGGAGGGCCCTCACGACCCCGCGGGGGCCCTCGGGACCGAGGACTGGGGCAGCGTGCGCGCGCGCCCCCGCGTGTGCGTGCTGTGCGTGCTGTGCGTGCGCGCCCGCGGGCCGGGCAGGCCGCTCAGGGCCCGCCGACCCCGTGCTGGAGCGGCGTCCACGGCTTCCGCGCGGCGTTTCCTCAGGCGAGTGCGGCGGGGCGGTTGGCGGCGCGCGGGGCGGTCTTGGTCGCGCGGGAAGGCTGCGCGGGTGGGCGTCGGGGCAGCCCCCTCAGCGGGCGCGCTGCGGCGGGTGCCCCGTGACGACCCCACGGAGGGGAGGCGGGGGCGCGAGCGGGCCGGGCTGCTCTGACCGCCTGCGGCCCGCGCCGCGGCCTGTGTCGGGGGCGTGGGCGGCGCGCGGCGGGCGGTCGCTGAGGGTTTCCTCCAGGCGCGTTGCCATCGGTGGACAGCCCTCCCTGTGTTCGCTGTTTCAGCAGCCGCGGCACCGAGGACGGTTGATGTGCTTGACAGAAAACGTGTTACAGTAACAGATCTCGCGCTTTAGCAAATCTTTCCTCACCGCTCTCCGTCCCCCCTCGTGTCGCCCCTCTTTCCCTGGAAGGTTGTGTTTGCAGAGACTTTCCGGTGTGGGGGACAATTTTTGTGATCGGTGTTCGGGAGTTCTTGTATGGGGAAAGGTGATTTAAAGAAATGTCGCTTGTGCCGTAATTAAGGGATTTAATTTTGTGTCCCCCCACCACCTTGGACGGTATAATTTGGGCTAGTATCCCGCACATGGTTTCTGAGACTTCTCCGTGTTCCAGGGGCTTGTTAAGGCAGGCCCCCAGCCCTCCTTACAGGATGCTGGGTTTGGGGAGGGGGACGTCCTGACGACGTTGAGGATACCTATGTTCTCATTAACACTAGATTTTCATCACTTCCGGTGATGGAGCCCGTCTTCATCATCAGTAACAGCAGTGGGATTTCTGTGATACGCAGCTCTTTAAAGCAACAGTGGAAATAAAAAGAATAGGAGAACCTGACATCCCTGCCCGCTTCCGTTCTGTCCGTTACTGCCTCCTTGTTACTGTTCACTGCCTCGGTTGCTGCTCGCCTGCTGCCCTGGGAATTGGGGGATATTGGGCGGGTGAAAGAGTGGATGGCTGGGTGGCAGTGACCGCTGCCGGCGCTCGGGGGCTGCAGGGTTATGAGTGAAGTGCTTCCAGGAGAAGGCAGGGCTCGGAGGGGTCACGGTGAGTCTGCGCAGCAGGATTAGAGTTCTTTCCTGTGGAGGGCTAGTGACAGGTGATCTTGAGAGACAGGAGGTGGCACACTGCGGCCGGCCTGGGCTGTCAGGCTCTCTAGTGCTGCTCTTTTTCTTTCAGACACTGAAGTTTTAGACTAAGGATGTCCTGAGTGCTAAGTGTTTCAGGTTAGGTCTGGTGTTGGTAGCTGGGCGTTACTCTCAGGGTCGAGTGGGTGTGAGATGCTGGAGGCAGTGGCAACAGGAAGGACACTGGTCACTGACGTTCCTGAAGAAGAGTGGGCCTGGGTGACCAGCAGTGTCTTGTGCATAAAGGAGGTGGTGTCAGGTAAGAATGGTTTTGGCTGCAAGTAATGGAATGCTGCACTAACAGTGACTTCAGAAACACTGTGGGCTGTCCTGTAACGTGGTCTGGAGGATGCTGGCAGGTATGGCTGCTCAGTGACCTGCCCTGAGTGCCCAGGCAGTGCCTGCACATGGTTACAGGGTGGGCTCTAGCTCCCAGGCCTGCATTGCTGAGTGGTGCAGAGACGTACAGGAAGGTTACAGTTGAAAAGAGCCACTGAATCGCTGATTTGAAGAGGACAAAGGTGACTTCAGGGAAGGATGTTTGAAAGTGGAAGCAGGAGAGGCTAAAACTTACTCTCCTGGAGTGACAGAGGAAAAGAGCTCTACGGGAGCTTAAGACAGTATCAGAAAAGGATGAACTTAAAAAAAAAACTTTTCACGAATAATACATAACTGTTATAAAAAGAAATACCAATTCCAACACGGTTACATGTTAGTGCTGTACTGAAGAGGTCAGTTGTAGGACAACCCATCCCCCACTTTTTAAAGAAAAGTCAGCTTTTCCAGATTGTATGATTTTTAATACTAACAGTCCTCTTCTGTCTTCTGTTGCCCTTTGTTTTTGGGAGACCCCACCCTTAGGATTGTCAGTTTTAGCTTCCTGGTTAGTAAAATGAAAATAAAAATCTGGACAAGAAATGTACCGTTTTTATCATTAGAATCTTAGACTTACTCTTGCTTAAGTATCGGTTGTTTGGAATACTTCAGTTTTTAGTTTCTCTCTGTTAAGTATTTAATGATCTGTAAGACTACTTAATGGGACTCTGATCCTTTTGTAATGGGAGTTTATGTACAAATAAGATAGTCAGGCATTAACATTGCTATTCTTTCTAATCACAGTTCCCCATGCCTGGGGAAGTGACAGCTCAACAGGAGGGAGTAGTTCCTTTGTTTATTTGTTTGTCTTATCTCCCCCCTGGCTCTAAAAAAATTTTCAGAGGTTATCTGGCCAGCCTACCTGCCCTTTACCGCTTCTCCCTCCTCCTGGGTGAAGTAAATCTGTATCCTGGCTAGTAATCTGACACATCTTGCAGGAAAAGATGAACTGGGTCAATCAAATTCCCTTTCTTGGGATTGTAACCTAGAAAATATGAGGGTTATTGAGTTACTGTGGAAAGAAGTTAAAAGGTCACAGTGAGAAGCCACAGTGCAAACCAGAATCTTGCATTTGAGGGAGCAGAAACAGAGCCAGCATTAGAGGGGTTAATAGGAAGCTTCCAGCCCATTGGTGTACCTCCTGTACTCCCCCCAAAGAGCCTAATAGTGCCTCACTTTTTTTTATGTCCACATATTAAGTGTTTTATGCACATAGGCTCATACTTCTACATGGTCTTCTGAGTTGTGTTTTACTCGATTAACAGTATTACATGACACAGACTGCCTTTCATCGCATACATTATGACTTTAATAGCTGTGGAGTATTCATGCTCTGATTTATTTAACCAATCCTCACTGGAGCATTGAGGTTATTTTTAGTTGTTTACTATCATAACAGCCATGAACAAAAAGATTCCCCCCCAAGATAGGATTAGTGTTTTTATTCCGTTAGACTTCTGTTATTACCTTCTATAACTGAAGTCTTAAGTTTTCAATTTTTTCATAGGCAGTGTTTGTCTTATATCTCATAACAGAAGCTTAAATGGATTTGGTGCCCACTGTGGGTACTCCAGGCACTGTCTGATGTTTCTCATGCATCAGCTTATCTATTCTTTTTTAAACATTGAGGTATCATTGACGTATGACATTAATATTAGTTTCAGGTGAACAACGTAATGATTCCATATTTGTGTATATTGAAAGAAATGATCACTGCAACAAGTCTAACACCACACATAGTTAAAATTTTTTTTCTTGTCGTGAGAACTTTATAAGATCTACCCTCTTAGCAGTTTTCACATACACAATACAGTCTTATTAACGGTAGTCACCATGCTGTACGTCCCATTCCCAGGACATATTTATTTTATAGCTGGAGGTTTGTACCTTTTGACCCGCTTCATCTATTTCACCAACCCCAGCCTCTGCCTCTCAGAACTACCAGTCTGTTCCCTGTGGGTACTTTACTCCTAAACATTTCAGTGTTTTTATGCCTTAAAAACATGAACATTCTCTTACACAACTGTAGTACAATTATCAAAATGAAATTAATAAAGTAAGATCAATACATAATATATCAACTATTGCCAACTGACCTAATAATACTAATGTATATAACTTGTATGTTTTTGTAATTTTAAAAATAGTATTATTTTAGAAATTATTTTTGTGGGTCAGGTTTTCAGTCTAGGATCATGCATTGCATTGAGCTGTTGGATCTCTATTGTCACACTTCGCCCAGCGTGGTTTTTCAGTCTTTGTCTTTCATGACGTTTTGGAATTGAGACTGTCCCTCTGTTTGGGTTTGTTATATGTACCCTCATGATGAGATTCAGGTCCTGTGTTTTGGCAGTGGTGTGTCCTTAGTGCATCACCTCAGGAGTCATGTGACGTCGCTTGGTCCCATGGTGATGGTTATTGTTAACTTTAATCGCTTAATTTAAGGTGTTGTCTGCCAGATCTCCCCACTGTGAAGTTGCTGTTTTTCCTTTATAATTAATACATACCTGGTGGGGAGATGCTATATAAACCTCCTGTTTCTCCTCAGAATTTAACCCATTAGTAATTTTAGTCCTTGCATGATTCTTTGCCTGAGTCAATCATTACGTCATAGTTGCCAAATAGTTATTTTCAAATTGCATCATTCTTGTTGCATTTGTAAGTTGGTATTCATAGTTTTCGTTCATAGATTTTACGTGTTTTATTCTAAGCTGTTTTTTAGTATCTGATAGGAGTGTAGTTTTATAAAGTTGTTTTTTTCTTGGAATATTTCACCTAAAGTGGGTAAACACTGATGTAACAATTTTCACAAAATGAAGTAATTTTTTAAACTTCAGATCTTACTTTTTCTTTATACTTGAAAAAAGTTCAAATCTACAGTGAAGTTCAAAGACAAATATAGGGAAACTTGTATACCCTTTACTTTAGATTCATCAGTTGTTAACATTTACCACATCAGCTTCATGTTTTCTTTTTTGTTGAACCATTAGAAAGTAAACTGGCAACGTGTTGATACTTCCCCAGCAAAGAACTGGTGTGTACTTCCTAAGAGTAGGGACCATCTCCTGTATGACCATGATAGGATGTTCACATTTAAGAAAAATCACAGTAATTCTGTAGTGACATCTGGTAAACACCTGTATCCGGACTCCTTCACTTGTCTCCGCGATGGCTTTCATAGTTGTTGTGCCTCACGTATCCTGGATCACACATCTGTTTGATTGTTAGGGGGATAGTTTTTAAGCAGGTTGAAGCCAATCCATTTACCCTGGTAATAGGGAAAAATTGGTAAAATTTACATTTTGAGCTGCAGGTATGTTAGGTGAGATAAGAGTTCACTGGAATAACACAGGTGGCAGTCCAGGCTTTATCAAGATGGGACAAGCTACCTGACCTCCCTGAGCCTCAGCTTCTTCACTGGTGGGTTTCTCGCTCACTCCACAGGGTTATGCTGAGATTCAGATGACCCAGGAGGACCTGCCACACGCAGATTTCTACAGATGGTAACTATTATCAAGTTACTTTCTCATTTTAGATTTTTGAATTATGATGTTATAACTGGCAATCATTTGTAAGAAAGGAATTAAAGATATATCTGTGTGATCTCTCATATTTACTTATTTTGAAGTCAATAAGTTGTAAAAAGAAAATCAGTCTAGTGCCTATGTACATTAAAGTGATTGCCGAATACAATTTTTAATAGCTTTATTGAGATAGAATTCGTATCTCAGTATGAATTACTGTTTACCCACTTACAGAGTATAACTTAGTGGGTTTTAGTATATTCACAGATAGGTACAGCCATCACCACAGTCAATTAGAACATTTTTTTGACCTCAAAAAGAACCCATATCTTTTTTGCTATCACCACCTCTGCCTCCCATCCCCTTCCCCAGCCATGAGCAACCACTAGTCTATTTTCAGTTTCTGGAGATACTGATTTTCTAAGGTTTTTTTTTTTTAATTTGAAAATTTTTATTGCACTCTTAATGGATAAAGACTCTTAATATAAGGTCTCTTAATGGTCCCACTTTCTAAGTTTTCATAATACGTGGGCTCATACAGTATGTGGTCTTCTGTGACTGGCTTTTTTCACTTAACATCATTTTTCAAGGCTCATCCATGTTGTAGCAAGTATCAGTACTTCATTCCTTTTTATAGCTAAGTAATAATATCCCGTTGTATGATTATACTGTATTTGCCTGTTGATGGACACTTAGGTTGTTTCCACCTTTGACTTTATGAACAGATATATACTTAGAAAGAACTTTCTTCCATTCTAGAGCTTGTTCTTTCATTCTTTTAAGAGTATCTCTTGGCTAGCAGAAAATTTTAAATTTTGTAAGTCCAAATTATCCAGTTTTTCATTTTTTTGGATCATGCTTTTTTCCATCATATTTAAGAAATAAATCTTTGCCTAATCTAAGATCACCAGGAATTTCTTCTGTGTTTTCTTCTAGAGGTTTTGTAGTTGCTTTTTACATGTTTTGTTGATAGCGTGTAAGAAGTGTTTTTTATTGCTGTTCATTTACTCTCAAAGAACTGAGTGGTATTTCTCTTATTTGCATGGAACCCTTTTGTCTAGGACAGCCTGATTTCTTTCTCCAGCTCAGTTCTGGAGCATGAAGAGTCACTCGGTGTTGGAAAAGACAAGTCATCCTTTTAGGTTGATGAAAGGGGGTTTTCCTGACAAGTTGGCTGCAGTTGTGCTGCAGAAGCAGCGGTGTTAAGTGTGTTAGATTTGCATCCATTTGCTCTGAGATCCCAACTGGAATTTGATGATGAAAATAAAGTGTAGATTATTGAAATAGTAGGTACAAGATAATTTAAAAAGCGAACAATCAGTTTTTTGCTTATTTTACATTTGATTCCTCAAGTACTTAATGGCTCATCTTATAGATTGAGATAAAAAGTTGTGACTGCACGTTCATATGCAAATTACTACAAGTAAAACTGGGGAAATCTGGGTAAGATCAGTGGATGGTATCCATGTCAGTACAGTATCCCAGCTGTAACATTACTAATATTAATATTAAGAAGAGCGAGACAGTTATCTTAGGGTATTTCATAAGTTTTAGAAACTGTTAGCATCGGAGAAAACTGAGCAAAGTATACGAGTTTCTCTGTATTATTTCTCAGAACTGCGTATGAATCTATAGTTCATGAAAACTTAACTAAGAAAGTAATTCAGTTAAGAAAGTAAGACTGAATCCAAGATCTCAGAGCTGGAAAGTACTTTGGTGGTCATCCCTCAACTGAGTGATGCAGACTTGAAAACGTGGACGACGTATCTTGCCCAGAGTTACTTGGTTAGTTAATGGCAGCATTGGACGAACGGACTAGTTCTTCTGACTGACTGTCCAGGTTGTTGACATGCTGCTTTCTTGCCACTGCGTGAACGGTTGTACACAACCAGGATGTGATAGCGAAGTAGGAACGTGAAGCCGACAAACATAAGAAGCAGAGGTCTTGCAGCCTTGGAGTGCTGAGTGCAAGGTACAGAGAGTGCAGGCTGTGGGCCTCCTTGGCCTCGTGGTGCCTTGCCTGCACTTCATTGTGTAGCTCTGGTCCTTTTCAGTGTGCAGATTAAACACTTCACGTCAAGTCATTTAGGTTAGAAAGTTCCTGAATTATATCAAAAAGTCTGTTCAGTAGAGAAGAGGAACTAATATATCTGTTATTTTGACGTTGCGTAGACAAATCATTTGATTATATCAATTTTTAAAAAAATTTAGTTTTTATTTCAGTGCAGGCATATAGAAAATTTGAAAGAATGGTACAGGGAGCACCCACGTGCTCCTCATTTAGGACTAACAGTTGTTACCATTTTGCCACATTTGTTTCTTCACTGTGTGTGTGTGTGCGCGTGCGCATGTGTGTATACACACTCATATATGAACTATTTTTCCTTAACTGAATCATTTTTTGTCATGCATACATGACATTGCACTCTTAGATACTTCAGCTTACATTGTTCTTATTTTTAGGAATTCTCCTATGCAACCACAATACCATTAATACTTCTAAGGAAAATTAAAAACAGTTTCATAATATTACTTAATATTTACTCGTAATATTCATAATACTATCTAATCTAATATATAGTTCTTCGCTCTTCCCCCATCACAGAAATACCTCTCATCGTTGGTTCTGCTTTGACCAAGGATCTGATAAAGGTTTCCTGCTTTGTACCTGGATGTTATTTAATTTCTTTCCATCTGGAGTAGTCCCCTTGACTTTTTGCTTTTTATAACAATTTGAAAAGTCTGGGCCAGTTATCTTCTGGTATTTCATGTTTTGGATTTTTCTGGTTGTTAACTCGAGTAGAATCAAGTTACAAATAATAAATGCTGGAGAGGGTGTGGAGAAAAAGGAATCCTCCTACACTGTTGGTGGGAATGTAAATTGGTGCAGCCCCTGTGGAGAACAATATGGAAGTTCCTTAAAAAACTAAAAATAGACTTACCATATGATCTAGCAGTCCCACTCCTGGGCATTTATCCATAGAAAATGCTAATTCAAAAAGATATATGCACCCCAATGTTCATAGCAGCACTGCTTACAATAGCATGGAAGCAACTTAAATGTCCATCAACAGATGATTGGTTAAAGAAGATGCGGTATAGGCGTGCGCGCGCACACACACACACACACACACAAATAGAACACTACTCAGTCATGAAATAGAATCAAATAATGCCATTTGCAGCAACATGGATGAACGTAGAGATTAATATACTAAGTGAAGTCAGATAGAGAAAGACAAATATCATATATCACTTACACGTGGAATCTAAAAAAAAAATTATACAAATGAACTGATTTACAGACCAGAGATAGGCTCACAGACAGAAAACAAATTTATGGTTACCAAAGGGGAAGATGGTGGGGAGATAAATTAGGAGTTTGGGATTAACATATATACACACTACTGTATATAAAATAGATAAACAACAAGGTCCTGCTGTATAGTGCAGGGAGCTGTATTCAGTATCTTGTAATAACCTATAATGGAAAAGAATCTGAAAAAAAATATATATATGTATAAATTGAATGGTTTTGCTGTGTACCTGAAACTAACACATTATAAATTAGCTATACTAAAATTTAAAACATTTTTTTCAAAGTAGAATCAAGTGGAACATTTTCGGTAATATTACTTCAAGCGTGTTGTTGGGTGCTTACTGTTTCACATCAAAAGCTGCGTAATTTCAAGCAGTTTACTGTTAGCGATGCTCGCTTTGATCACTTGGTTAAGGAGACGTTTTGGTTGAGAGGAGAAGCCTCCTAATGCCATCCAGTCACCTTACCCTTGAGGGGATAGCTCTGTACTGACAGGTGCCAGAAAGTGAGGCAGAAGACGCAGCCAGTGCCCACAACGTTCAGGAGAGGGACGGAGGTGTTATGGAGACACACGTGCAAACAGACCGTTGCAGTACAGTGAGACATTTACTAAAATGGAAGCTTGCGAAATACAGCAGCAGCGAATAGCTTAAAAAAAAAAAAAAGCTAACAGCTGAGTCTGTCTAAGGGAATTGGGAAGATGTCACAGCTTCACCAGAGCACCTGGAAGGCTGGGTTCGGAATCATCAGCAGGTGGTTAGGTGGAGAGACAGCGTCCCTTGGCAGGGGTAATAGCCCTCATGGAGGAGAGAGTGGGCTGGAGAGAGCCGTGAATATTGGTGTTGGCGGACTATCTTTGCGAGGTGGATGGGAGTGGCAGGGGATGAGGCTCTGTGGTGCTGAGATGATGGTCACATAGGAAGACTGTTTGATTTAGATTTTATCCTGAAGGTTGGGGTTTTCAAACTTTGAAAGCTGCGAATCACTTTGTTAAAAGGAAATCTTATGCAGAAACTCAATGTGTGAAGCAAATAAAAGTGAGCACTGTTTGAAAATGGCTGTGGGTGATGAGCTGTTACAGTCTGAGCAGGGCATGGGGTGAGTTGGTGTTTAGAGCAGGCCTGGCACATGATCTGTGCAGCAAATGCTTGTTGATGGAGTGGATAAGCAGTCTTTGCACAGTAGGAAGTTCACTCCAGTTCACTCTGAGTGTAGAAGGAGCAGGCTGGCGCTGGAGGGCTGTGGCCGCATCCAGGTGAGCTGACGGCCTGGGTGCAGGCTGCCGTCCAGAGTGAGAGGCGGTTCACAGGTCGTGGTTTGAGCGGTGGCTGTAATAGTCTAGCATGGTGGTCCCGTTCCATCCACAGGGCTGTGTTGTCCCCAGGGAGTGGCCTGGGATTTGCGGAGGCGTTTTTGGTCACAGAAATCGAAGTCGGTACTAGCATTTCCTGGGTGGGAGCAGCATGCCGGATGTCACACAGGACTCAGGACAGTCCCCACAAGGAAGGGTTCACTCCCAGAACTTCATTTTACATATAAACACAAAGTAATTTTTGCAGTGTTTTAACAGAGACCAGAATTTTTAGGAATGTGACTGTTCTGTAAATCAAGAGATTGTACTGTTTTGTTTGAAACGTTGCTAAGAATTTTTCACCAGTTTGGAAAATCCTGTATTGTATCTTACTTGTCACTGGTCGTATCTGAATTGCTAACACTGCAGTGTGTCCGTCTGTGTTCTTACTGTGGGTTCTGTGTTTGATAAATGAATGTTACACCTTCTAGTGGCTCCATGCTTGTGCATTTACATTTTGAAATGTATTTCATTACATATTTCATTTTATGTCTCCTTTTGATTACAGTTGTAATAAATCAATTACGTTTATATTTATGGATGTAGGAAGGTTTCATTATCTATGGATTTTACATCAGGATAGCAAAGGGGGCTGTTAAAAATCTGTATTGTAATGAGAGGAGTGCTGGGTCTGGCAGGTGAAGCGTCACCATCTGCCGTGGGTCCTGGGATTCTGGCTTGAGGACTGCTTGGGTGTTGTTACTCTCTCTGGAGACAAGGCTTGGGTCTGGGGTGAAGGTAGTGAGTATGGGGCACGTCGGGGTTGGCTTCCATGTGACCTTAAAGTTGGGGATGTGGGGTGGGAGTTGTGAGCGGGGTTTTGGAGTCCAGGGGGAAAGTAACTGTTAACGTCTGTTGAGAGTGAGGTGGCCGAGAATACAGGGCCAGACGGGCTCTGTTTCTGTTGCCATACTTAGTACCTGTGTGCCATTGCGCAGGCTGCTTACCTGCTCTCACTACCAGTTTTCTCATCTTTAAGAATGGGGATAATAGTATCTATCCATTGTGTTAGTGTGACAATTAAATGCCTTAAAACGTGTAAAACACTTGAATAGTGCCAACTTAAAATAGTATTCAAATTAGCCGTTATTACTCACCAGACATTCAGTATGTGCTAATAATTATGAATTAATATGTGAATTATATCAATTGGTCCTTACAAAACAGTATTTTTATGAGAAAACTGAGATGTAGGGAGATGTACTGCAGAGTTGGGAGTCGTAAATTGCACAGTAAGTAGTAAGTCTGAATTGGCTAGAACTGAATCGTGCTGTATACCCTCCCCTTCCACTGTGGGCCTCGGACCAGCAGCTTCAGCGTCACGCGGGAGCTCGGTAGAAGTGCAGACTCTCAGGCCTCACCCTGGGTCTACCACCGTTGACTCTGAATTTAAATGAAATTTCCAGGCAACTCCCGTGCACACTAGAGCTTGGGAAGCGCTGGGCCCCGCGATCTGAGCCAGTCCAGCTGAGCAGGGGCGGAAGCGTGAAGAGCTCGTGAAACGGGGGTGACAGCCCAGGGCCTGGCCTGGCCCTTGCTCCAGGGTTAGCCTTGGGGCCGTGGCCGCTCTCTCTCATTCTCTGGACCTCAGTTTTCTTATCTTGAGGCGAGGGATGTTGTCTTCCAGCTCTTGCGTTTTCTGGGTCTGAGTCCCGGGTCTTGGCGGTGGGAAGATGCTTGAGGTTTGGTTGGTGCAGGAGGAATGGTGATTGGGGTGAGAGGGTCAGCGTAAGTACACTCAGGAATGAGTATACTATGAATGGAAAATTGTGGACTCTACTAAAGTAAATATATTTTAGTATAATTTCATCCTATGAATTTTGTCTGGAAATCTTAAGATTCTAGAGAGATTTTTTTTCAGCGTGTCTTCCAGCTTAATGCTGGCATGCTGATGCTGATATGGTGATTGCAGTTTCATCGTTAGTCTTATTGTAATACTCAAGTTAACATGACTATTTGGAGATATAGTAAGTTCTAAAACAGTATTACTTTTTAAAAAATCTAAAATTCAGATTTAGCTTCCACATTTGTCTTTGCTTCCTCATTTGCCTGTAAACTTCCTGAGGCCATTGACAATGTCTCCTTCTTTGTTTCTGCAGGGATGATGTCTAAAATAAACACATTTTAGTATGTCCAAAGTATCTGAAAATGTTTAGTTTGTACGTGTTTTATTTACATATTTTTCTTAAAAATATATTATTTGAAGTTGAAAAATCCACATCTTTCCCCTTGAATGTAGTTTCAATGTAATCTTTAGGATTACCGTCAATTTTTATGCCAAACTCGGGTTAAGTGACTGAGGAAAAGGGGTTTGTAGTATAAAAACCAGAAAGGTACGTGGGAAGTGGAGAGCTCAATGCCAGGTGACCACTGAGGTGTGCTGGAGTGGGCGAGTAGTGGTGTTCTCCGGTGGATGGTAAGGCAGATAGGAACTGAATGTTGAAGGCGATTGTGGGGCTGAAGAGGGTTGGAGAAGCCGGAGATCACCACCTCCCAGGCCTTCTTCCGTTCCATCTTCTGGGAGGCCCTTTGGAGTGTCCTTTTCCTTGCGGGTCACCTCATTTTGAAATTCTTGTCTTAAAGAGGGGCTGCATTCTGACTCCTGTGCTGGCTGCCATCTGCGTTTTTCTCCCAGGTTTGGAAGCAGAAGGATGGACCCCGAGCCTGAGAGGGCAGGAGACAGGAGAGAGGCTAGGGGAGAGGGCGTGGTGTTCTCTGAGTACTGGCTGCTCATCTGGTAATTGTAGGCTAATCTGCCTTTGTAGTTTGTGGGCAGGGCCCCAGGAGAGCCTTGTCCTTGCAGGACCCTCCTTGGCTGTGATTTGGAATCTCTTCTTCCCCAGAGAAAAAGTGTTCTGGGGAGAGGAAGGGGTAGATGGCAGACACCGGCAGCTGAAGAGGTTGTGTTGATCGGTTAGTCCGTTTCTCTACACCACTGCTTGATATTGGGAGAGGAGAAGAGTGTTTTATCAATTTGATAATATTTTTAAAAACAGCATCATTGAGGTATAATTGACATAAAATAAACTACATGTATGTATAGTCTGATCAGTTCTGACGTGTTCATACTTGTATGTCACTACCACATAGAAAGTGTCCATGCCCATGACGCCCAAGAGTCTCCCCTCTGTGACCCTCGCCTCTTGTCCCTCCCCACCTCCTTTCCCAGGCAGCACCAGATCTGCTTTCTGTCACTGTACATAGTTTGCATTCCTCAGAATTTCATAGAAATGGAATCACAGTATGGACTCCTTTTTTTTTTTTGTCAGAGTGGCGGGGAGGGCTGTGCTTTGTCCACTCAGCATAATTTTAGCTTGAGACTCATCCGCACTGTGTCACGTGTGAGCAGTTAATTTCTTTTCATTGCCAAGTACTTTCCCCTTTAAGGGTGTACCATGATTTGTTTGTCCAGATCACCTATCGATGAATATTTGTGTACATCCTTTGGACATAAGCTTTCATTTCTCTTGGATGAAGACCTAGAATTAGAGTGGCTGGATAATATGGTAGGTGGACATTAAACTTAAAAAAATCTTTTTATTTTAAATTATTTTTGATCTACAGAAACGTCATAGTGACAAGTACAGACAGTTCATATGTATTAGTGGTCAGCAAGCTTTTCTGTAAAGGGCCAGACAGTAAATTAGGCTTTGTGAACAAGTGGTTTTTCTTAGACCTGCTCAGTTCTGCCCGTGTAAAGCAAAAATCTGCCGGTGAGTAAATACGTGAATGGAAGTGGCTGTGTTCCAATAAAACTTTATCTATAAAAACAGATGGCAAGTTGGATTTGGCCCATGTTTAAGCTTACAAAGCCGTGGTACACTTGTCAAAACTAAGACATTAACTTTGGTACAGTGCTGTTGACTAAACTCAGACTTTATTCGAATACCAACAGTTTCCCTCCACGTCTTTGTCCAATGAAGGTTTCAGCCCCGCATACCACTTTACACTTAGTTATCATGTGTCCTTGGTCTGTTACTGTCATCAGCAGACTCGGGGATATTCATTTTATGCTGTCAGGTTGGATCTCATGCTGTCTTTATTTTGTTGCTAAGTTGTTCCAGCTTTGACCACTGGGCGTTCTTTTGGGTTAGCGTGTGTCTGTTAGGCATGTCTTCATTTGTTCTTGGGTACTATCTGACCGAATGTGTTCTGCTGTATGGTTATACTTACTGTTTTTTGTTTATCCTTTCATGAGATGGTGGACATTTGAATTTTTTCTACTCTAGCTGTTATGAATAATAGCTGTGTGTATTTGCTTATGGGTGTTTGTGTGGACAAGTGGGATTGGAGTTGTGTTTAACTTTGTAATAAACTGCCAAACTTACTTATCAAAGTGGCTGTACTAATTTATATTTTCAGCAGCAACATTTAAGAATTCTGGTTTCTCCACATTATCATTAGTACTCATTGTCTTTGTGATTGTGATATTCTGGTAGGTGTGGAGTGGCATCTCATTGTGGTTTTGATTTGTATCTCCCTAGTGCTAATGATGGTCAGCACCTTTTCATGTTTTTGTTAGTGATGTACATACCTTCGATGAAATTTCTGTTAAGATCTTTTGCTCATTTGAAAAATTTAGTTTGTCTATTAAATATGTGTATTCTGGGTACAAGTCCTTTATCAGAAATATTATTTTACATATATTTTCTCAGTCTGTGGGTTGTCTTTTCCAAAGCAGAAAATTTTGATGAATTTACCAACTTATTCTTTAATGGTTGTGCTTTTATTATTATCATATCTAAGAAATTTTCCTCACTCAGGGTCACAAAGATTTCCTCTTACGTTTTCTTTTAGAAGTTTTATTGTTTGAGATTTTATATTTAGGCCTATGATCCATTTTGAGTTGGTTTTGCTTACGGTGTGAGGCATTAATCAAATTTTTGTTATTTTTTGCATTTGTTCCAGTACCACTTACTGAAAAGGCCATCCTTTATTCACTGAGTTGCCTTTGTATTTTTGTTATTGACTCGGTATGTGTAGGCTCATTTCTGGACTCATTCTGTTTTATTACTCAGTTTGTTTTTAGGGCTGTATCACACGGTCTTTGATTACTGTACTTTTGTAATAGATCTTAAAATTAAATTAAATGTTAGTAATGTTTGCTCTGTTGTTCATTTTCTGTTTTGGCTATTTTATATCCTTCGCATTTCCATATGAATTTTAGAACTATGCCGAGGTTTTTGTTAGGATTGTATTGAATACATAGAACACTTTGTGGATAATTGACCTTTTAGTAGTATTTAGTCTTGTGAACCATGACAATGGCTTATCTCTCTGTTAGTTTAGATTTTCTTTAATTTCTTAAATAAAATTTTTATATTTTTCAGTTTAGGTCCTACCTTTTATCAGAGTTATCCTGAAGCATTTTATGTTTTTTTATGCTGTTGTACATTTTTTAAAGTACCAGTTGTTCTTTGCTAGTTTATAGAAATACCATTGAGTTGTGCATATTGATCTTACAACTTTCCTAAACTTACTTCTTTTAGCAGCTTTTTTGTAGATTCCACTGAATTCTCATCATCGGTGGATGATAACGTCATCTGTGAATAAGACAGGATTGCTTCTTTCTTTGTGATCTGGGGGCCTCTTACTTTTCTTGCCTTATTGCGCTGTCTGGAACTTCCCATAAAATGTCAAATAGAAGTAGCCAGAGCCAGAGCGGACATCCTAGTTCTTCGTCTTCTTCCTAAACCTGTGCGTTATTTCTAAGTATGTTAATTTAGTTTCAGATACTTGGGAATTTCTCAGAGAGCTTTCTATTACTGATTTCCAATTTAATTCCACTTTGGTCGGACAGAATACTTTATATGACTTATATCCTTTAAAATTTGTTGAGACTTGTTTTATGACCCAGAATGTGGTCTCTGTTGCTGAACGTGCTGTGTGTACTTGAAAAGAATGTGTATTCTGCTGTTGTTGGCTGGGGTGTTCTATAAATGTCAATTCAGTAACTTTTATATCTTTTAACACAAAAAGGGTGAAATATGAAATGGATTCATTTCCCTGTCCCCAGATTCATAGCATGAGTCCGTGTAAATCCTGCCATCTCTTTCTGCTAGCTGAAGAGCATTCTCCTGGTTGGAATGACATCTCAGAACTGGGAGACACTATTTCATTAGTACACTAGCCAGCCACAGAGATTACCCAGTTGGCTACTTAATAATTAAATGAAGTTGCTTGTAATTCTTTGAGCTCACACAGAATTAACTAAATTAACCTTTTATTGCCCTGTACGCCTGGGGTATTTTTGTGTGAAAATAGAGGAGCCTAGACTCCTTAAAAACTCTGAGGGAAAGTAGATGTTTCAGTCAACTTCAGGAGAAGTACCCTAAATAAGAGGCATCTTAAAAAAATACAGTCTCAGAAACTGCAGTGTTCTGACGACACGAACGTTCCTTTGTTCACTGTTTCTGGAGTCTCAGTGGAGAAGCTTCTGTAGCAGCACCTGTGGATAGCCAGTTTTCCTGTCTTGAGGAGATTTCACTGTAAGCGCATTTCCGTGGGTATTTCATCACATCCGTGCAGCGGCCTGGTGAGACGTGAGCAGGGCTGGTGAAGGAGAAGGCCGTGCTGGGCTGTAAATCACTGGCGGTGCACACAGCGTGGGCTCAGATTTCAGAAGTGTAAGAGACCATGGGTTAGGGGATGGGCATCTGGTAGCTGAGGAGTTAAGATACAGAAAAGTTAGAGCTTGTCTAACAGCTGTTCTCAGCAGAGCGTGATGTGCCCCCCAGAGGACATTGGCAGTGTCTGGAGACGTTTTTGGTGGACTCAGCTTGGGTCAAGGGGGCTGCTAGTATCCAGTGGGTAGAGGCCAGGGAAATTGCTAGATATCCTACAATCCCCTGGACAAAACAGTTCTCTGGCTCAAAATGTCAATACTGCTGTGCTTAAGAAACCCTGGTTTAATTATGCTTTTTCTGAGTTTTGATTAGGACATGAATCTCCAGAATTCTACCTTAGTGACTCGCATAACCCCAGTATTGGCTGCTGGTGATCACCTCCAAACCAGTGTTACTTTTAATTCTTTTCAGCCTCATTTAAAAAAAATTGAGGTAAAATTTACATAGTGTGAAGTAAACATTAACCATTTTAAAGTGTGCAATTTGATGGCATTTAGTAAATTCAGTATGTTGTGCAGCTGCCATCTTTGTGCAGTTTCAGGGCATTTTGTCACCCCAGAAGGAGACGTCACAGGACGGTCACTCTCCGTCTTGTGCCCCAGCTCTGGCAGCTGCTAGTCAGCCTCTGTCTCTGTGGATTCTGAATTATTTTTATCTTGGCTTTTTTTGTGGTACTTTGGAAAGAACACTGGACTGGATGTCATCAGAGTGGACTTGACATCTGGTTCTCTGTTCTTCTGCTGTCTGGTTGGGGTGAATCATTCATCTGACCTAAGCCCCAGTTTTCCCTTTATTTATGTGGCTCCTGTCCCAGGAGCCAAGTATTATTCTGCTTTAAATGAGATTAAAAAAAAGTCTGAAATTCTAGCCCACATTCTGTTTGCTCAGAATGCTTGTTGGAGGTGTAACAATCTTTCTCACTCAGGATGCTTCTGAGCCACCTTCCCAGATATTGAGTTAAACGTCCTTGGGTTGATGTGTTTGGAATTAGAAACTAATTTAAGTTTTCAGCTCAAATAAAATGATTAGGGAGGTAAAGATACCTGCAAAATACAAATTCATCCTGTTACTAGACATAAATTGAATTTGGGGTTACCTAATTTAGCATCTGACTTATTTTGTAATTAACAAAAACAAAATATAAAAACCAAGTATATTCCTGCATTCTCATTCCTGCTTAAAACCCTCCAATGGCTTTTTGCGTTTAGAATAAATTCTGAATTCCTTACCATTGTGTAGTAGGGTCCCCCCCAAACCTTCCTGCTTTCATGGCCTGGCTTGTGCCATTCCCTCCCTTGCTCTTGCTGTAGCCATGTGAGCCTTTTTTTCCTCACAGAGGCTCCAGGCTCCTTAAGGCCTTTGCACCAGCTGTTGCCTCTGTCTGGAAGGCCTGGGGGAACCATGCCTTGTTACTAGCTTTCAAATCTCAGTTCAGATGTCATCTCAGTGAAACCGTCCCTGACCATCCTATCTATGGCTTGTTTTAGAAATTCAAAATGAATGTTGCAGGGTAAAGACTGCAGTGAATTCCCATTACTGAGCTTCCACAGTTGTTTACATCCCATTGTTAGTGGTCCCTCGATTTAGAGCAGTAGCCCCACCTTCCTTCGCAACTCTGTCACTGTCTGTCACACTACTCTGGTTGGTTTTCTCTTTCTGTATGTATCTTTTTTGTTTATACTGTCTGTCTCTCAAAACTTTTTCTTTGAGCAGGTGTCTTATCTGTCTTGTTCACTCTTGATCCCCAGTACCTGGAACATGTACTTGTGTCTTTGTATGTGGTAGGTGCTCAAGAAGTATTTGCTGAATGAATGAATGAAATAAAGTAAACTTCCCCAAATCAGGGGCTGTTTAATACATATTTGGGTTCTTAGCTGCCTAGTAAAGAGCTACTTCACACATGGTAGACACTCAGTAAATATTAGACCAAATATTTTTATTTTTCTACATCACTGTCTCTTCTGCTGGCAATAGATTTGTTTGCATAGCCCTCTTGCAGGATCTTTAATGGAGAAAAGAAGGGTATACTTTCCCTTCATTTGCTTTCAGCTCACCCTGCTTGTGTAATAAGAACAGGCTTCTTACTGATTGGAGATTTTTTCCCTTGCCAGATTCACTTGGTTTTTAATCTCAGTTGCTGTCCACTCACAGGTGGTCTGTAGCGCGTTCCAGAAGCCCCCATTTACCCTTCTGTCCTCTGGTCAGTTGTTTCTAGAGCTGTGGAGGGGAAGAGCTAGAAAGGCGCTGGGAATGGCGGAGGTGGACGCAGTGCTGCGGATGAGGACTTTGCCCAGGGTCACACAGTCAGGCAGGGGGTTCTCCTGGGACTGAGGACGAGAGCCTCGTCTCGCAGTTAGTTGTTTTCTCATTGTTTCACATTGATGAGTTCTGTTTTGCTCGTTGGGCTCCTAAGTTCTTAGTAATTGGGACTGTATTGTACTCTTTTTAGTACCTTCCATAGCTTCTAACACTAAGCACAGTAATGTTTCTGGATTAGGAGAATAATGTGAAGGCATTGCTTTATTTGAGAATTTATTTAATATTGTATTTTTGTGTGCCTTATGGGAAGAGACTCCTAAAGGGCAAATCTTGATTACTTGTGCTTGTGCAATGGGTATATAAAAAGAACTGGGAACAGGACAGATGAGATGGAGCGGATTAACAGAAGGCTGCAGATGGTGGCTTAGCACTTTGGAACGAGTCCATCAGTTCCTGCTGTCCCGTCCAGTGTGAAAGACCATCTGGGCCTCCCCTGAGTACAAGAATGTGATGTCATGGCCGGAAGATGTGAAGGCTGGGTTTTACTGAAAGCAGTTGTCAGGTTAGATAGATTTGGAAATGTTCTATTTTGAAGACAAGATACCCAGAACTGAAGACTTGGACCAAGTAGTTCCTAATGTATAACATCTCTTTCCACTTATGTAGTAACGTTCAGAACACTGGCACCCTGGTTCTGATTTTATTTTTATCAAAGAGCAAACTCAACTAAATGTTAAAATTTGAAACAGTGCCTTTTCTCAGAAAAAGTCAATTGTAAAAATTTTGGAAAGTTGAAAGAAGCAGAAAAATTATAATCCATTATTTTGAACCTGTATAGGTCTGTTATATACATGCAGACATGTACTTTTAAAATGTGCTGTCATTAAAGTGTCATTGCATGATACCACTTTTCAGGTTCATCTGCAGATTTGTGCTGCTGCAGTCAGATCTGGCTGTGCTGTCACCCGCTTAGCCTCTCCCCTGTTGCTGGACCCCTCGGTTCCCCCAAGCCTCATGGAAACTGACGTGCTGAGACGGCACCTTTGTGTGTGTGTGTGTGCGCACAACTGTTTCCTTAGGGAAAAATTGAGAGTGGAATTTCTGTGCTCAAGGTTATGTACCAGTTTTTTTAGGGACGTTTTTGATTGTCATGGTTGGGGTTCTGTAACTTGCCTCATCTCTTTTGTGTGTCAGTTAAGTGATGGTTAATAGCTGTGACTGCGGTCCTGGTGTCCTTGTTGTCACTGGAAGTGACTGGGGAAGGATAATTTCTGTTTATTCAATCCAGTTCCCCAAATAAGGCAAAAGGAGTTGTCACCATTGAGTTTTAATAATGTGATTAAGTCTAGTTAATAAAGTCATTCTATTATTTTTTATTCTACACTTCGCTTTCTGTTTCTAGCTTTTCTTTCCACTTTAATGCCCTGCCCACCCCCATGCTCTGCATCTACTTTTGTTTTTCATTTGTGCCGAAAGCAGGCCTGGGTTTGGCTTAACTCCCATTGTGAGGGCTGAAGAAGCCTTTGGCTCCCAGAGCAGAATTCTGTAGCATTTGCCAATTTTCACATTGAGGGACTCTCTGCTTTCTGCAGAGGTACCTGATGGTGGTGTCAGCTGAGAGGTGGAGAACCCTTTTTTTCAGAAGGCTCTGCCAAAGGCAAATGAGGACTTCTGAAGTTGGGAAATTGTGTCTTGAAGTCCCTCCCTTTCCCTCCAGGCTCTGAAGTAATTTGAGATGCTTACACAGGACTTGAGTGTCCTCTGGTGGGTGTTTTGTCTCTGTGGGGACCAGTGGTGGGTTTGCTTGGTGAAAAGGGGTAGAGCGGGGCCGCTTCCTGGAGACTTGCCATCAGAGCAGCCTCCTTTCTCAGGGCCTTGTGGGCACAGCAGGCTGCACTCGGTCCCTCGAGGAGGAGGACGTTCTTATTTTGCTGATAGGATGCAGACTGACTTCTGATTGGCCACCGTTAACAGGTTTCTCAGGAGGTGCCTGGCACCCCTCTTTAACACTGCTCTGGGGAGCGTCTGGCCCCCCTCGGGTGCACAGCCCTTTCTTTGACCTTGGTGGGAAGACAGCTTTGTGGAACCTGCAGTTGTTGTGAGGCTGGTGTCAGATGAGGGACGCCCGTGGTGGTTGTGGACCTCCTGTAAAGGGGTCAGGAGCAGAACATTATTCTTTGTGGAAGATCAAAGAAAGCAAGTTTACAGTCCGGCCTTGGAAGCTGGAGCGTGGAGAAGAGCCAGGGACAAGTTGTGGGCTCGCAGCCCCTGAGGGTATGGCATATTCCTTCAGAGATTTCTTTTTTCCAGGCCATTACCCTTTGAGATCTAGAGTCACATTGGGGGCTGTAGTGTCTGCTTTTGCTTACATTTTGCTTATAATTGTTCCTAAGTGTGTTCTTAACGTGTTGCTTCTGTCTCGGCTGTGATGCCCATGTGGTCAGACTCGGCCTGCCGTAGCTTGGCCTGCTTACTCCTTTTTAGCACTCTTCATGTCTGCGGGTCTGCGCAGTAGAACGCAGCATTTGGTCTCAGGGAGCCACCTCTGTTGCAGGACCTTGGATCCAGGTTTTTTTCCACTTGGTATTCAGTCTAACATTTTGGATACATCCTCTTCTCCAGGTGACTGTATGAGCTAGACGAGCAGTTTAAAGCTAGTCTGAGTTTGACGTGCCCTTGGAGGATGAAGTCCAGAGTCACTGTCGATCTACAAAAGACAGAGGTTCTCCATGATGATGACAGTTTCAAATTGTGTTGCAAGTACTTTGTTACTGAGTGTGAGTTCCTTTAGTTGGCAAATGATATACCAAAAAAATGAATTGGAGCAGATGCAGCTGTAATCTCACTCGCTCTCTAGGATGGGAGAAAAGTTGCTGGAGTGAGGGGTTGGAGTGGATCACAGCTAGCACTGGCCAGTGTCTCTCCGTGACTTAGCCTTTCTTGGTGATCTTTCTTCTTGGGACATGCTTACATGTTTAAAGCCTCTGTTTGGAACCAGTTGCTGAAGTGTGGTTTAAAAAGTGAGAATTGCCTATATACAATGTTAAGATACATTTCATTAAACTGTCTCTTATTTAGAGGGTAGAAGGCATGTAACGTGGTGACGCTGTTCACTTAGAAGCCATTTGTATTGGTCCCTTTCATGCCTGGCAGTGGGCACCTAAGTGTTTCCGTGAATGAATGAATGAATGAATGAATGAATGAATGAAAGAAATGACTTTCTTTTTGCTGTTGAACTTTCCCTGCTGACCGGCCCTAGACTGTCAGTCCAGGTCACAGACTTCAGCATCACTTTCTTTCCTTCTCAGAGGGCTCGGCACTTGGCCCTGCCCGGCTGGCCAGTGTTTTCATTCAGTGTGCTGCTGCTTGTTAGCTGGACTGCTTTCCTGCTCTGTGTTTCAGACAAAGCATTTCACAGCTTACAGAGAAGTTCAGGTGTGAGTTGGGACATGGCTGCATTTGGGGTATGATTCATTAGAGCACAGGCAGTATGACATGGCCCCTGCTTCCTTCGTATTTCATGTTGTTCCCACCCACAGACGAGCAGCGTTTCCTGGATGATTCCAGGGTAGTGACTTACAGTCCCCAGTTTCACTAAATTCTAGGTTTCTCCAGTTATTTCGTGGTATTGTAAAACTCAGGCATTCAAGATAAAATTTTAATTCACTTACAGAGATAATCCTGTATAAAAGGACACAAGGTACGAACTAAAGTACTGAATAGCATGTGAAATCACTCCTTTTGCTGTGAAGCAAAGAGAGGGAGAGTGAAGTGTTTGTACGTTGTGATAGAGGAGTCACAGCATCTCATCCTCTCTCCCAAACGTGCTTGTTACAGTAGTACTGTCTGCTGGCACCGTGTGTGAAATATCTGGGGCTGCCATTGAAACGAGGTAGCTCAGTGGCCAGGGGCATCTGAACTCTTGGAAACAGTGTGAACATAATAGAATACATCAAAGTACAATAAGAATCCGGAAATCCAGTGTTTTGTTTTCCAGCAGATCCTGGTGGTATATAGCATCTATGTGCTGACCACTAGGCGTGCAAGAGTTTTACTGTAATGTGTTTGGCTTTGGACAGGTGGAGTGTGTTTATTAGAACTGTTTGGTTTGCTAGTGGCGCTAATAAAGTATGGTGTCTCTTAACTGAATGGGAGAGGATATTTGACCATTCTTGATAAGTTTGCCATTTTATGTAATGCAGTTTGGAAGTCAGATACTATATTCAGTGGTGATTATCTCAGTCTCTTGAGTTTTTATTTCATGCATAATTTATGATGGCCTCAAGCCAATAGCCCAGGTATAGTAATAGTGAGATGGGTTAGCCTTGGTGAGTGCACCAGGAAATAGCACTAATACAATGACTAGAGTAAGGTGAGAACAGAAATGTGACCATGGAGGATTTCGGTCTAGGTTATCTGCATTGCACGTCAACTTTTATACATAAGGTAAAGTGTATTTGCTTTGAGTAGCAGAGGAGCTTGTGGTGTGCTCCAGGTTCGTGAGATTGCTTTTCCTTCAGTCGCAGCCGTTAGTTCGCAGCACAGCTTCTACACGAAGCCTGTCAGCAAATTCTCTTTTACAAGTTTCTGCAGTGCTGAGGAATTGATAGCTCTGTTTGTATTTGTAGGTATTTCTTAATATAGGATTTAGTCAACTGTATTTTCAATAAAGTTGTGCCTGCACATACTGTTCTCTTACAGTTCATTTAAATTCCTGCGCCCTTCACAGTTGACACGCACGCCGTGCGCAGGATAAAATGAGATGTTTGAGGTGGTGCAGCATAGCCTCCAGCAGCCGGGCCAGTGGGTTGGCAGTTATTCTAAGTTGTTCTAGTTTGCTTCAGGCCTGCCTTGTTGTCAGGGAGGAAGGATGCCAGGTAGTTTACCTTCCTGAGATGACGGTTTGCTTTTACAAGAGAGCCAGAATTTGAAGCTGAAAGATGTTGATTTTGCAGTTTCGTTTTATCTGTATACTTGCTTTATCTGCAGGGGATTTGAAGCTTTTTATCTACCAGTCATCCATCCATCCATCCATCTGTGGCACCCACTGGGAACAGACTTTCTTCCATTTTTAATGTTTTGTTCACTGGAGTTTTGAGGCCTCACCAGTGCTTCCTGAGGCCCAAGTTTCCCAGTGTCTTGATGATTTCTGGGAAGAAGCTTTTTAGGAATGTCTTTAGTGTTTCCCGACCTTTCCCATTCTGTGATGGGGAGATTGAAATGGTGAAATTACGAAGCCAGCAGCTAGTGCTAAGGGAGTTGAGTGTCCTGTTTACTGCAATACTTTCGAACACGGCTCCCTTAATAGTGATGAATTTCTTGGTAAATATTTGAAACTAGGCAGCTAAGTGTAGTGTAGAGTCAGAGGTAAGCTAGAGACACAAAGAAAGGAGTAGTGATTTTTCTTTTTATTAGTGCTTCAGAACAATTACTAAAAACCCCAGAAACAGACTCATAGACATAGAATACAAACTTGTGGTTGCCAGAGGGGAGGGGGGTGGGAAGGGACAGACTGGGATTTCAAAATATAGAATAGATAGACAAGATTATACTGTACAGCACAGGGAAATATATACAAGATCTTGTGGTAGCTCACAGCAAAAAAAAATGTGACAGTGGGTATGTGTGTGTTCATGTATAACTGAAAAATTGCCCTACACTGGAATTTGACACAACTTTGTAAAATGACTATAAAAAATAATAATGTAAACATTTCAAAAAGAAAAAAAAGATTACTAATACTGAGTTTAGGATTTAATTTTGTGAGTCAAAAAGGTGGAATATATTTTCTTTTTAATTGTTTTCTTTCTTAGGTTTTGATTGTCCCTCACTAGTTTTTCTGTTTGTTTACTTGACTGTCAAATATTGATAAACCCCATTGGTCATTAGTGAATGAAAGACTGAGTGGGTAAGGCAGTGGAGGGTGCTGAGGGCCTGGGCTCTAATCTAAGCTGCCTGGATTCAGATCTTAGTCCTGCTGTGAACAGACCTTGACTATCTAATTACTTCTCCACTTTGGATCCTTAGAGGGTTTCAGTGCTTGGCTTCTAAAAAAATAAATAAATAAAGTACCAATGGGTATCAGCTGTGCACACTGACGATTATTTCCATGTGGTAAATTCCTGAAAGAGCTGGTCTTTTTAAAGTCTCTCGATACGGTGTCACATTGAAGTTGTCGGATGTTTTCTCTGACAACAGGGACTTCTTTCTCTTTTAAGAATTTAAGATGGCTTCATCACACAGCTAGCGGTTTGGGGAGTGCTCTGCCCTTGCTGATCCTTGAGGAGGAGACTTCTCCCTGAGTGGCTTTGCTGCGTGAACTCCCCCGGTTTCTGCTGTGTGAACCGTCACGGAGATTGCGTTCAGATGACTGTCAGTGTTGGCCGGCAGCGGCTGTTGGTTGGCATCGTGGTTTCCTTGCGGGTCACCACTTGGTAATTCAGTTTCACTTTATGAAGTGGGGAATTTTCCATACTGTACTTCTTGGGGAAGCAATCATTTTAGTTCTGTGGAATGAAAAATTTTAATAGCAATTCAGTAAGTTGTAGTTAGTGAAAATATCATTGAATTCACTGGAGAAGTTTGCAGAAAGTGAGGGGGAAAATGTTAGGAATCCAAGTGTTTTTGCACGATCTCTGCTTAGGGTGAAAGGTAAAATAAGTACACAGTTGAGTCAGCAACTGTATACACCCATGTAACCACATCCCCAAAGAAAACAGAGGTCACTTCATTCCCCTGGAAGTTCCTCGTGTCCCTCGAGTCGTACCCACCTCAGCCCCGCAGACACACACACACCCTTCCCCGTGCAGTCCCCGGTCTGAGTTCTGCCAGTCCAGATTAGACTTGCCTGTCTTAGGAAGTGAATAGAGCCACGTGGCACGCGCTCTGTCTGTCCTTCAGCCCACTGCAGTGTGCGGGACACACCTGTGCCTGCTCGGCTCTGCTGTGCGGCCTGGGACGCGCTTCGTCTCTGAGCAGTGTGTGCCGCTGCCTGAGCTCAGGGGCTTCGCACGTAGTTGTTGGAGGGGAGGCTGGTGCTAGCTTTTTAGGTTATTTCTGGCTCTTCACTTCGCATCAGACAGCTCGGTACTAGGGGCTGCTGCCGTTTTATCTGTGTCGTCTCTTACCCAGGTCAGGCCTGTTAACGTGGTTAGGCTCCCGGGAGGGTGCTTGTGATCTTGTGATCAAGGCGCGATCACGTGTGCTCACGTTTGTTTAGCACGCGGTGAGCACGTGTCCTGCTCCCTGTCCCTGACCCTCTCCCTGTCTGTCCTTCAGCCATCGTTCCATCTGTCACTCTTATTTTACCTCCTCATTCTCCGGGATGGTCTGTCGGCCCCTTTGTCCTCCGTCGGTTCATCACTCAGTGATCTCTGACCCTCTTTCGCTTTGCCTGCAGCATACCCAGTGCTCTTCTGTCTCAGGCTGGGATTGGTTTCCTTTCCTCTCTTGCCAGCTTCTCTTCAGGTGAGGCTGCCCCAGAGGATTCGTCCGATTTTAACGCTGGGGAAGGAAGTGTTTCACCCTAAGCTTGCGTCTCACTTTGTGTGGCTGGACTTGTGTTTTCAGCATCCAGCGAGGAGCACAAGAGCAGGCTTGCTGTCCCTGCAGGTCTGGTGTGTGGCTGCCCTGTCTCTGCTGGCTTTCAAAAGATGGCCCTGGAAGCAGTTACTCCGGTTGTATCAGTTTTAGTAGCTGTAGATGACCACTGCCACTGTTTGTTTAATGGTGGTGTGGCACAATTGTGGTAACACATATCATCAAATAAATGCCAGATTAACTGTTCGTAACCTCTGTTTGTGAATGCTGTGTTTCCTAGTTTGTTACTCAGAGCAATTTAGGAAACTCTGGTGAACATGACTGTATTGATGATCTTTGAATATTGATCGTAAGCCTGATCATTTATGTGTGTTTTGCTAGCTTTCTGAAGGCTACACCTCTTCTTTCTGAACCAGGTGTAAAACAGAACCATGAGTGACTGTTAAATGTCACCTTATTTCATGGAGCCCTTGCAGCTCCTCTGATGGGGGGAGCACTGTCACCTCTTCATAGATCAGGAGACTGAAACTTAAATCACGGAGCTGAGCTGCTCTCCTGTGGGAGGATGTGTGGTTCCGAGCTGTTAAGGGACACCACCGGCCTTGAGGGTCGCTGGGAGGATCACAGCCAGTGCTCGTGTCGCCCATCAGTGCAGCGCCTGCCCCGAGATCACTGTGCAGACGCGGTTCCTGTCCTCAGGGGGTCAGCGGTCTGGAGCGCCTTGCAGAGACACCTGGCCTCTGCTCAGATTTGTTTATCTCTAAAGGGAGTCCCCTCCATCTTAAGCCACAGTATGAAATGATTTGTATGTAGACTTTGAATAACTGCTGTCCGTACTTTGCTTTCAGACACTGCTGTTCAACCTGAATTCAGTACATTAAAATAGGAGCATTAAAAACCCCGTATTTCCATTTTGAATGGTATCGTTTGACCATTACTTTAAAATGGAAAACAACCACAACCACAGCCACAACCAAAATCCCCAGACTGCGTTTCCTGGTAGTTTTTCAAAAACGTTTTTCTTTCCAGTAACAGTTCATTGAGATATTCACAAGCCATGCAATTCACCCATTTAAAGTATGCAATTCAATGGTTGTGGTGTATTTACAGAGCTGTGTGCATCCATTACCACTGTCAGTTTTAGAACATTTTCATCACCGCTGAAAGAATCCCCCAACCTTTCGGCAGTCACCCTGTGCTCTGCATTCCGACTCCTCCATCGTGCTGGGCATTGTCCACGTGCAGGCTAGGTTGCCACTCACTGAAGTTGTGGAGCTGGTTGTCAGAACTCAGACAGCCACGGACCAGGCAGCTGCTGGTTAAGGTGGACAGCCCACAGGTGGGAGCGCACTTATTCACAGACCCAGACCTTGGCATCAAGACTGTAAAGCAAGGTAGAGCGTGGAGACAGAGTTCAGCTTGGGGAGTTGTTGGTTAAAATTAGTTTGTCTCAAACTGAGATTACTGGTGTGGTGCCTCTTCTCTCACCTCTAAAGTTGAGAAGCCTGGGGCCCCTTCTGAGCTCTGTGTAGCCTAAAAAGGCAGGTTTCTGGGGACGTAGCAAGTGAGGTTGGTCAGAGGACTCCTACTGTGTTTAATCCAGGGAAAGCTTTGGGTGGGCCATGAATGCATTTGGTGTGGAATAGACTCGCTGGATTGCCTTTTACAAAGCCCTGAGAAAGAGGAAACTGCTGGGAGCAGCTTCAGTGGTGGTGGTTTTCTCGTGGCTGCCCCGTCCTCCTGGACTGTACAGTGTCTCTCTGACCACCCGTTAGTGTACCAGATGTTCTGAAATACACGGTTTTCAGATTTGGAGCCACTGAATATGAAGTATCAGTAATCCTGCAGGGGTACTGGGTGGGTATCAGCACAGGCAAACCCCCAACTGCTTCACTTCCTTGGCATACAGTTTGCTGTTGCTTTTAATTGTGCTTAATTACAGTCAAAGCTGAACTTGATGAACTTCAGATAAAGGTCATACACAGTAGTACAGTGTATAAACACGGCGTGCTTCTGGTTCAGCGAAGAAAACTGGAGTACTTGAAAAGACTTGAGTCAATTAAGAGTTCTTTACATGCTGCCTGTTTCCTCCTACCTTTGACTCAGGTTTCAGTAAACCTGCTTGGCAGTCTTTCATCAGGTGCTCAGGCTGTGCCCCTTTTGAATAATCAGTGTCCTTTTTGTATTAATTAATTACTCTTTGGATAACTGATTTTGAAAACCCTGTGTTTGTACCACCTCTGATGCTGACGACTCTTTTGTCAAGTGGAGATGCCTTCTGTGCCTGCTTCTCAGTGTTGACTGAGTCTGTCACCACTGAGTTTTCCCCAGACAGAGAAGTCCTGTGGGACCAGTGTGCGTCCTCCGTCAGGAGGAGGATGTGTGAGTAGCTGTGCACAGCCTGCAGGAGGGGGAGAGGGGCTTGGGGCCCCAGATGTGAACACCTCCTGCTTCTGTTTCAGGGTAATTAATGTTTCCTCGGACTGAGCTGAACTGTAGGCCCGCGATTCCAGCCTTCCACCACCTTTAGGCACAGGCACGGTGGGGGTGGAGTTTGTATTTCAGGTCGTCCCAAATGAATGAAGTAACTTGAGAGCAGCGCTTTTTTAAGCTTGGCCTTGAGGCTGGAAAAGGGGTTACGGAAGGTGAAAACTTCTTCGATGCGATGGAATCCTAGTGACTGGAGCAGGCTCCTGCTGTGCTCTGAGGACTTCAGTTCCTGGAGGTCCTGGTGGGGTTTGAGTGTTTGCTTCCCGGTTCTCCGGCTGGTTGTCTGTGTTACAAGGGGGTCTTGCTCTTGTCTGCCACTCCGCCCCCTTCTGTCTCCCCTCCCCCCTTGGCCTTCTAAATTAGATACATCCCCTCTGCTCCCAGACGTCTCCATCTCTCTGTCCCCTGACAGAGCAATCATTTATCAAGTTGTTTCACGCATTGTCGGGAGGGGGCCCCGGGGGCTCGAGTTTGTTTCGCCCCTTTGTTGGAGCTCTGCAGGATGGGCCAGCTTCGTCTCCAGCCAACTGCTGAGAGTTGCTGGACTCCAGGAGCCAGTGTTAAAGGGGCCGCCTTTCATCTGCGCGCGGCTGCCCCGGTCTTTCATTGTAAATTCCAGCTTCTGGGACTGCAGTCGCCCTGGCCTGGCACACACACGCTTTCCACCTCTTGTCTTTCCTCCACCCCAGTCGTTGAGAACCTGGACGTAGATTTTTGTGCTCTTTCTTTCTCTTTGTTATTCCTTGTCTGTTTTCTGTTCTTCCTCCTTTGTCATCCCACCCTTTTCTGAGTGGTAGATTATTGACAGATTTAGTCAGAGGGTTCCTGCTTTTACCAGATATCATCTTTTTAGGTATGTTTCAAGTTATCAAGGTGTCCTTTTTCCTTATGTCACACTGTTCACTATCAGCAAAAATACCTAAGTAGAATGGGGATAAAAAAAGATTTTAAAGTCTGTCACACTTTAAAGTGCAAGGTGAATATTACTGCATGTTACTAGGGATTATGCAGGTTTTCCCAAAGCATCTAAAAAAAGAGTCTCAGTGCAGAAGGACAACTGGGCTTAGACTCAAGGATGCCTTGTGAGAGTTCACTATTGACCATGAAGTTGAAAGATGGATGTTGTTTATTGTAACTTAATAGTTTAAAAGAACAATGTTTATTTTGCAGGGTAAGAGAAATCAGACTGTAATGTTACAAGGATTATGAGAATTTTTTTCTGTGATCCTGGAATATTTCTTCCCAATATTTTACTAAGGAAACTTTGACCGGGATGCAATGGTTGAAAGGATTGTACATTATATTTTGGGCTTAAGACAGTTTTTTTCTTTACCCTGTTGAATGAAACACAGAGTCTCACAATGCATTGTAAAGTTATGCTTAGAAACAAAATACCGAGGGGAAAAAAGTACCCCAATTAACATATGTCACAGAGTGTCACAAACATCTGAATTCAAGTGAGCCTGCATCTTGTGTTTGTTGTAGACGCGCTGAGCCCAGAACGTACAGCTGTGGGGTTTTACTGTTCATCAGGGTCAGCGGGGAAGATGTTCCCCTCCTCACCAGATCCTTTAGGTTGAAAATACTGAGACGCCTTGATCAGACTTGTCAGCCCCCAAAATAATTTGTAAGCAGTAAACTGTTTTGAGCGCCATGCACTGTTGCCTGGTTATGAAGAATCTCTTAAACAGTTTATTGATTTTTAATGTCAAAGTGAGCCCGTAATTCTTTCCCCATACGGTATGTCCTTATTATTGGGGTGCTTTTCAGATATAAAACTGTTCTCATTGATTTTCACATTAAAGCTTAAAAGAAATTGTACATTGCTAATAAAAAAGATTTTTCTTTTATAATGGTACGATTCAAATACCACTAATCCTTAGCTACACTTCACGTTAAGAATATAAAAGCAAGGGAACCTTGCATTAATTCTGAAAATTGAATATGTACCTGTGCCGGATACTGTTTTGCACAGTATATCGATGGATAAAACATACAAAAATCCTGTTGGAGTTTAAATTCTGCTGGTGGAGGTCGGGAGGAGACGCATCAGGCACTCTGTTTTCTTGGCATTCATGGCAAGGGTTGGTGACTATTTTCTGTGAAGGGCCAGACGCTGTTGCAGTTGCGTGACCGTGCTATGTAATGATTGGGCAACACTGTTTCGATAAAACTTTATTTGTCATAGCAAGTGGCAGACCATAGTTTGCTGACAGTTTTCCTAAGGTGTAAAAGACATTAGACCATAGAAGAGCTTTAGAAATTTGTGAAATATAAGGTACCATTAAGTCAATGAACAAACAAGAATTTTAAGAATAAAGCATTCGCAAAACAGGTGACAAAGAGTCAACATCCCAGTGGAACAGTGGGCAAAGAATATGAGGAAATCACAGATGCACAAATTTAAATGACCAACAGATATCTGAAAAGATGCCCTTCCGACTGACAGAAATTACAAGGATAGCAGTCTGTTATCGAAAGAGAAGAGGGTGCTCTTACACATTGCTAATGAGAAATGTGATAGATGATGCCTTTTTGAAAAATAACCTGATATCTGTTAAAATTAAAACTGCACACACTTTGTCCAAGAAAATGTTACTCCTTGGATTTGGGGTTTGGGGGGATGGTAGTGATGATTCATTGTGGTTTTATTTATTTCCTTATTGTGGTAATATACACATAACATAAAAATTTACTGTCTTAGCCATTTTTAAGCATACAGTTCATTGGCATTAACTGCATTCATAACGTTGTGCACCCATCACCACCATCCACCTCCGGAACTCAGTTCATCCTATGAAATTGAAATTGAAACTGTTCCTGTTAAACAGCAGCTCTCCACTCAACCCCCCCAGCCCTTGGCAGCCACCGTTCTACATTCTTCCTCTGACTTTGACTGCTTCAGGTGCCTCAAGTGGAATCTTCTTGTCACTGGCTTACTTCACTGAGCATAATGTCGTCTGGGTCCATCCATGTGTAATGCATGGTACTGTAGCTAGTGTCATAATTCCCCTTTTCTTTAAGGCTGAATGTGTGTGTAGAGGACAGTTTGCTTATCCGTCTATCCGTGGACCCTTGATTTGCTTCCGCATTTTAGCTGTTGTGGACAGTGCTGCTGTTAGCATAGGTGCACAAATAATTCTTTTCTTTTGGGTATAGACCCGAAAGTGGAAGTGCTGGATCATGTGGTAATTTTACTTTTAATATCTTGAGGACCCACCACACTGTTCTCTGCAGTGGCCTTTCCAGTGCACGTTCTCATCAACATTGATGAGGGCTCCAGTTTCCCTGCATCCTGGCCAGTACTTTTTCTTTCTGTTCTTTTTTTCTTTTTGGTAGTAGCCATCCTCATGTACGTGGGTGATACTACATGGTAGTTTTCATTTGCATTTCCCAAATGGTTAGTGCTATCGAGCATTCTCCCCTTGTGCTTGTTGGCCATTTGTGTATCTTCTTCAGAGAAAAGTCTGTTCAGGTCTTTGCCCATCTTTTAATTGGGTTGTTGGGGAGTTTTTGTTGTTGAGTTTCAGGGATTCTCTATATATTCTGGATAGTAATCCTTTAATAGATACAGATTTACAAGTATTTTCTCTCATTTTGTGAGTTGCCTCTTTACTCTGCTGATGTCTTTTGACGTGCAAAATTTAAAAATTTTCATGAAGTCTAGTTTTCTCTTTTTCTGCCTGTGACCTCCCCCCAGGTAGCCTTTAAAAGAATGAATTAGAGCTGCCCCTGGACTTGGAGGAATTTGCACAAGGTGATGAGAAGAGCAGTGTGCAGAGAAGTATGGGTACTGTTCATCTGTTAAGAAAAGACAACCCTCATATGTTTTTGTGTCTGCATTCGTGTTTGTATGAAACAGGGATGCGATTTTATGCGCCTTGAGAGGAACAAGGAAGGACATATACTTGATTAACATGACTGTTAATGATGCAGAGCATGGGGGGATGATTGCCTCTGTAAAAGCCCAGGAGGAACAGTATGACTGCCTTCTGAATTTGTATAAACTGTGTGAGTCTGTCTGTATGTATATAGTCACTTACAGCGTTTTTCAAAAAGGAAAAACACCATCACTCAGGGTTTGAAACTAGTGGTTTGTCCAAGGGCTTCCTCACACCCAAACCTGCTGTCCTCAGATAAGTCTGCCTGTATGTACATCTCTGATTGCTTGTCCTGTTTGCCCTGTTGACTGAAAAATCAAACTCCTCTTCTCTGTGGCACGAACACTTTAAAGAAGAGACTGAAAATGCCTCCGAGAAGTGCTGACTCCTGGTCACACATCTAGTAACTGCAGCACCTGGCATTTGAGTTGAATCCAGGTCTGTCCTGTCCTTCCCACCGTACACCGTGCTGTCTGCCGTGTCTCCTGACTCCCTGGGGCCCCTCTGGATGACCGATCTGGTACGTGATCCTCCACAGGGTGTAGGTTTCCTTGGGAAGAAATGAAAGAGAATGTATGTAGCAAAGCACTGTAAGAAAAAATTTTCATTTCAGTTTCTGTCAACAGATTTATTAGGAATGGAATAATGCCACTGCCCCCCCACCGCCACCCCTCTCAGCCTGGGACTGAGAAGCCATGGCTGACTGTAGCTCCTCTTATTCCTTAAACATTAATTTCCCAGGCTAGAAGGTTCAGCCAGGTAGGTTTTCATACACTGCTAGTCTTCCTTGGCCACTCTCTGCCACGTTTGTATCTTGGATAAGCTGCGAAAAAACAGGTACTCAGCTTGACAAGCGGACGGTCACGGGAGCTTACCCTGTGTTTTCTGGCATATTTATTTAGTAAACTGGCATCCAGGAAATCGGTGTATCTCTAGGACGATTGTATCTAACCCCACAGTTACTCAGAGGATTGCCAGGTCTCTCTAACACGGGGAAATGGTGTGTGTGGAAGTAGCAAGTCCTGGTTGTTGTCAGGAGTCTGGGCTGTTGCTGGCAGAAGACTGAGGAATATGGTGGCAGACTCAAGTATGAGAGTGCTCATCAGATGATCGTCTTCACACGTGGCCCCTTAGTGTTATTTAAATGGTTTCTTAAATGGTATCTGTGCTGCTGTGTGGTTTTTGAAAACCAGTTACCACTGTGTGTATAGAATCATGCATCATGTGTTCAAACTCGACGAAAGCCTTTTACACAAGCGTTGCCTGGGGAGATGGACCGAGGGCTTAATGGTTCCCCTGTGTCTTGCTCTGTGATCCGCACACCACCCGCCCAGCCCCCTCCCCCCGCCTCTTTTTTGAAAGAGTGAATGTTCCTTTTGAGGATATTGCCAGAGTTACAAGCTGTCGAGGTACCGCAGTCCTGGACCTGTGACCGGGTTATTTTTCAGTCTTGATAGATGTCTGTTTCTAGGTTGAAGAATTTTACATAGAAACAACATTAGGTTAGATGATATGTAATTGTTTGGTTAAAGAGCTTGATGGAAAAAAGATTTACAGAGGTGTGATTGACATATTATGTATAACTCACCTTGAGGTGAGAATTTTATGGAATATATTTGAGTATAAAATAAAAGTTCTAGAAGATCACACCAGGCCGTCTGTTGTGACCAAGCATAGTTTGTCTTTCAAAAGGAAAGGAAAGATTTGGGTCTAAACCTGTGTCTCTGCAGAAAGGGATGGCAGGCTCATTGACCTTATTTTGAGTGAGCATCTATGTAGAATGAAACTTGTATCTCTCTAAAATCATGCAAATTCAGGAAGTGAATTGAATTCAGATGATGCAAAGAGAGAAGGGCAAGTAGAAAAAGAACTCCCAAGCAGGCATGCGGTGCTTGAAGACGCTGTGTAGGACTTCAGAGCGTCCCCTCTGTTCGCTTTGGTGGTGGTGTGAACCCTGGTGGGGTGGTTGGAGTGTGGAGCCTGGCCCTGCCTGAGATACGCTGGTCCAGTTTGCATTTAACAAGCGCCCACGAGAGATGATTCAGGTCCAGGGACCACACCGAGGGACCACACCTCTCTAAAAACTCTGCTTACGTTAACGTCTTCATGTTTTATGACGAGCATTCTGAAGAGAAGGGTGGCATGATGGTGATGTGGTCTGGGCTGTAGCCCGGAGGCAGAGGTGACTGACGAAGCCACAGAACTGGTCAGTCTGAGGCTCCTGGGCCAGCACCAGCCTTGCTGTATCACCTCCAGTGCTCTTGTTCGTGCAGTGGTGAACTCTGCTAGCTTGTTTCTAACAAGCAAGCCAACCTCTGACTCAGACGTCCTGCAGACACTGACATTTGCAGTGGGGAGAGAGTTGTACGTTCAGGTCAGCTGGTGTGCTTTTAGGTTAGTTGTACTTGTTAGTTTTGCCACTTGGTGATACTCCGCGGGGTAATTTCCCTGTTAAAACTCTGCTTGGCTTGCTAGTTGTAATTGTATTGTAAGTGGTTTTATTATCTTTGAAATCAATCCTGGAAGATTCAGAAAGGAGGAAAGGGTAAAGTCCCTTTAAGCAGTGAGAATCCTGTGCAGACTTCCGGGAGCCCAGGGCGGTGGTGGGAAGGCACCAGTGCGGGGAGAAGGTCACATTCACTCCCAAGTGTTAACTCATGTCTAATTCTGTCTCAGAAGAAGAGAGGAAAAAAGTCATAGTGAAGAGACTTTTCAGCAGCTTTGTTTCCTGGCTCAGCAGCTTAAATTTGCTGAACTAAGTAGTGAAGGTCGTGACAGCCCCCTCCCCGGGCAGTTCTGCACCTCTGTTCTCTTCGGGGACTCTGACGGACTCCCCGCTCCTCCCAGTCTCCTTCCCGGGTTAGCCAGCTTCACCTTTTAGGGCCCTGCCCACCCCCTGCAGGTATTTAGGTGTGTGACCCCTCGATAGCAGGCTGTTGGCTGACAAGCGGACTTCAGGAGCAAATGTATGAAAGTTGACAGGGAACAAAGATTCAGACTAGGAAAGCAGTTTGAGATGTGGGCAGAGGAGGACGAAGGTGGTACAGCCATACCAGAGAAAAGCAGACTGGTGGTGACAGGCCGCTTGTTTGCGTAGCTGATCTGCTCCTCTTTAGACCTACTGAAAGGTCGGCTAAGCCCTTCAGGCTTCAGAGCCACCAAGTAGGACTTGCATGTACCAGCACACGCGCCTGCAGCCGCGGGGGCTCCTGCAAGGACCGACACGGCACCCCTGCCTCCGGGACAGGTGGTCTCCCAAGGAGCGGAGTTCTGCCCTCCTTCTTACCGCTCTCCCCTGCAGGCCCGGGTGGTGGGTTCTGTCACAGCCAGCTTCCCTGGTTGAGTGCAGAGAGAAGTCGCTGATGGCTAATACAGACAGTAACTCCTCAGCTGGCGTCTGAAGCACCAGGTGATGCACGGATAAGCAGCTTCGAGGATGTCAGGGTGGTAACAGTACCTAATAGCTTGGAACTGCCATGTCACTATCATGCTGTTTCCCACAGGAGAAGGTATATAAAATGAGAAAGAGTGAAAGTGTTCTTGGGGGAGGGTGTAGCTCAGTGGTAGAGCACGTGCTTAGCATGCATGAGGTCCTAGGTTCAATCCCCAGTGCCTCCATTAAATAAACAAATAAGTAAACCTAATCCTCCCCCCCAAAAAAGAAAAAAAAGTATTCTCTAAACCTTGCCTTACAACTGCAAGGGTTCAGCCAGAAGGAGGGGGTGTTTTCCTTTTATGCAGAATCAAAGAGCTGGTGAGAACTTTGAGTAAGAGGGCGCTTGAGTTTACTGTGTTAGTTGCATGTCGAATAGAAGCAGTGCTTTCTGGGAAGCTGATGCAGGCAGTAACAATAGCTCCTTAAAGAGAATGGTCAACGAAAGACACCAAGTGTCCACTTAAGATGAAAAAGAACTTCACGGTTTCTTGTTGGAAAAGCGATTTGATGTTTAATTTCTCAAATAAGTAAAAACTTTTCTTTTGCTACTTTAAAGTCCTCAAATGCTTTTGAATTTTACATTCAAACTGTTAATTCTACATATTAACAGTGTGGGTTAACAGACTCTTCATGTACCTAATATTTAGTTACGTCCTAAATGTCCCATATGAAAACTTTAAATTGGTGCCAGAGCCACATTTCAAGTGTTTAATAGCTACATGCAGGGGCTCTAGACGGTGCCGATAGAGGACAGTCACTGATCCAACATCAGAGAAAGTTCTGTCTTGATACTCGGATAGCTTTCTGGGTAATTTTTGATTTTTAGGGATTTAATTTTAGGGAATGGGTTTATACTGTTCTTATTAATTGTATTTAAGTTTGATCTTGTTCTCTTTGGCCCTTTCTGTACTAGTAGGGTCTTGGAATCTAGTCCAGTTCTGTGCTTTTGTAAAAAAAAAAATTTGTTTTTTTAGCCACAGCTTTTTTTTTTTTCAACCAGGACGTACTCACTGAAGTAGAAGCTCTGTGAGAGATGTCTCTGTTTTGTTCACAGTGTCCCCAGCACCTCTGCACATAAGTGTTCAACAAACATGTGTTTACCTGATGACCCAGGAATTGCACTCTTGGGCATCTATCCCAGAAAACGACCTGCGCATGTGCACGCACAGCAGTTTTGTTGGAAATACCTCAGATGTTCTTCACTGGGTTCATGGTTACGTAAACTGGTGCGGCCAGTACTGTGGGTATGCTCAGCAATAAGAAGAGTGAACTGTGTGTGTACACGTGTGTGCAGATCAGTGTGCGTAGAACTGCTGGAATCAAGGTGACAGGTCAGATGTCAGTTTTCTGATTCTTTTAAGCATTAGAATGTTTAGGCAGGATGTTAGCACTGGGGGAAACTGGGTGAAGAGGAGAACACAGGCCCTCCCTGTGGAGTTTATTATAACTTCCTGTAAGTCTGTAGTTATTTCAAAATAAAAAGGCTTTAAAGAGCTCATGCAACTTACTAATAAAAAAAAAAAACCAATCCAAAAATGGGCAGAAGACCTAAACAGGCAATTCTCCAATGAAGACATACAAATGGCCAAGAGGCACTTGAAAAAAATGCTCAGTATCACTAATTATCAGAGAAATGCAAATCAAAACTACAGTGAGGTATCACCTCACACCAGTCAGAGTGGCCATCATTAAAAAGTCCACAAACGATAAATGCTGGAGAGGGTGTGGAGATAAGGAGAACTCTACTACACTGCTGGTGGGAATGCAGTTTGGTGCAGCCATTGTGAAAAACAGTATGGGGATTCCTCAAAAGACTTAAAATAGAGTTACCGTATGATCCAGCAATCCCACTCCTGGGCATATATCCAGAGGGACTGCTAATTTGAAAAGACACCTGCACCCCAGTGTTCATAGCAGCATTATTTACAAAAAGACAAAACATGGAAACAACCTAAATGTCCATTGACAGCTGACTGGATAAAGAAGTTATGGTATATTTATACAATGGAATACTACTTAGCCATAAAAAGACTAAAGTAATGCCATTTGCAGCAACATGGATGGACCCAGAGATTGTCATTTTAAGTGAAATAAGCCAGAAAGAGAAAGAAAAATGCCATATGATGTCACTTATATGTGGAATCTTAAAAAAAAAAGACAGATGAACTAATATGCAAAACAAACAGACATAGAAAACAAACTTATGGTTACAGACTTGGGGGAAGGGGGTGGGAAGGAATAAATTGGGAGTTTGAGATCTGCAGATGCTAACTACTATAAAATAGATAAACAACAAGTTTATACTGTACAGCACAGGGAACTATATATATTCAATATCCTGTAGTAACCTTTAATGAAAAAGAATATGAAAACAAATACATGGCTGAAAAGACTTCATAGGTCCTAGAAAAGATTGCTTTGGCAATTTGGGGTCTTTTGTGGTTCCACATAAATTTTGGAATTCTTTTCTAGTTCTGTGAAAATGTCGTGAGTATTTTGACAGGGGTTGCGTTGGATCTGTAAATTGCTTTGGGTAGTAGAGCCTTTTTGATAATGTTGATTCTTCTAATCCAAAAGCACAAGATATCTTTCCATTTCTTTGTATCATCTTCAGTTTCCTTCATTAGTGTTTTACAGTTTTCAAAGTATAGGTAACCTCCTTGGTTAAGTTTATTTCTAGGTATTTTGTTGTTTTTGATGCAGTGGAAATGTTTATGCCAGTTATAAAATCCTGGTTTTTGAAGTGGAAAAAAAAAGTGAATAAAGGGCTGCAAATGGTAAAATACCCTTTTTTATGGGTGAGTTGTGTTCCATTACATACATTTATGCTGCATCTTCTTTATCCACTCATCTATTAATGTGCATGTAGGATGCTTCCATTTCTTGGCAATTATAAATGTTGCTGTTAATAGTGGGGTTTATGTATCTTTTTGAATTAACGTTTTTCTTTTCCTTGGGTATATATGCCCAGGAGTGGAACTGCTGGGCAATATATGGTGGTTCTACTTTTGGGTTTTTGAGAAACCTCCATATTGCTTTCCATAGTGGCCGCACCAATTTACATTCCCACCAACAGCGTACAAGGGTTCCTTTTTCTCCACATCCTTGCCAACATTTGTTACTTGTGTTCTTTTTGATGATGGTCATTCTGACAGGTGTGAGATGATGTCTCATTGTGGCTTTGATTTGCATTTCCCTGTTATTAGTGATGCTGAGCAACTTTTCATGTTCCTGTTGGCCGTCTGCATTTCCTCTTTTGGAAAAATGTCTGTTCACTTCTTCTGCCCATATTTTAAATTGGTTGGTTGGTTGCTTCTTAACTGAAGTACAGTTGATTTAAAATGTATTAGTTTCTGGTGTACATCATGGATGGACTTGGAGGGCGTTATACTAAATGAAGTAAGTCAGAGAGAGAAAGACAGATACTGTAAGATACCACTTACATGTGAAATCTAAAAAAATACAATACACTAGTGAATATAACAGAAAAGAAACAGACTCACAGATGTAGAGAAGGAACTAGTGGTGACCAGTGGGGAGAGGAGAGGGAGAGGGGCAAGATGGAGGTGGAGGACTAAGAGGTACAAACTACCAGGTGTAAAATAAGCTACCAGGATGTATGTACAACATGAATGTGGCCAGTATTTTATGATGACTGAAAATGGAATATAGCCTTTAAAAATGTGTGAGTCACTGTATTATATACCTGTAACATGTGATACTATACATCATCTATACTTCAGTTTTAAAAATATGATATTGTGAAATAAATACATAAATTTTAAAAATGTATATGACAAAAAAAAGAAACCTGGAGAAAAGTAAAAGAGAACCACCCTCTTCACCCTGAAGTGTTGGATTACACACAGATACTTGGAGACTGCCAATGATGCTGCCTAGATTCAAACATTTTATTTATCCTTGCCAGATGACAGGGTATAATTTTATTTGTATCAGTGAAGAACAGATTCTAAAAGATTCTGGTTTTCTGTTGGAGATTGCCAGCTGTGATCGCGCAGGGTGGTATGACTCAGATCCCTAAGAGTCGCCAGTGTCATCTGGGATTTTTCTGTTAGAGAAAGGATTCAGAAGAAGGATGCAGTTCCTCACTACGAGAAATACTGAAGGAAGAAGGAAGGTGGAAGAAGGAAGAAGGAAGAAGGAGAGCCACATGCAGTCAAAACAAGTACAGCTGCCTCTTGGAGGCAGCTCTTCACATCCTTGAACTTCCTCTCCCTCCGCCACCCTCCAGAAGACAGCTCAGGGTGGAGATCTGGCTGCTCACATGGGCTTTCCCGACGCACAGCCTAGGGCCCTGGGCGGTGCAGCAGGTCAGCCCCCACAGTGGAGCGCGGCTCTGCACATTGTGTGTGTGGTGGCCCCGTGTTCACACCGGCAGCGTCCCGGTGTGTCGTGCCCGAGTTTCTCAGGCACAGTGAACTGAGACAGGCGGGGACCAGATTTCCCCAACTGAACTCTCGTACCTTCTCTGTGAAGCACCCGGTGTGTTGATGCCCGCCTCTCCGCAGCTTATCCGCACCTGTGGGGTCCACGGGCCAGCTGAGCCTTGCCGGGGGCCATGCTGCCTACTACTGCCTGCACTCTGCTGCCCGCGCTCTGCTGCTTTCTCTGTTTCAGTTCAGAGCTCTCTGTGCTGAAGTGTTCTACTCCATTAAAACACAAGTTAGGCCCTAGCAATACAGTTTTTTTATTGGACTCATTTATTCTTTTTAAGGTTCATCAGTATGGATGCATAAGTATTTATCGTTTCACCGTTTTGTATTTCACTGTTTTATATCGTGTATTTTTATGCTTTCATAATCCAGTAGTTTATTTATTTTGTGATTTAAGCTGTGCCAGCTTTGGCCATTGGGAGCTCTTCCAGTTGCTCTGAGGTGCTTTGTTTTGTTTTGTTCTGGAGTGCTTCCTTACTCTCAGACACTAGAAGGTCCTCGGTACATCTTGTGTATTTCCTGCCCCTCTCCTGGAATCGGTCATTTCTCCCGGGAGCTCTGCTTCCTTTTGTTGGAGAATGATGTTAAAAACTGAGATTTGGGTGGTAGGTGTGCTATTTGCTGCTGGGTTACTTTTGCTTCTGTGCCCTCTCATCTGACGGAGCAAGGAGCTAAATGTGTGCACTGGTGTGTATGTGTACACGTCTATAAATACTTCTGTGTGCAGCCATCTCTGCAGTGAGACTAAACGTGAGTTCATGCTGATGTCTCCATCGCCAGTTGCCTGCTCTGTGGTCCATTCTTGCCTCCTCTCTTGCTTATCTGTAAACGTGACTGCAGCAGAGGGAGAACCAGCCCCACACCGGCCACCCACCCAGGTGACTGTCCCATTCTGGTGCCACGTCCAGTGGTGTCCCCATGGGAAACAGCCTTACCAACGAGAGTACAGTGCTTCTGGACGGGGCCTGCTGTCCTTTAATCTCGCAGATTACCTCGTTTCCAGAGGTACTTGGGTCAGCTCTCGTATTTCACAGGAGCCCTCCCCTCTCTTCCAGCCCAGAAGGCAGTGCAGTGCCCCTCACCTATGACACCTGTCTGTTTACCCTCATAACTTGGAGTCTCATTTTGGACCCTTGAGAGGGGTCCTGATTTAGGGCTCAGTTTTCTTGCCCCTCATGTCGGTGCGAAGCTTCAGGTGGACACTCCTGGACGGAGGCAGTCTGGGACGCTGTGGAGATTCTCTGTCATTTGTCGGTTGCTCTGTGCCCTAACAGTTAAGCTGCATTCTACATTTCATATCCCGTGTTTCTCTTCCACAGACCCACACTGCCTTTTTGGGGAAAAGCCTCTCACATTTGCACCAAACACTTTCTTTTCCTGCGTAGGCTGTCACCCCTCTGGGTCTCTCCAGGTGTCAGCAGTCTTTCCTCTCCACCCAGAAGTGGTCGACAGGTTTGCCTTAGTGTTCACTGGCTGTCTGTCCCGGCCTGGAGGCCTTTTTGGGGAAAGCGTCCCCCCTCCGTAATGTGGCTGCTCCCCTAATGCCCAGCATCTGGGAAACAGGGTTTTCCCACTGGTGTGTGACTGAGGTGCTGTGCTGGGAGCCCTTGTTACGTGTCAGCAGAAGCAGAAAATTGCATTTATGCAGAAGTCTTAGTTAATCCTACATGAGGAACTTGTCTCTTCTTCTCTGTTGTCTCAGAGTTTATTCTTTTCCTCCAAAGCAACTTATTCTGCTGGACAACCTACTGGCATTATTTTTGATTCCCACCAGTCTCCTAAAATGATGAGATTTTTAAAAAATGGTATTTCCTTGATCCTATTTTCAATTGTCTGTTGAGATACTACTTTTCGAGCCCCTTTTCCAGTATCCATAGCTGATGGGTGGGTGCGTCAGGCAGAAAGAGAAATAAGCACCTCCTGTGTCCTCTCGCCTTCCGTGCTTGGAGTCCGGGGTTCGGGGCCTCATTTGAAATTACCGTCATTTCTGAGACTTACCCTCTTTCTTGAAATGTCTGGATGTGGAGGGTGGGGGTCTTTTATTAATAGACGGGTTTGTCCAGGTGAGAGCAGTCATCAGAGGTCTGTCAGGGGCTCAGGCAGACATACGACTCAGGCCAGCCTTCGTCCTGCAAGCTTCTGCCCCAGAAGTCGCAGAAATCAGCCTTCCCCCAGGCGTTTGCCATGTTTGTCCTCTGTGACTGGATGGGTGGAGGTCAAGGAAGGACCTTTATTCAAAGAAACAACAGGAACAAGAATTCGGAAATACCTGTTGTTTGGAGGATAAAGTACAGCTGGTTCGTTCTCCACAAGGCTTCTGTTTAAATGGAGACGACCCTGAAAAGGTGGGTTGAGGCCGCTTGGAAGGTCTTGAACGACAGCCTGGGAGCTGGAGTGCGTCTCAGTGTGGCGAGCTGTGGGGAGGCGTCTGAACGAGCCGCACAGCAGTGGTGAACAGCTAACGGCAGCAGCTCAGACTGGTCCGTGCTGGAGGGGAGACCCGTCTGGGCCCAGGCGAGCAGCGGTGCTCAGCAGTACCTGTCCAGGCGGAGTGGCGGCAGCTGAGGCAGAGGGGCTGGAGCTCAGTTCCCGGCGGGACGCTCAGCAGCGCTTTGTTGGGGAAATGCTAATCTGTGGCGTGTGTCTTCAGCCCGTGGGTGAGGCTCGTCTTCCTCAAACCAGCCCTTGTATCTGCTATGTTACTAAATACTTCCAGATTTAATTTTTGGAGGAAAAGATTTTCACAGGTGTAGGTTAATTGTTAAATGACTTTGGACCGAACTTCAGAGTGGCCGTAAAATGTTCTAGATGCTTTATTTTCATAACATGCTTCTCAGCATCCATATTTTTAATTAGTGTTCCTTATAATAGCTAGAATTTAGGGCATACTGTGATGTAGTCTTTTTTTTTTTTTTTGAGGGGGGAGGTAATTATGTTTACTTATTTATTTATTCTTAGAGGAGGTACTGGGGATTGAACCCAGGACCTCATGTATGCTAAGCATGTGCTCTAGCGCTTGAGCTATATCCTCCCCCCTACTGTGATGTAGTCTTAAATTTAGAGTCTTGGCTTATGGATCTGTGGGCATTTTAGGGAAACAGATATAAACAAAAACCAGAAAGCTTCTCAGCAGAGATACACACACACACACACACACACACACAAATGTATGTATATGTGTACGTGTATACATAAATGTTACATAGTAACAGTAGAAGAAGGAGGATAAATGAGTATGTAATAAATAGCTGAGGAGCTGGAAAAAGGAAGTCCAGAGGATGAATAGGAGAAGGATGGGCCTGAGGCGGGAGGCGGGAGCACTGTGGGACCTGGGGAAGGAAGGGTCAGCAGGAGGCCACACGGGCCGAGGGCTTAAATGTGCAGTGGAGACTTTGGGCTGTGTTCTGACTGGAGCCTGTTACTGTGCACAGATGGACAGAAGCAGGGGTCCAGGGAGGAGGCTCTGAGAGAGCCGTTGCTGCGACCCTGGGGAGACGGCCGTTTTTGACTTGCTGGTGGGTGGTTGTGACCTGAGAGGAGTTTCAAGGGTGACTGAGTGTTGGAGGGAGGTGCCTCTCCCAGGGTCGTTTGCTCTGCCTGCTGGAGGCTCTGTGGTGAAGTCTGCCGTGGGATCGGCTTACTCTGGAATTCGGAGGAAAGTTATGGAGTGTCAGTGGGAGCGTCTCGGGGTGGAGGAGCTCGCCGGGATGGCAGGTGTGGCCCATGGGCACAGGGGAGAGAGGAGGCCACAGACTGACCCCTTGTGTCTTCTCCAGCACGTGCCGTTAGAGGAGGTGGAGGGGAAGTGGCAATGAGGTAGACAAGGAGTACAGAGGTGAGGAAGGCGTTGAAGCCAAGAAAGGGCTCTGAGATGGAGGAAAGAACCAGCTGCTTTAAATGCTGCTTCCAGGTCCAGCTCGATGGGGGCAAGGACCGCTCGCCGGGCTCCACCTGGTTGCAGCGTGCTGGTCGGAGTGAGGGTTTGTTCGCATCACTAGGACCGGCGACAGTAGTTTGGACAGACTATTTTTTTCACATCCTCGAGGTAGTCATTTCATTTAGGGCAGATTCACTGTATTTCGTGAACAACTGGTTCATTAGTTTGAGGCAGTTAATCCCAAGTCTCTTTGAAGCTCCCGGTTCTTCCATTGTCAGGGAAGCGGCCTTGGCCTGCAGGCCTGTGCTGCGCCTGCCCGGGCCAGGGAGGCCTGCTCAGAGGTTCCTTTGCACCACAGCCCCATTTTAGTTAATTTGGGCAGCTCTCAACATTTATGTTCATTATACTTTTGAGGGACGAAGGTCTTAAGTGTATTATGAACCAGTCCCTTCCCGTTTTGGCTTGTTTTACGTTGTTTTCTGGTGTCCTGGCCGGCCCTGGTGATCTCGCGCTCTTGCACAGACACGTGTCGTCAGAACACGGACGTCACACGCACATGTGCCCGCGCTCTGTCACGCCTGCCCGTAGCCCTGTCTCGGCCCTGTCCTTTCCGTGCCCGTAACCTGCCTTCTCACCTGTGTCACTCCTCCATCCTCCAAGTTGTTTGCATTAAAACCTTTGATTAATCCAAAGTCTCCCACCTAATATCCCACACCTCTCAATTTTTTTCCTTGTTAAAATCTTTCACCTCCTTCCTGTTGTGAAGTTTACATTTCCTGCTACAGATGTTTGTGAAACCTGATTGGAAAATACTGATTTATTTGTTTTATTAATTAACGTGATAAAAAAAAATACAGTTTGTATGTGGGGGATGGAAGGGAAAGCTAAGAGGAGAGGCTACAAAGATGCCTCCGGAGTGAGGCCCGCGACCTGGAGGGCGTGTGTGAATGACTTGGGTGCGGGGTGACTGATCTGTTTGAGAGTTGAATAAGGAATATAATGAACCCAGGTACGCTGCGTTTTGGAACTAATGGGGTCATTGTCAAACATTATTCTCCATACCTTTTCCCCTTTCCAGACTTTCATGATCTTTTCCTTTTTGGTAAAGTGGACAGAGCATGAGTTACGAGTTCTGACTCTCCTGTGGCAATGCTAACACGTGTGACTCACCATGTATGCTTGAAGCTAGGCAGCGTCCTGTCTTTCCAGTGAGATGATTCAGTAAGGCTTTTTGGGAATATCAACATACCATGGTATATGTAAAATTTTTTAGATTGAAGTATAGTTGATTTACAGTATTGTGTTAGTTTTTGGTGTGCAGCATAATGATTCATATATATATATATATATATATTCATTCTGTTTCACTATATGTTACTACAAGATATTGAGTATAGTTCCCTGTGCTGTAAAGTAGGACCTTTTGTTTGTCTATTTTATATATAGTAGTGTGGATCTGTTAATCCCAGACTCCCAATTTATCCCTCCCCTGCCTTTCCCCCTTGGTAACCATAACTTTGTTTTCCGTCTGTGAGTCTGTTTCTGTTTTGTAAATAAGTTTGTTTGTATCATTTGTTTTTTTTTAGATTCCACATATAAGTGATATCAGGTGATATTTGTCTTTCTCTGTCCGACTTCACTTAGTATGATAATCTCTAGGTCCATCTGTGCTGCTGCAGATGGCATTATTTCGTTCCTTTTTATGGCTGAATAATATTCCATTGTATAAACACACCACATCTTCCTTACCCAGTCATCTGTCAGTGGACATTGAGGTTGCTTCCGTGTCTTGGCTGTTGTTAATAGTGCTGCTATGAACACTGGGGTGCGTGTACCTTTTCCAATTAGAGTTCCATCTGGATATATGCCCAGGAGTGGGATTGCTGGATCATAGGGTAACTCTATTTTCAGTTTTTTGAGGAATCTCCATACTGTTCTCTGTAGTGGCTGCACCAGACTTTCAATGACAGAGACTGAAGGAGTGAAATTTCCGTTTGGAAATTTTACTTTAGGAATTTTACATAAACATTTGAATTTTTAAGTTTAGAAATAATTGCTTTTCCCCTGTCCTTATTTCCAGAAGTAATTTCTTCGTCATCATTAGAACCACCTTTGAAGACCTCAAGTACAGTTTTTAGAGTACTTCAACAACCTCACTTCTGTCTGAAGTTTCAGAATCTGCTTTTGATGCTGATTTCTGAAAATTTCCCCAAATACCTGTTCATTTAATAGGAAAAGAGTTTGTTTTTTCAGTGCTCCGTGTGTGTATATTCATGGTTATTACGATGTAAGTGCTTACGTGTTTCTATTCAAGGCACCTTCCAGCACTTGTACGTGACAGCACACTGCTGAGCAGCTACGTACTCACTGCACAGTGGTCCATTCTGACGGCCTTGGTGGCACCCACGGCTGCGCTGGCCGCGGCTGTCTTGAGTTGCTGTCTCCTGGATTTCCTGTCCAGAAACCAAACCACTGAGTGTCTTGTGATAGAAGACACTTGGTCAGTGTGAGCGTTCTAGATAGCTGCTTTGTGAGAGTTTTGCTGGAAAGTCTGCCTAAACCCAACAGAGTCGCACCTGCTTGTTTGCAGTTGTGCTCCCAAGGTGCTCCTTCTCTGAGGGTCCTGCTCAGCCGTGTCTGGCTCTGTTGTGAGCACTTTCCGATGACCAAGTCTGGTCCCCAGCTTTGTAGATTCAGAAACCTGGCGAGGTCACAGGCCCAGAGTCTCGGAAGGACAGTTAGTTTACCTGCGCTTGGATTGAGACTTGCCCTCAACACACACCTCCTTCCTCACACCCAGGCTACTTACCATCAGGAGATGAGAGAAGAGGAGGCGAGGTACCAACTTCCGCAAGTTCTCACCGCGGATTTCCTTAGCTGTCCTGCAGACTGCCCACTTTGGGCGGGGCATCCCCCCACCCTTCCCCCAGGGAGCAGGGGGTACTGCTTTCTTGGTAGTGATCTCACCCTGATCATCCCTACTTGGCCTTTCCAGATTTCTTCATGACTCGATTTCACGCATTCTGGAAACCTTCAGTTCATCCCTTTAGACGGCTTGTTCCCAGCGGCTACTGTTTGGTTTTCTCTGGAACATTCCAGGCACTTACCTGTGGAGGCACTGGGCGGTAGCCGGAGGCTCTGCAAGGTCCTCGTTAAGCTTCCGTTCAGAGCGGTGACCTTTGTTGTCTGAGACCCTTGCTGGCTGAGTGCTGCTGTCTCGCAGCCGGGACTGGGGTTGCCGCCGATTCCACCTGCCCCTCCAAGAGATGAAATATCACTGGAGGGGGCCTCGTGCCCACACTGCGCCCCAGCACTGTGCGGAGAGCCCGGCTTGCAGTGTGTCTGCAGATGCAGGGTGCCGCCCCTTGTGCGGTGAGCTGATGGATCACTGCAGCCAGAAGGGCCCCTCATGCACGCAGCAGAGTCATGTGTGAAATGTGTACGACTTTGCTGTTCCCACACAGGATCGGGGCGCAGTCACAGGCTGACAAGCAGGATTTAGGGCGGCGCAAGATTATCTCCCACTGACTTCTTTATTGTCTCTGCCCCACATCACCACCCCTCATCCGTTAGTTTTTTTATCAGTTAAAGATTCCATGATCTTTGGGGAGGGGCAGGATTCAAACTTGTTACCCCCAAATTCCTTGTCCTTTCCCTCCATATGCTGTTAGTTGCAAAATCTAACTGACTCTACTTCTGAAACTCTCCCCTTTCACCCCGAACTTTCGTTTGCCTCATGGTATGGGCCCCGTCGCGCCTTCCCTGGACCAGGCCTGGTCTCTCTCCCTGTGTCCTGCAGACACACATAGGTTAACCTTCTGTGTTTCACTATTCTTCTGTCCTGTCTTTACTGGCTCCTCGATACCTGAGTGATTTCCAGCAGGCCCAGTGGAGCGCGAAGAGTGAGACGGCATAGCCCCAGGTCTGGAGCTGCAGTCTTTGTTTGCCTCATGAAGTCCTGTTTTATTTTTTAAATTCATACAAATGTTTAAGTTAAAAATACCTTTCCAAACAACAACAAGCAACAGCGATAAAAACGAACAAGCGAAAACTCAGAACCGCCTCTCTAGGAAGCTGTGTGCTGTCTTCTCTTGGTCTCCTGTGTTCTGGCCGCACACCGTGTGGGCGGAGGGATACAGCCCTCACTGTGAGGGATAGGCTGCCCGCTCCGCGTGAGGCTGGTGCGGGCTGTGAGACCCTGTGTGCCCGTGCTGCCCTCGCACGCTGCCCGCCCAGCGCCAGCCCTGGGGAGTGCTGGGGCACCTCCGGCCCTGTCAGCACCTGGGGGTTGCCTGTGTATCGCAGGCACCTTCTTGGGGGGGGGGTGTCTGTGAGACTTGTGAGCCTTTGCTTAATTTCTGGAGCCAGCTTTGGTAATTTACTCCTTTTCTGGAAAATCGTGTTCTAGGTTTCCACACTGACTGATGTGATTGGTGTTTTCCTGTTGACCTAATGCTCTGGGCAGCAGCCACGTTTGAAGGGAAGAGCCACTTTGGTCTCCTTTCTGTTGTTTACTCAGCACCGCAGCCAGCGACAGCTATTCTGTGGACTGTTGACAGGACGCAGGGGCACCTGCTGGCCTGAGGACCCCTGGGGTGGAGCACTCGGCCAGTGGGCAGTCTGGGAACAGCGGTTTCGGGGTCCTCGCCGTTCCACCCACTTGGGCTGATTTATACTTCACTGTCTGAATAGGCACAGGCAAGCCTTTGGGATTAAATTAAATCATTTCAAGTTATAAAGCATCAGCTGCAGAGTCAGGGGTGCCTTCTGGAGGCTGAGCCCACTCTCAGGCCGCCCCTTGGCAAGCAGCAGGGGAGCCCTGCAGGAAGGTCTGCTTTGCATCGCCTTTGTGCGAGCACAGCTCTGGGTCCCACAGGGAGGCCCCTGTCTCCAACTGCGACCCCCCCCCCCAACGCCTTACAGTTGGTCTATGTGCAAATGAGAAAGATTTGTAGCCTTCTAAAATCAGATACAGCATGTGTGACCCCTTTTACCCTCCTTAAGGAAACTCAGAGGGATTATTGTGCCTGAGTGGTAGCTGTGCACGTTCCTTCTCTCGCAGGAGATTAGAGAAAGCCTGTCCAGGGCTCAGGAGCCTGTGTAGCACTGCGAGCACCTGCAGGGATACTTAGTGCTGGCCGTGCTCGGGGTTGGTGATGCTCTGCCCATGCTGCGCTGGGCTGTTGCTTCTGGCACAGCGAAGGCTCCCCCAGTGTGGACTGAGAGCTTCTTTATCTCCCTGCTCATTCCGGGGTTCTCTTCCTAGCAGCCCCACTTGCTCCTGAGGGCGTGGGAGGTGTGACAGTGTTAAACAGACTTGTCCCTAATGAACTGTGACGCCAGCTGCAAGGAGGGCAGTCCCGGTCCTCCCTCCAGCCCCTCTGAAGTGCAGGAGCTGCAGGAGCCCGTGCCCCTGCCCCCACCCTTCCTTCTTCTGTCCCAGAGCATCTTGGCAAAGTTCGGATTTCTGTGCTCACAGCTCAGTGCCCACAGTGAAAAGGACGTACAAAGGGGGAGAGGAGTGGGCGAGAGGAGGGGGTGGTTCTGAAGGATGTTTGTTCCTTGTTGCCTTCATCTGAGCCTTAGACTCTGGGTTGAAGGCATACGGGGTAAAGCTTTGAATACCCTGGATTTGGAAGTAGTTTTATTGGCTTGCGAACACAGTAGGCCATGTATTAAAATTGTTCTATTGTTCAGAAACCTGCATTTTGAAACGACCACTTTCTGGCCCTTCAGTCTGCTTTCCCCTGCACACGGTCGTTCAAGGAAGACGAGATAATCGCGGTGCTCACGTGTGGTGGGGCTCTTGCTGTGTGCTGTGCTGGTCTGCTTTTATACGCATCGCCTCATTGCCATCATCACAGAAGCACTTGGACGGGGTGCTTTTACCGTGAAAAACGTTTTCTCTAAGTTGTGGTAAAAGAGGCACAAACTTTCCCGTCATAACCATGTTAAGTGCAGTCGGGCAGGGTTAAGTAGATGCATGTTGTTGTGAAACGGCTCCACAACTTCTTCATCTTGCAGATCTGAAACTCTGTACCCACTGAAGTGAAAAAAGTTTTAACTGGTACCAGCACTTTTTTTCAGCAGGGTTAAAATTGCTTCCCTGCTTCTCCTTTGCCGCCTCTCCACGGTCTTCCTCTGGTCAGCGCTGGGCGGTGAGACCTGCTGTGCTCTGCGCCTGGGTCACCGTGAGGCGCCAGCTGCAGGGGAGGAAGGCTTTGCTCTCCGGGGCGTGTCGCTGTCCCCCCGACCCTTCTCCTCACCGCCTCTCCTTGCCGGTCCCACAGTATTCTGGCCCCAGGAGTGCTGACGTCGATGTCTGCCTGTCTTTGTTGTGCTGTCTTCCCTCCTAAGTAAACCAAGCTCCCCAGTGCGTGGGATGTCCCGTATTGTTCCACACAGGCAGGTGGCCAGAAAGTGTTTGTTGAGTGAATGAATCTGGACTAAACATAGCTCAAACCCTGTAATCCTGGGCTGGTAGAATGTAGGAAAGAGCTCTGCCCAAAGGAGCTGGCAGGCTGGTAGAAGACTGAGAACCGTGGTGGTGGGGGGTGGTGATGGTGATGGTCACCAGGTTTGTGTTCCCGGCGAGCAGAGTGTGTTCAGGCTGGGCTTCACGTCTGAATTTTGAGGTCTGTTCACCTGGGCGTCAGGGCAGCGTGGGATCCCTTCCTTTTCAGTCCGGCCGCCTCAGAGTCGTTTGTACTGTGTTTACATCCGTCACTTAGAATGCTCAGCAGACTTTCGTCCTGTGAAGTGTTCAGAGTGATTGTTACTGGCCAGGAACTTCTACGACTGCCCTCCTTGGGGACACTGCCCTGCACTTGGTGCTAAGGCCAGAAACTGCATCTTGGCACACCTCGTGCTTACACATCCACTCGCAAGACTTGAGAGAGTTTGCTTATGAGCTAGTCACACCATGAGCCTTGCAGCCCTTAGGGATGGCTGGCGGGAGGGGGTGGGCGTTGGGTTGGCGGCAGCCCGCGAGCCAGTGATGGAGCGCGTTCCATCATCCCAGAAAGCACAGGCTTGCTGTGGGATGCTGAGAAGGGAGGTAGACTCTCTCGAGTTCCGCACTGTCTCTGTCCCTGTAGCTCCTCAGCGGGTCTTTGTTGACAGCACTGTGCCTTCTGATCCTTTGGCCTTCTCTGCCTGAACCCCAGGGACAGCAAGTCCATCTCCCTGCAAGTAGACCGTTAGTGGGGACGTTGCCTCACTCCTTGGGGTGAAGTAAGATCAGGCTCGGCCCTGTAGGTGCTGCTTCTCAAAGTGGGATGGCTCCGGAAAGCTGTCGCGGACCCTTGACCCGTGGGAACTGAAATAAATGAACACTTCCTAATCGATCGCATATTTGCTCCTTTATTCTCTTGCCATTAAAACAGAAAGCCAGACAGTCGCGTTTGTGTGAGTTGAGCTCTTCTGCAGCTCTGCTGGCTTGGTTTTACGTGCAGAGACGTGAGTGTGTTCTCTACAGTGAGCGGAGAGGAGGGACGGAGTTCGGTGGGGTCAGTGGGAGTAAACCTGCGGAGAACTGGAACACCCGCGGCTCTTCTGGCCCAGCTGCGGGCTGTCTGTGACCAGGGTGGTGGGGATGGTGATGGTGGCGTGGAAGGGAGGAGCCGCTGTCTATGCGACCTCTCACTCCCTCTCCCTGCTTCTCCTCCTCAGGAGCTAGAAGCAGCTCTTCACAGGGACGACGCAGAGTTTATCAGCGACCTGATCGCCTGCCTGCTTCAGGGCTGCTACCAACGAAGGGATATCACGTGAGTAACCCGGAACTTGCTGTGTCCTGCAGAGGGAACTAATTAACCAGTCACAGTGGCGTCTGGTGTCTCCTGGAACAGCCGGCGCAGATCAAGGGCTGAGACACATGGTGCAACCCAGTATTTGCATATGGTTCCCCGGCCCCTTGTTGGCTCCTTCTGCAGCTGAGTTTTGTTTTTATTACAATTCTTGACTTTATTTTGCTCTCATAAATCTGTATCCCTTACTCTTGGCCCCACCAGGTACCACATTCAAGTGCAGTTTCTTCCTCTCAGCGTGTGTCTTTCTTTCTCATTTTTGTTTTCAGTATTGGTAAAATGATGCCTAAAAACTAAAACTAGATTTTACTGTATTTCTGCCCCTTGACCATCTTTTGTTCACATAAACAGTAGCATAATTTTTAACGTGGAGGATCTCGGTCCCCTCACACCATAACTACCAAGTAAGCAGCTCTCCAGGACATCTGAGATGTATGGGAATTGGGAGCAAAATCTCATCTGTATCAGCAAATAATGGATCTTCCTGTGTCCCTTGTTTTGATATACTCAATATGCATTTTCTGACTTGATAAACGTTTTCTTGCTACTGTGTTTCCACACAAAACTGAACGGTGGGCCAGTTCCCGGAAGTTGAGACAGGACCTTAATCCGTGCAAGTAGTTTGGGGTGTTACGATTCACATTTTTTCAGACAGTTGAAGACAGTATCTGAAATATTTTTGTTCTGATAAATCCACTCTTAGGTGCCTGGTGTGGTTGGGAAATAAACTTGTGGTTATAAGGTGAGGAGGAGATTGACTAAATGCTGCTTTTTTCTGGTGTAGAAATCTGTGTTTCTGAAGGGAGAGTCTGCTCCTGGACTCACTGTTGGTACAGTGACTTTTCCATCTGTCACAATGTCCCGCAAACATGGTTATGAAGTCTTCAGTGCATTTTTTCCCATTCTCTTTTTGAGATGTAACTTGGGAGTTTGTGTGGTTTTTAAGCACAGCTGTATTCATATGTAATTTCACTTTTCCATATCTTGCATTTTTTAATCATGATTACTTTTCTTTTAACCACCTTTTTTTGGATTTTTTTTTTTGCATTCTTTTTTATTGAAGCATAGTCAGTTCACAATGTTGTGCAATTTCTGGTGTTCAGCATAGTGTTTCAGTCACACGTATACATGCATATATTCATTTTCATGTTTTCATTATAGGTTACGACAAGATATTGAATATAGTTCCCTGTGCTATATATATGGTAGTTAGTATCTGCAAATCTTGAATTCCCAATTTATCCCTTCCCACCCCTATTCCCCCGGTAACCATAAGTTTTGTTCTATATGTCTGTGAGTCTGTTTCTGTTTTGTAACTAAGTTCATTTGTGTCTTTTTTTTTTTTTAAGATTCCACATATAAATGATATCATATGGTACTTTTCTTTCTCTTTTTGGCTTACTTCTTTAGAATGACAGTCTCCAGATCCATCCATGTTGCTGCAGATGACATTATTTCATTCTTTTTTTTATGGCTGAGTAGTATTCCATTGTATAAGTAGAGCACAACTTCTTTATCCAGTCATCTGTTGATGGACATTTAGGTTGCTTCCATGCCCTGGCTATTGTAAACAGTGCTGCTATGAACATTGGAGTGCATGTGTCTTTTCAAATTAGAATTTCCTCCAGATAAATGCTCAGGAGGGGGATGGCTGGATCATATGGTAATTATTTTTAGTTTTTTAGGGAATCTGCATACTGTTTTCCACAGTGGCTGCACCAATTTACGTTCCCACCAGCAGTGTAGGAGGGGTCCCTTTTCTCCACAACCTCTCCAGTATTTATCATTTGTGGATGCTTTAATGGTGGCCATTCTGACTGCTGTGAGGTGAAACCTTGTTGTAGTTTTGATTTGCATTTCTCTAACAGTTAGTGATGTTGAGCATCTTTTCATGTGCTTATTGGTCGTCTCTGTGTCTTCTTTGGAGAGATGTCTGTTTAGATCTTCTGCCCATTTTTTGATTGGGCTTCTTGTTTTTTGACATTAAGCTGTATGAGCTATTTGTGTATTTTGGAAATTAGTCCCTTGTCAGTTGCATCATTTGCAAATATTTACTCCCATTCTGTAGGTTGTCATTCCGTTTTGTTGATGGTATCCTCAGCTGTGCAAAAGATTTTAAGTTAAATTTTAGGTCCCATTTGTTTATTTTTGCTTTTATTTCCTTTGCTTTAGGAGACTAATCCAAAAAATATTGCTACAATTTATGTCAGAGAGGGTTCTGCCTATGTTTTCCTCTATAAGTTTTATAGTATACAGTCTTACATTTAGGTCTTTAAACCATTTTGAGTTTATTTTTGTATATGGTGTTAGAGAATGTTCTCATTTCATTCTTTCACAGGTAGCTGTCCTGCTTTCCCAGCACCACTTACTGAAGAGACTGTCTTTTCTCCATAGTATATTCTTGCCTCCTCTGCCGTAGGTTAATTGACCCTAAGTATATGGGTTTATCCTGTTCCGTTGATCCAGGTGTCTGTTTTCGTGCCAGTACCACACTGTTCTGATGACTGTCGCTCTGTAGCATAGTCTCAAGTCAAGGAGCCTGGTTCCTCCAGCTCTGTTCTTCTTTGTCAAGATTGTTTTCACTGTTCGGGTCTTCTATGTTTCCATATAAATGGTAGCGTTTTTTGTTCCGGCTCTGTGATGTTGCTGGTAGTCTGATACAGATGGCACTGAATTTCTGCATTGCCCTGGGGAGAGTGGCCACTCAGCAGTGCTGATTCACTGGACGCTTGTGTGGTCTTCAGTGGCCTTCAGTGGTGCACTGTAGTTTTCAGAGCGCAGGTCTTTGGCCTCCGTAGGCAGGTTTGTTCGTGGGTATTGTTCTCTTTTTTGTATGATGATCAGTGGGGTTGTTTCCTGAATTTGTTTTTCTGCAGTTTCGTTGTTAGTGTATAGAGATGCAACTGATTTCTGTCCATTAGTTTTGTGCCCCTGCAGCTTTCACAGATTCATTGATGAGCTCTCGTCGTTTTCTGGTCACTTCTTTGGGATTTTCTGTGTATGGTATCTTGTCATCCACAAACATTGACAGTTTTACTTCTTCTTTTCTGGTTTGGATTCCTTTTACTTCCTTTTCTTCTCTGATTATTATGGCTAGGACTTCCAAAACTGTATTGAGTAAAAGTGGGGAGAGTGGACATCCTTGTCTTGGTCCTGATCTTAGAGCAAGCACTTTCAGCTTGTCACCACTAAGTGTGGTTTTCATTGTGGATTTGCCATAAATGGCTCTCATTATGTTGAGGTATTTTCCGTCTGTGCCCACTTTCTGGAGAGTTCTTAATCATAAATATATGTTGGATTTTACTGAGAGCTTTTTCTGAATCTATTGAGATGATCGTATGGCTTTTGTCCTTCAGTCTTTTAATGTGTCCCAACAGTACATCTCTTGTCACCCAAGGACCAGGGTCCAGCCGGTCCCAGTGTAGAGTCTGGCCTGTGTTTGTAGATTCCTTCCACAGGCTCTGGGATTGTTGTTTTCTCATTTCTGGTATCTGTCCCCTGGTGGGTGAGGCTGGACTAGAGGCTTATGCGCTTCTCAAGCGAATAGAGTCTCCGTTTCCCCCAGTCCCATGAGGCTCCCAGAGCCAAGCCCCCTTGGCCTTCAGAACCAGATGTCCTGGGGTCTCCTCCTCCTCCCAATGCCAGAACCCGGGCTGGGGAGGTTGACGCGGGGCTTAGAGCTCTCACTCCTGTGGGAGGGCCTCTCTTGTTCAGCTTGTGGGTCGCCCACCCGGGAGGTATGGGGCCCAATTATGTCTTCAGCACGCCCCTCCTGCCGTCCTGCTGTGGTTCCCTCTTTATGTCTCCAGTTGAAGGAGATCTTCTTTGCTAGGTTCCAGTCTTTGTTTCGATGGTGGTTTAGTAGTCAGTTGTGGTTGTAGTTGTGAGGAAAGGCAAGCCTGTGGTCCTACCACTCACTATCCTGACCGGAAATCCACCTTTAAATGTGATAGTCAGATACTCCAGTTTAGTAGAAGGACATCTGTATCCAGCTGTTTAAACTGTTGTAAACATGCTGTATTGCATCACCTTGGACATAAACGTTGGCGCACCTCGTGAATTACATCCCTAGTTTAAATTTCTGAAAGTGTACTCACTCAGTCAAAAGAAATGCCCATTTAAGAGTTTTTAAATAAACCTCCAAGCGCCCATCCCAGAGTTTCTTCCATTTCACCCTTGACCCGTGGGTGCCTCACCTGCACTCTGGCCAGCAGGTTCTGGTAGCACAGACACTTTCGGGGCCCTCAGTCCTGTCCTGTGACAGTTTCAGCAGTGGTCCCAGCACTGCAGAGTGTGTACACTACTGTGACACGAGACATGACCTGGTGTGAGAAAGGCTCGTGAACTGAGCCTTCAGTGGCAGCCGCCCAGGCCGGCACCCTCCTGTCACCGAGCCCGGGGGTGGGTGAGTGGAGGAAGGGCTGGGCCCACCCGGGAACTGCAGAGGGAGTGGTGATGGTCTGGGGAACAGAGCCTAGAGGCTGCAGGGCAGAAGGCCTCATGTGGTTCAGAGTCCTGGCTCCCGAGTGTTAAATTTTGATTTCTTACCAACATCTAAGATAAGACTTCATGTTTAAACCCCCAGTCTGTGGCTCTGAGCGTCTAAGTTGCCCATCAGCTGGGGGGACGGCAGGGTCTGCATGCGCCCTCCTGCCTGCCTTATGGCTCCCACACTGAGTCTGGGGCTTCCCTCGTTGCCCATGGGGTGCACCGGGCCCGCCTCCCGTACCTCGCTCACCTGCCTGTCTCCTGCGTGCACATCAGTTTTAGGAATCTGGTGTTTGGCTTCAGCACATGGGAGTTGGAGCCTTGAAGGCTGTGTTGGCTGAGCTAAGAATTCGGGGTGTGACCCCAGAAGCGGGGAGAGCAGGGGACTTGTGAGACTGTAGTTGTGAGCCAGCCTCCTAGGGCAGATGGGTGGGTCAGGCCAGGTAGGGGCAAGGAGCTCAGTGACCCGCCGTCTTCAGCCCCGCAGGCCCTCCGTGCGTGGCCTCCTCCCGTGTTACAGCTCGCGTGTGCTCCTGTGTGCTTGGGTCATTTCTCCCGTCAGCATGTCACTGGTCAAGCACAAGGAATGCCTGTTCAGATTTGCTGGCTGACCTCCCACAGGAGACTGTCCCCCACCCTCAGCAGCTCTGGACAGGCCGTCGTGTGGCCGCCCCCGGTGCCGGGGTCGCAGTGCCCCCTGCCCCCGCGGGAATCGTCTTCTTTGTGACTCGGGCACCTGTCAGCCTGGTTTGGCTCTGACACCGTTGGTCTTAATTAGCCAGCTTGTCAAGTCTTCCCCCAAATGGTACAGTCTCATCATGACCTATGAGAACTTTCCTTGTTTTGATTAAAGTCCTGTATATTGCTCAGTAGAAGGTTGTAGCCTAGTTCGTTTAGGTCAGATTCGTTCCTGGCTTATTTTGATTTGCGATGCTGCTAAGAGTAGGGTTCCACGCCTGCTACGCATGAGCGCTTTGAGGTGCAGAGTATAACGTATCCCTGTGTTGTCTTGAGTCCACCTGGTTTTCCGGACCTTGATTTTGTAGGGCCACCGTCCCCCGTTGCTTTCAGTGTTTGTGCTCTGGCTGCTCCGTGCTGTTCCGGGCTGTGTCCTGCTGTACTTACCTACTGCTGGGTGAGAAGTTCCCCTAAACCTTAGCAACCTTAAAGCATTGCCAGTGTTTACATAGCAGCTTCTGAGGGTCAGGGATCTGGACACCACGTGGCCAGGGTGCTGGGCCCATGGTTTCTCCCTGGCTGTGTCCTAGGCGCCAGCTGGGACTGTGATCAACCTGAGACGTGCCTCCAGGAGGCCCCGTTTGTTTTCTGTGGCTGTGTAGCAGAGCTCACAGATGGAGTAGTTTAGAGCCGTGTTTGTTACCCCACAGTCTGTGGGTCTGCCCGTGGCCCTTGGGGCCCTGCTCAAGGCCTCGCAGGGCTGTGGTTGGGTTGCCTGGAGGCTTCACCGGGGGGCACCAGAGCTCCTTCAGGCTGATGGCAGAGTTGCCCCTGCGGGTGCAGGGCCCAGGTGGCTGGTGCACAGGAGCTGCCGTCTGCTCACAGCCTAGCTGGCTGCGTCTTCTCCGCCAGCAGGACAGGGCCGGCCACCGTCCCCCCCCCCGCCCCCCGTGCCCTGTTCTGTTGGCCAGAAGGGAGCCTCAGATGGGCCCCCTCACTCAGGAGAGAGGATCGTACACAGGTGTGAGTACCCGGGGGTGCCCGTAACTCAGGCTTCTGTTCCATCCACCACACCTTCCAAAACAAAGCTGAATAATGCTGGTCAGATGTATGCTGGCATAATCACATTTACTTAGTTATCAATGTGTCATAAAATCTACGTGGATTTTGATAGACTATTGGACAAGAACCAGTTGATTTTTGGATAATCACGTGTGGTTGTATATATAAATAAAGGAATTATCAAAAGAGGTTTTGATTTTCCATTTGGATAGTTGTAACCAACTTGTCCCATGTTTGCCATAACCTCCACCATAAAGCATAGAGAAGTACACACTTACTTTGGTAATATTCCCTATAAAAAGTTAGTTTGAAAACAGTGGATTGCTTCAGAATACTTTCGGCTTCGATGCAGCCTTTTTCCTTCACTCATACTTCACTGCGGTCCATCTCATTGTTTTCAGGCTTCTTGCGAGGTGAGGGCGACGAGGTGGTAAGAGATCACCTACGAGGATAACAGGCCGTGCTTATGGAAAAGAAACACATGCAGAGTCTGGGTCGCTCGCAGGCCTCGCAGCGATTAGAGGAGGAGAGATCCCCACAAAGGATTCAGAGAGCCGGGGCTCAGGTCTTCCCTGTCTCAGAATCCCAGGTCTGCTCCTCTGGCTTGGCTTCGACCCTGCATGTTCTGTCTTTACATAAAATTAGTGGTTTCGGCCGCATAAAAGAGTAAGTTTTAAAACATCGCCCAATGTAGTATAGAGCGGAAACCCTGCCCTCGCGAAGACGGGGCGCAGGGCGTGCTGTCCTGGCCAGCTCTCCCTTCCCGTGTGCATCTGCAGGTTCAAATAGCGTGTAAGTGTTTCGGAATGCGTCTGTCTCATCAGAAGTGTTTGCCACCAAGTGTAGACGCCCTGTGTCATCCTGTCCTCTGTCCCCTGCACACCTGCTTCTGCAGCCACACAGGGCCAGGGTTTGGAGAGGTGCCGGCACTGCCCACAGGCCTCATGAGTACTAGTGTCCTCCTTGAGGCAGCACCGTGTCAGGTACTCCTAAGTGACTCCTTTTGAAATGAGGGGTTCATTTCTTTCAAAAAATGGCAAAAAATGACCCTAGTCACATGTCATAAAATTTCAGATGTTGCTTGTAACGGGGAGGAGACGGGAGTTTTTCCTTTCCTTTTACCAGCAGCTGCTTCGGTGCCCTCTCTGCTGTTGGGCGAAGTTGTAAGTCTCTGATGCACAGAAGTAGAAGTGGGAACGGCGGGGGAAGGGGGAGTGCCCAGGGCGGGGGGGTCCCCGCTGTTCTGTGCTGCACCAGGAAGGCAAGTGGTGACTCTCCCATTTCTCAGAGCATTGCAGAATACATAATCTGTAATTTTCATTTGTGTGGGAAAAAAAATAAAGTACGTGAGATAAAAATACTTCTGAATGATCAAGTAAGTCTGAGTACTGTATGATCCAAGATTTTGAATTATTAGGTCTGGGTTGAGGCTCAGGCTTCAGCCTTTTAAAACTTGTTTTTGTTGTGGGGAGGCTGTAGCTCTGGTCCAGTGTGTGCTTGGATCCAAGCACGAGGTCCTGGGTTCAATCTCCAGCACCCCCATTAAAAAAATAACTTGTTACTGTTGATATGTAATAGTACACACAGAAAAGGACACATTGCTTAATTATACAGCTTAGTGAATTTGTACAAACTGAATATACCTCCACAGTGATCACCCAGACAAGAAAGCAGCATAATTGATTTTGCTTTTTCCATTGAGAGAAATTACCCAAAGTGATAATTATTTTGTCCCTCCAGTGCTGTCCACATGCACACAGAGTGAATGCATGCTCAGGACTCTCTGAAGTTTTGTTTTCATCCCAACTTAAAAGAAAGAGAATTTTGGACAAATGAATGCTTGCCTTTCCTAGTTCTAAGACTTAAGCTGTGGTGTGGAGCCAAGAAAGGTATATAATGTCTTTGTGCATTACTTGCCTCATCTGTAAAATGGGGATGATAAACATTCCTACTACTAAAGCTACTGTGAGGAGTAAATGGAACAACTTATGAAAGCCTCAGAACAGTCCTGAGCTTTTAATAAATATCATTTGTTACGTCAGCATGTATGGAAACATCGACGGTGCAGGTAGAGTCGATGCTGACCCAGGCTACCCTCCGTGTCTTACCTGTTGTGACTTGCGCGTTTCAGAACTGGGGTCAGCACACTTCCTGTGAGGGGCCAGAGAATGAGTCTTTGATGCTTTGTGTGGGTCACGTGGCCTGCAGCGCCCCACTTTGCCGTCACTGTGCTTCGTACTGCTGATCGTGGCTGCATCTTGTGAGACGTTTGTGGACACTGGGAGTTGAATTTTATATCATTTTCATGTTTATTCTTTTGATTTCTTTTTTCCCCAACCTTTAAAAAGGAGTGATTCTTTTACAGTCTTAACTTACAAGCTGTAAAAAAAAGATAGACATTCGGGCTGGACTCGGCCCACAGGCCATAGTTTGCTTGCACCTGTTTTTAGAAAATTAAATAGGTTACTTACTATGTCTAATTCCATGAGCTCAGTCACCGTCCTACTCAAGATTATATGAAATTTCCATCTCCCCAAAAAGGGCCCTTTGCCCTAAATCTAACCCCCCAAAAATCCCCCTGCACCCTATGTAACCACTGATCTGATTTTTATCGATTTATCAGATGTGGATTGTTTTGCCTTACTCTGAATTTCGTATGGAGGGGTCATGCAGAATGTACTCTGTGTGTGTGTGGTACCCACTGACACTGCTGGTTGTGTCGTTAGTCTGTTCCTTTGGAGGAGAGGGGTTCTAAGTTGCATCCCAGGGTGAAAACGTATCGGTTTATGTGTCACTAATTGGCGGGCTTGTGTGTTGCCTCCAGTTTGCGGCTGTTAGGAATAAAGCAGCTGTGAACATTTGCACAAATGGTTTTGTGGACATTTTTTCACTTCTCTTGGGAATTGTTGGGTCATATGGTGAGAGTGTGTTTAATGTTAAGAAACTTGTTTTCTAAGCAGTTGCCACCTTTATCCTCCTGCCGGCAACATATGAACAGTCTGGTTGCTCCGTGTCTTTGCCAACTTTCGTTGTTTTTAATTTTACCCAGTTTTTACTTTCGCTGGTTCTCTTGTGTGTAACACGGTAACTCAGTGTGGCTTTCATTTGCATTTCCCCGGTGACTGGATCTAGATCTAGACATGGATGTAGATACAGATGCAGATAAATAAAAATAATGGGCCGTGGCTGTTTCCTCCTCATGTGCAGCCTGCCTTTCCCCTTGTTTGACACTGAATTGCAAAGAATGGCAAGTTTTAATTTTGTTGAAGACCAGTTTATCAGTTGTTTTAGTTTGTGTCCTCATTTTGTTTCCTGAGAAATCAGGACATATGTCAATGTCGAGGAGTTGTTTTTTTGATGTTTTTCTCTTAGTTTTGGAGCTGTAGCTTTTTGCAGTTGTCATCGTGATGCATTTTAAGTTAGTGTGTGTGGTGTGAAGTGGAAGGTCGGTGTCCACTTGTTCATTAGAGATTCCACGTATGTCCAGCGTGTCCCTTTGATCTGTTGATCTTACATTTACACAAGTGTCAGGTTGTCTTGACTTTGGAGAGTTCTCCAGACTTTTAGTTTAGTTTAGTTTTTAAAATATTTTTACTCTTTTATGTTCTTTGCATACAAATTTAAAAATCAGCTCGTGGGTCCCCTCCCAGCCCCGCAAGAGCCTGCTGGAGAACATGGACATTCTGAGAGGTGCTGGATTTCTCAGTCCCTGGCCTGATACTTATTTCTCTGTTTGTTTACCTTTAATTGCAGTGACATTTTGTAGTTTCAGTGCAAAGATGTTGGACATCTTTCCATTTGTTCTAAGTATTTTATATTTTTCAGCTACTGGTTGCCAGTATGTGTAAAATACAGTTGATATTTTCATTGACCATGGTACTGCAGTCTTTCTGAATTGGTCTCTTAGTCTTTGTGGTCTTGTAGATGACTGAGGGCTTTTTGCAGTCTGCAGCTGGATACAGTTCTGCTTCTCTCACTCCCTTCTGCACCCCAGATGCTCGGCGCGCGCTGGCCCAGCCCGAGTGTGGTGTTCCTGTGCTGGGGAGAGTATTCAGCCTTCTACCTTGGAGTATGATGAAGAGTTGGCCCTTTTCTCTGTCATGGAACTCAGCTTGCCGATGCGTGGTTGAGGATTTCTCCACATACGTTTGTGAGGAATATTGGTCTGTTATTTTATTTTCTTACAAATCTGTGTCAGTTTTTGGCACTAGGGTTGAGAAATGTTCCCTCCTCCGGTTGCTGAGTTTGTGTGATTTCTTTCAGATGTTTCCTTGATATGTGAAACAATTCACCACTGACAGCCTTTGGGTTTGTCGTTTTCTTTATGCAGGTTTCGTTCTTACTGTTACTGGCTCAGGCTCTAATTGAGACTGTTTGGGGGCTTGTTTCTCAGGTGGCGATTCCACTTTCATTCCTGTTGTCGTTTGTTCTCTCTATTTCCACAGGTTTATCAACATTTCAGATGTTTACTAAGGAACCAGTTTTTGGCTTTGCCTGCTGTTAACCTGTTTTCTTTCTCTTGTTGTATTGATTTCTTCTTTTTACTTTCTTCTGTTTACTTTGGCTTTAGCCTGCTAAGTGACACACAGCCCTGGTTGTGAGCCTTTTTTATTTTCAACACAGGCATTTGAAAGCTATAAATTTGCTCCTCAGCTGTGTTTGCTTGCACCCCACAGATTTTCATGGGCTGTGGTTTCATTATCATTCAAAACGTGTTCTAATTCATGTTGTTACTTCTTCTGTGATCCGTGGGTTGTCAAAATGTGTTCCTTAACTTCTGGTTATGGTAGTGATTTGGGTGTAATTCCATATGCTCAGACTAGTGCACTCTGAGATTTCAGTCTGTTGAAGCTTGGTGAGCCTGCTTTATGTCCAGGTGAGCATCTCACATGCACTTGGTGAAGATATGTGTCCTGCAGTGTTTGCTGTAGCCTTGTGTAAATGTCAGTCAGGTTGGAGGTGTTTTTGAGATCTTGTCCTAACTGAGTCTTTTCTTTTTTAACTAATTTATTTTTTGCAGGGAGGAGGCGATTTTTAAAATTTACTTATTTATTTGTTATTCATTCATTCGTTCGTTCGTTCGGTGGAGGCACTGGGGGCGGAACCTAGGACCTCTTGCCTAAGCACATGCTCTACCTCTGAGCTCCACCCCCACCACACACCCGTCCTCACTGATCTTTTGTCTAGTCTGTGTATTAATTAATGAGAAAGATGTTTAAAAATCTCTCGCTACGCCTGGGAACTTGTGTGTTTCTCCCTTTAGTTCTGCAAGCTTCTGTTCAGTGAGTTTCATTCTCGGGCCAGAACGTAGCCCTTTGCTATGTATCCTGGTGAGCTGCCTTTCTGTCTTCAGACCACAGTGACGGGTCTTAAGAGAGCCAGTCGGCTTTGTCACGCTCATCGTCGGTATGTCATTTTCTGTCTTTTTCTGTTTGTATTTTCCTATTTGAAGTGTATGCTGTAGACGATGTCCTGCAGTTGAGTCTTGCGTTTTCTCACGCAGTCTGACCGTTTCTGCTCTGAGTTGGGTGTTTCGTCCACTTACATTTAGCGCGGTTACTGACAGGGTTGGTTTTCCACTTGGCCCCCGTTTTTTCTTCTCAGGTGTCCAGTTCATTGGTTTCTCGTGTATTCACAGGATTGTGTAGTGTAGTCTTCGCCACTGTTTGACTCCAGGACATTTTCATCACCCCCAAGAGACAGCGCACACGCCCTCCCGTCACTGCTCACCCTCATCGGCGTCCGCTTCCTGTGTCTGCTCTTGACTGTCCTGGGCGCCTCCAGAGGTGGGTGCGTGTGGATGGGAGGCCGGCTGCACTCACTCAGCGTGGTGTTTTCAGAGTTCACCCGCGTTGTAGCGTGAGTCAAGGATGCGCTCCTTTTTATGGCTGAGAAGTATTCTGTTGCACAGATGTGTGCTTTACTTACCTCTTCATTAGCTGGTGCTGTTGGACCTTTTTGGCTGTTAGGAATCACGTTGCTGAGTGTGAGTGCTGTGTACTTGTTTTCACATGGATGTGTTTTTCACTTCTCTCGGGTACATACCTCGGTGTAGATTACTTTGGCCATACAGTTCTCCTGTTTAACCTTAGAGCAACTTGCCAAACTTTTCCAAAGCAGCTTACGCCATTTTACATTCCCGCTGGCAGTAAACAAGGGCTCCAGTTTCTCCACATCCTCGTTAACAAGTGGTCAGCACGTGTTACTACCTGTGCTTTTAATTTTAGCCATCCTGCTGGGTGTGAAGTGGTATCTGGTTGTGGTTTTGATTCGCAGTTTCCACATGACTAATGAGCATCTTTTCATGTGTTTCCTTCTTAGGTTTGTTTGTCTCTTTGTCCTTCAGTGCCTCCTTTTAGGTTATTTTTACTGTGTTCCACTTAATTTCTTCTATAGGTTTGTCGTGTGTGTGTATGCGCATTCATAGTTCTAGGGTGGGCGATGTGTGCCTCCTTAAATTATCAGGAGCTTTCCGAATTCTTACTGTACCTTTCACACCTGAAACCTGACACTGCGGACTTCCTGATTCATACAGTTGGTATTTAGGGTCCCATCTGGCTTCCATTTAAAAAATCCTTTATCTTTTCAAAGATTATTATGGCATTGATTTCCAGATTACTTTTTCATACGTTTCTTTGTTACCCAACATAAACAGTCGTATATACAAGTGAAAGTCTGTATTAGACACTTTCCCTACTAAAAGGTATATTTTGTGTCTTTGTCATTTTTCTATCTTTTGAGATTGTCATGAGCCTTCACTTAACCCTGGCCATCGTGTTGACTGTAGGACATGTGGACGTGGCAGCCATTGCATAGCCCTGCAGAAGAGGCATTATTTGAGTTACTTTGGCCTGTTTATGATCTTTAAGAGCAAGCACTTGACCCAGTGTTCTCATAGAGCCTTTCACTTGTTGCTTCACCTGGAACCAGAATCTTTATTTCAGCTCAGGGCTCTTGTTAAGTGTGTGTTTCATCCACTTCACACGTCGCAGTGGCTGGTGGGAGTGCAGGCTTCTCCCGCTGGTCTCCTTGGGCCCTTGTGGTGCCATGTTGTCCCTGCTCCCTGCGCATGGACGACAGGTGCTCTTTCCTGTCTCAGGGCTCACGCAGGAGCCTTCCTTTCACCTGTGGTCTCCTGAAACAGGTCGCAGACAGTCCGTTTCCCTGCATGTCAGGAGCGCTTCCATCTCTGCTGCCTGGGGCTCTGCGCGTCGTGCCCATCCCTGTGGACAGGGTCTCCCCAGTAGAAGCTCGTTCTGCCCAAAGCAAACCAAGAAGTTCTCTGCTGAGTTTCTCAGAAACACTAACTCTGGGAGTGATCGGCCACTATCTCTCGGGCAAACCATTTTCAGGAAAGGAGGGGTAATTAGGACCATTTGGAACTTTTTTCAGACGAGAATGAATACAGACCCGGTTGTACTCGGAACCTCCGGTTCGTTTGATCCTTATGTTACTATCCTGTTGTGAGGATTATTAGAACTTCGGGAAGATGAGAGGTTCGCACTGAGCCGAGTGGATCAGTGAGGCGGGGACTGTCCGAGGCGATCTGAGACGTTCGGGAGGGTAGATCAGTTTGCAGCAGCTGGGGCTGGGGCTGGGGCTCTTCGTCCTGCCAGCAGCACAGAACCGTGTGCTCGTTTTTCTCGGAGAGTCTATGGTCCTAATTGCGTTCTGAAAGAGTTCACGCCCTGTAGAAGGTCAAGAACCACCGAGGGGAAAGCATTGGCTCATTCTGGCGTACTGTGTCTTTTCTGTTTCAGGTATTCTTGGTCACATTGCCTTCAGATTTCTAACCTTTAAAAGAAAGGTTTATACGAGATTTATCTATATACAAGGAAAGTAGTGACCTTGAATTGTATGCCCTCTGAACTCTCTTGGTAAGGTGCTGTGGAAATGACGAGAGAAACTTTAGGCAAAAGTGATGTCACAGGGCTGCTGGAGGGGCATCCCAGATGTGTGGTTCTTGAGGTGGGGGGGTGGTCCTGCCCAGGCAGCACCTGTGGGCGGGGCGGGGGCTTCCACTGCCTCCTGGAGGATCTGCATGAGGTGACCTAGTTTTACTGCAGGAAGAACACGCCTTGTTGCTTAGGGCTAGGCGTGTATTAGCAGCCCTGAAAGCATGTGGCAGACAGAGGGACTTACTACCAAAGAGAGGCTGTCCTGTCTGTGCTCCTCGCTGCTGCTTTATTGTCAACGCTGCCCGCCCCTCTCTGCCCCCCACCCCCACCCCGTGAACTGCTCTTTGTGCGAAGGCAGAGGAGACCCACCCTGCCCTGGGCTGAGCAGGTGCTCACAAGCAGGGCTGGCTCTGAAGCCCTGGGATGTGCCCTCAGGTCCCGTGTGAGAGCAGAGGTGTTTGCAGGTATGAGCGGCGGACCACGATCACAGTTTCCCACTTGAGTATCAAGAGTAAGAGAGTCAAGTTTCTTCTCTCTTTGAAAAAGCAAAATGTTTAATCTCTTATTTGCCCAAGGCCCTTTGATTTTTTTCCATAAATATTTCTCCTGACTTTTTCTGTGAGTATAAGTACCATAGACTATAAATCAACATGGTACATGCCTCTTTTTAAATTATATTGACATGTAACTCCTTTGGAGTTCTTTGTTTAGTGAGAAAAATATTTTTAAATCAAGACTAGGTGAAATTATATCCAGGTTCTTTTAACAGTTGAGATATAGAATAACCTAACAATTAAATAGCACTTTGTTATATTATATAAAAGGCACATTTAGGTGCTAATCAAAGATTTAAGCTGCCAGACCGTCTTAAATGTTTCCTACAGAAAAGCCACCTCAAGTCTAGAATATAGCATCTTGTAGCACGCCCGGAAGTTCACGGGGAGCAGCACACCTGAGTGTAGCTGCAGGTCTGAGCGGTCCCTTGTGTTCTCGAGCAGGCCTTCCCACCTTTACATCTTAACCCGAGATACCCGTGGGCTTGGCTGGGCGGACCATGGGCTTCTTTCTGTTCGCCACCTGAGTGGTGGACCTGATTTTGAGCTGGATGTCTGTCCCCCCAGCCTCCGTAGTCTCTAACTCACAAGTGAAGCTGAGGTGTGGACTTGGTTCTGTCTTTGCCATTGCTTATTGAAACCTTTACATATTTCACCAGCATGTGCAGTTTGTGGTTTAAAGTAAAACCACCTGTTCTGTGAGACCTTCTTTAATGTTGGTGATCTTTGGGGTCTCACAGCACAAGGCCCAAGGAGGTGGTTGAGCACAAGGCCCTTCCTGAGCCTTTCCGCTCCTGCCGAAGTTGAGGATTGGTCAGCCATCCCGCCAGCACACTCACCCCAGCCCCACACGCCCTCTGTTCCACATTCACACATCTCTGTTTGGGGCCGCTGCGTCAGGCCTCAGACGTTCCACAGCTACCTGGAGGACATCATCAACTACCGCTGGGAGCTGGAGGAGGGGAAGCCCAACCCCCTGCGGGAGGCCAGTTTCCAGGACCTGCCCCTTCGCACCCGCGTGGAGATCCTCCACCGCCTCTGCGACTACCGGCTGGACGCGGACGATGTCTTTGACCTTCTCAAGGTGCGTCCCCGACCCGCACCCCTCCCCGCCTGGAGCACGAGTCAGGGGAAGCCGGCATCAGGGAGGTGAGCTGGTCTCAGCGCTCATCACCGACAGGAGCGACGTGTGCACAGCCGTGACCGCTGTCACCAGGCGAGTCCAAGCACACGCTCGCTCACGTGACCGTTCGTGACCTTATTTTGGTGAAATTTCTACCTCGATTTGTCTTCCTGGGCTGCTCTTCCTGTCATCGGCCGAAACACAGCCGCGGCCGCCACTGAATTTTATTTCCCAAGGTCTGAGATGTGACTTAGCATAACTGAAGTATTTATTGAAAACTCCTGAGGAGTTTGAGCTGTTCCCACTGGCCACATGCACGCACTTTAGAGGTGTGCTGGGGGAGGCTGTGGTGCCACCTGCCCTTGTCCTGCCCTCCCAGTCGGTTTAGAAGTTGGCCTCGGGGCTCAGTCACCTATGACGGTGCCCATGTGCCTTAGTTCGCTCGCTGTGGGCACAGGTGAGACACCGGGCAGCTGAGCACGGTCATTCTGGGACTTGAGACTTCAGTCTCTCCGGGAGGCCAGCATGGGTCAGACCCGGGCCCATCGGGGCCCTGCTGCTGGATCTGGCCGCAGCAAGAGGTTGCTGTGGGCTGCGTGGGCCATGGCCCCGCGACGTCAGGTTCTCTTCTGTCACTGTCCCTCCTCGTGGGGGTGCACACGTGGAGTCCACGTCCAAACCCCGTGTTGAGTGTGCTCATCACGATTCCTTTGGTCTCTCTCTCTTTCTCTCTCTCTCTCTCTTTTTTTTTTTTTTTTTTTTTTTTTTGTGAAATGGGAGCGGTGCTGCGGGTGAGCTGCACTGAAATATTCCCGTCGTCTGTTCTGCAAAGAAGGCCCTGCCTGTGTTTCCTGTGCCCTGGCTGTGAATTAAGGTGCTTGGGCAATTTAAACGTGCAGAATATCTAAGGGTCCTCACCGCAGTTTCTCCTGTTTTGCTCTGTCCCCTGTTCTCGCAGGGCCTGGATGCAGACAGTCTCCGCGTGGAGCCGCTGGGTGAAGACAGTTCCGGGGCCCTCTACTGGTACTTCTACGGGACCCGGATGTACAAGGAGGCCCCTGCACAAGGGAAGCCCAGCGGCAGGCCTCTGGGCAGGTGTGTGCTTGAGGCAGGGCTGCGGGAGCCCCTGCCTGTGCAGGAGTCTCGTTAAAGCTAAACATGGGGGATGGTGCAGCACGCCGCAGAGAGATGGCAAGAAGCTCTTTCACACACAGGTGAAAAGGGGTCAGTCTGCAGGCCCCGCTGCCAGCGTGGTGGGGCATGTCCGCTAGGGTCCTGAGGACCGCTGCCCCCGCAGCACAGGCACTGTTCCCCCCAGAGCTTGCCCTCCACCAGGGTCAGTTCTGAGATTCCTTTTCCTGCTGGAATTGCGGGTGAGTGTAGGGCAAGTCCAGACCCAGTGCTTCCTAGACAAGGAAGGGGTCGCCTTCCCGCAGCAGCAGGCGTCTGTGTGCCGGGGGAGCGCGCACCCCTGGGAGGTGTTAGGTCCCCCTCTGCCGTTAATAATGGCGTGGGCTTTCCTGGGTCCTCGTGATAGTAGGGAACACAGTCACCCTTCTCCGCCCGTGACCGCCTGATTTAATCCTTGTTGGTAACCGTGTGGCCAGAAGAACTCACAACTCGTTTACAAGTCATACGTAACTCATCAGTTCTACAACAGCATTTCGATTTAATGTACTATTTCTTAGGGAAAGTGAAGGACAGAAAAATGTCTCAAGTGTTCCTGGGAAAACAGGAAAAAGAAGAGGCAGACCCCCAAAACGGAAAAAAGTGCAGGAGGAAACCACAGCGAGGTGAGAAGATCTGTCTAGTCCATGGTGGTCACAGGCCCTTATGCTGGACAGGGCTCACTCCACTTCATCCTTGCTTTTTTCTGCAATGGGAAGGATGCAGGCCTAGGCTGTGGTACCCACGTCCAGATCCTTGCCAGGCTGCCCAGTGCCCCGGGCACCTCGCTGGGTGGCAGAGCTCGTTTGGGGTGAGGACTGGGTTGGACAGGATGGTGGGCGAGATAATGAAGGGGGAGCTGGAGACTGCGCCCAGAGTGGGGCTGAAAATAAGCCAGAAAACCCAGAGGGCGTCCCCTGTGACTCGGGGACTTCGCACCATGGAGCTGAGCACTTTGTGTTTATGGTTTGACCCCACCATCCCTGTGAGGTGGGCATTATTCGTAGACCTGTTCTGCAGGGAAGTCAGTTGACTTTCCTCAGGCCATATGGTCAGTGTCAAGCCTCGAACAGGCTGGTCTGACCTCAGACCTGTGGTGTTCTTAGCCTCACCTTCTGTGAGGTTGGGTTAAGGACGCCTCACCTTCAGTGCAGCCCTCGGCCAGGGAGCAGGCGTGCAGTCCTTACCGTTCTTTTCTTCTTGGCATTTAACCGTGAACACCGAACACCTGTTTTCTTGTGCAGTGATGTTACCGCAGCACTGGGTTCCCTGGTGTCCGTCCTGCCCTCTGCAGGAACACCTGTATCCTGTGGTCACTCTTCCAGTAGCCAGCCTTCCTCCAGACCTTGCTCCCTTGACATGCGCTCTCTCCTGATGTCGAGTCAGTGTGTCTGCCTTATGGGCGAGCACAGCACAGTTCTGGACAAGTTTTTGTTTTAACTGATGCCTCCTTTTCCTGTGTTTCAGTGAAAAGCAGGAAGAGAACTCCTTAACATCTGAGCCACACACAAGAAACGGTAATAGCCTTTGCTGGAGTCAGCAGGGATTGCTCGCTCGTGACTGACTCGCGCGGGGCAATGGGACCACGGCCGCGGCCTTCAGACTAGCGCTTCCCACGTCCCCCGGTGCCCACCCCCATCTGACAGATAACCTGAGATCAGGACCAGGTCTTTTCATCTGGGCCCCACCAGGCCCAGCATAATAGACACCTGAACATGTGGACGAATGGGCAGCTTCTCCCAGAGACACAAGGAAGTTTACTGGGTTTCAGCCTAGACTTCAGCTCTTGCGTGATCCACGCTGCACAAATTTGGGTAGAAATATCAGTTTACAGTATTTCACTGAAACAAGGACTGCAAAAGCTCAAATCAGAGCCATTTATGCAGGAAGTAAGTACGTTTAAGCATTTCTAGGGAACTAAAATCTGTCCTACGGAGGTCTCGGCAGTTACATTTGTATTGCCTTTAGGCATTCTGACCTTTTAGTTGTAAACAGTGAGAGAAACTGGAAAATCAAAAGTACGCAGTATCAACCTTAAAAAGTAATGGTTCTCCCTTTTTTTCTGACTCCCCAGTTTTGATCATAACCCAGAGTACACATGAAACAGAGGAGAGAAAGGAGAAAGGTCCTGGGGGGGTCTGGTCACCGAGCCCATTCCTTTCTCTCCTAGGGTCACAGGGGCCAGGGCAGGGCTCCTGGTGGCTCCTGTGTCAGACGGAAGAGGAGTGGAGACAGGTCACTGAGAGCTTTCGAGAGAGGACCTCCCTTCGGGAGCGGCAGCTTTACAAGCTCCTCAGTGAGGACTTCCTGCCCGAGATCTGCAACATGATTGCCCAGAAGGTGACAGCGGGTGGCCCTCCCTCCCTCTGTGTTCCCTGTAAAGTGGCCCCATTTAAGGGTCTCTTTGCTCCAGTTTTGAATACAACCCACTGTCTCCTGTGGGTGGCACAGCCTGCTCCTTTTCTCACCTGGAGCATCAAGGTGGGACCTCATCACCCGCTCTCCCTTGCTGTGGGGCTTGTCACTCAGTTCTCAGGACTGCAGGTGTCCTCAGTGCCCCCACCCCAGCCCTTACAGTGGCTTTTCACAGCCTGGAACCACCTGTCCTGCTCCTGACCATCCCTGCGGACACGTCCCTGAGCCCCCAGGAGTGTCTCCGCCCTGTCGTGCCTCTCCTTGTGTGTTTGTGCTGCCTTTGTGGTTTGTTTGTTTGTTTGTTTGTTTTGGTTGGCATAAATATTTCATCTGTCTGAACGTACCAGATATTAAACTGATAAGGACACCTACTACACTTGATGTTAGACAGAAGGCCTAGAAGCCTTGTTTTTTAATACTACCTTCTGGTCTGTCTCCAAGCAGCAGGCTCTGGAGAGCACTTGTCCTCAGAGACGCAGTGCCGGCCCCTTCCCAGCCCCACCTGGGCCCTGCGCACCTTCCTCTCTCTCTGCTTCCCTGCCTGCCCGCCCGCCCCTCTCTCAGAAGCTCCACATGAAGGTCGACACCTCTGTGAGCCGTCCTGTTTCTCTCACCTGAGGATTTCTTCTCTAGTGTGTTCCTCATCCCTGACTCCATTTCAGCAACTTGGGATGTGGGACATGTCCTCCTCCTCGTTTTAAGCCGCACAGCTGACCTAATGCGATGCCCTCTCCGTGGTGGATGCTCAGTAGTCGTTCAGTTTCCTTATTTCATTTCAGTAAATCTGACACTTCTGGTGGTTAGTGCTTGTTAAGAGAATACAGAAAATGTGAGCACTGCCTTGACATCTGAGGAGAAGCTGTTTATAAATTCCTGCTGCAGCACCTCCAGGGAGGGACAAAAATGACAGACAGTGTTACTTGATTTGTTCTGAATTCGATGATATTTCTAACCATTCTGTGGGTGGGTGCTCTGGGGTGAGTTCTAGGAAGTCACCTTCTCTGATAGCCGGAACCTACAAACAGTGCTCCAGCAATTACATTTTCATGGACAGGCAGGAGAGAGAAAAACCCAACTGCATTTCTCCATCAGTATACTTAATTCCACATGTTATAATTGCACTATGTTTTTGTGATCTATAACCCACTGTGACCATTTTTCCAGGATTTGAACTCCATAATCTAATTTTCTTAAAGTAACTATGAAATAGAGATGGTTTTTATAACTTTATAGAACCTTGTTATGACTTAATTCTTTTGACTAATGATGCCACCTTAAATCATCTGTAAGGCACATGCTTAATCTGCTTAAACCTTACTTTATAATTTCTGCCTTTTTACCACTGAGCTATACCCTCCTCCTGATTTCTGCCTTTTTAGTGCAACATTCAACCTAAGACTTTTGGATCGGGGAACTAAGGGAAAAAACTTACAAGCATAAAACTGATGGTTTTGATACAAAAAATTTCAAGAGTTAGTTCTTGGCAAGAGAAGGAAAAATTAAAATACAGCAAACCTTAAATATAAATTTCAAGAACCATGAAATTAAAAACAAAAAATAAATAATAGACTTGATATTTTGAAAGCTATACAGAGCTGTAAATTTGGAGATCTTAGTGAAATGGGGTATTGACTCCTGAAAAACACCCAGAATCTAAGTTATGCAATAGAAAACCTTGGCAGACCAGTAATTAGGGAAGAGGAGTTATCGCAAAAGGATCCGCTCAACAGCTCTAGGATCATTTCGATTTATTTACAGGTAAAACTTTTTAAAACTTCAAGAAAAGATAACTTCCAAACATTTCATAAATGAAGAAAGACAGGGCTTGGCTTCCGTGTCCATAGAGGTATAGGTGTCTTGGAGCCCTGTTCCTGGTTAACTTAAGCGCACTCTCCCTCCAGTGATGGGAATGTCAAGCCTCTAAGAGTACGCTAACAAGCAAATACTGTTCTTCACCGAAGAAAACAGCTCATAATTCATCAGGGTTAACCCAGAGTCTGTGATGGTGGACTTGGTTTTGGAAGTCTTGTGCAGCTGTGGCGTGACAGAAGAGAACAATGAAAGGCAAAATTTCAGAACGTTTCGCCTGGAGGACTAGAAATCCGCTTACAGAGCATTAACTCGCGTTGTGCTGGTGCTGCCAGCCAGGCCCCCCCGTCGGAACCCCAGCTTGCTGACCAGCCCGGCGCTCCGGGGGCCTCGCCCTTGGAGTGGGCGCCTGTCACCCTGCAGCTGCCTGCAGGAGCGCTTAGCGCTTCGGACGGTTCCCGTGTGCCCTGCAGGTCGCACCTGCTACCTGTCAGCCGCCGGCTGCAGTGCGGAAGCTTCGGGGCTGGTTCCGCAGAAGCTCCAAGCCTTGTGTTGGCCCCACAGGCGCCGCACGGCTCCGGGCTCCGAGCCCCTCAGTGGTTTCCTGTAGCAGCCGCTTCGGAGCCTCCGCACTCTCCTCTCAGGATCCTGAGTGCTCGTATCGGGCGCCTGTTGTCTATAGTTGGAGATGTTCGTGGACCAGAGAGGTGTCCGTGAATGCGCACGGCGGGACGTGGTGGGCTCCAGGAGGAGGAAGGGCCCGGGAGGCAGGCCTCTCTGTGCAGTTGAGATGACACCGCAGATCCCGGTTAGGAGTCGGCTTGGGGTGCGGGTCTGGCTGCGAGTGGCGGTCGGCATCAGGTGGAACGTGTGGACCCTGTTCGGGATAGCCCCCCGGAGCCACGCTGCTCGGGGTTGTGTTCTGTGAGGTGGTTTAGGGCAGTTAAGTAACTTAGCACCACGCTCTAGGAAGGGACAGCTTTGCTGTTCTTATCACTGAGATTTAAAAATCGGCAGAGTGGGAGTGGAATGAGGTCCGAGGGATCCAGACTGCAAGCAGGGCTGTGTTTGATGCCAGAGGTGAGGGTTAGGGAGTCCCCGCACCCATCCTTCCCTTGCCCAGCCCAGCCCAGCCCAGCCCAGCCTGTGCTGCCCAGTTCTCACTTTTTAACCCTTTATCGCCTCTTATCCTATGATTCACGTACGTTTAAGCAGTTTCATGGCCAGAGGAGGCTGCACCTGAGGCCTGGCTGGCGGCTTGTTTTGGTGTGGAGCTTCTGTTGCCTCGCAGTAACTGGGTGACAGCACCGGAGTCATGCTAGTGGGAGCCCTGAAAACCTCATTTATAAACTTCCATTTATGTTAGTGTATTTGGAGTTACCCTTTATCTCTTTTTCCCCAGCTCATAAGCACGCGTGCCTGGAGATAAGAAGCCCAGCGTTTCAGGTGCCTTGGGGTGGCGGTTCTGCACTGGCTGCTTCGCTGTCTCCCCGGTCTCTTCTTCCCTCTAGCGTCAGTATCAGGAGGCCTGTGGTCAGTGGCGTCCAGCCCCGGTGCTCAGCTCGCCGTGGTGGGCTCTCACTGTGACCTGACGGCGAATACCGCTGTGAACGTGCTCTGCCCCCGTCCAGTCCACTGCCCCGGCCAAGCCTTCCGGGCCCTGTTCTAGGTCCCGGGTCGCGTGGTCTCTGAGGTCCTGCTGGTAGGAAGCTCTCCGTGGCTGTTCTTTGCAGTGCTTTCTGTCAGCTCCCTTACTCTGCTCTTTGGTCTTAGGTACAAGTAACTATGGAATTGTAGTTTTTTTTCTTATTTTATTTTTTGAGGGGAAAGGTAATTAGGTTTTTACTTATTTGTTTATTCACTTGATGGAGGTACAGGGGCTTGACCCCAGGACCTCGTGCACACTGAGCGTTCACTCTACCACTGGGCTGTACCCTCCCCCAAGATTCTTTTTTCTTTTATTTTTTTAAAATGTATTTTTATTGAAGTAGTCAGTTTACAATGTTGTGTCAATTTCTGGTGTGCAGCACAGTGCTTCAGTCATACATGAACCTACATATATTCATGTTCATATTCTTTTTCACCATAGGTTACTACAAGATACTGAATATGGTTCCCTGTGCTGTACAGTATGAACTTGTTGCTTGTCTATTTTGTGTATAGTAGTTGGCATCTGCAAATCTCGAACTCCCGGTTTATCCCTTCCCACCCCCTTTCTCCTCTGATAACCATGAGTTTGTTTTCCATGTCTGTCAGTCTGTTTCTGTTTTGTAAATCAGTTCATTTGTCTTTTTGAGATTCTTAGTATCTGTAACGTTACCAAGAGTCCTGGGGAAAACCTCAGTTGTGGCATGAGTTTTGTGCTTTTGTTTAAACAGCAGAAAATCTGCGGGTCTTTAAAGGCTACAGTGCAGGCGGGCTTCCGACCTAGACTGGTCCCCCAGGAGTCCAATCTCACTGCCTCAGAAAGTCCTTTAATTAGGGCCCTGGGGGAAGCGTCAGTGGAGGGGGCTCTCTGGGCCCCAGGGCCAGGGCTCTGTGGCTGTTTTGTCAGGAGACTGGGCATTGCTGTCCAGCCACCGGGGAGCTCTGTCTCAGGTGTGGTGACCTGCCCTTGGGGTGGGGGCTCCGCCCGGGGTCTAGGCGCTGCCTCGGCCAGATCCTGTTGCTGAGTGTTGAGAAGGTTTCAGGTGTCTCTTCTTAGCTTCTCTTTAAAATTGCTTCCTGATGCCCCGCGGGCCTCTCCACGGTCCGGCATCAGGTCCGGCATCAGATACGGCTCCTGCTCCTTTTGCCACTGACTGCTTCTAAAGAGAAGACTGCAGTGTGAAACACGGGGAGATTTTTTTTTTAACTGTCGGCTTTATGTTCGTTTTTTGTTCTCTTGGCCATACGTGTTCTTTACACCGAACTGTTAAGCTGTTAAAGCCTGAAAGAGGCGTCTGACTAAGCAGAAGTGTTTCCAGGCTGCAGGGCAGGGTGAGGTGGGGACAGGCAGGGGTGGAGGCACCCGGAGAAGGGCTGCGGCAGGCAGAGGCTGTCGGGACGACACAGGGCCAGCTGCTGGGGCCGGCTCTCAGCACCTGTCACACCCAGCACGTCCTCCTGACTGGTCACCAGCCCTGCCTCTTCCCCAGGGCTTCCTGACATCACAGCTGGAGGTTTGTACTTTCTGACCCCTTTCCTGCCTCCGGCACCCGCCAGTCTGTTCCGTGTCTGTGAGTTCAGCCTTTTCAGATTGCACCTGCAGGTGAGGTCATACAGTGTTTGTCTGGGTTGTTTCACTAAGCGTAGGTCATCCACGCCGTCGCAAGTGACATGACAGCGTTCCGTTCCTTTTGCGGCTGAGTAGTGTTCCCTTGTGTCCATACACCACCTCGCCTGTACGCGTCCACCCGTGCAGCCTCGGCGTCTCGGCTGCTGTGCGTGGTGAGTGCAGGGAACGTGGGGTCCCCGCACCTTTCACAGCAGTGCTGCATTTTCTCTGGAAGGAGACCCAGGGATGGAACTGCTGGATCATCCAGTTTGTTGAGGACCCTCCGCTCTGTCTTCCGCAGGGGCTGCACTAATTTACATTCCCACCAGCAGTGCACGGGGCCCTCTTCCCCACACCCCTGCCAGCACTTGTCCTTCCCTGGCATTTTGGGGAGTCATTCTGACAGGGTGAGGGGCACCTCACTGTGGTTTTGATGCATTTGCCTGATGATTAGTGACGTCGCCTGTTGACATTCGTACGTCTTTAGAAAAACATCTGTTCAGATCCTCTGTCCATTTTCCAGTCCGGTTGCTTCTTTGATGTTGAATCTTACTAGTTCGCATTTTAAAAGATGGTGTAAACTCCTGTTACTCAATTATTACATTTTACGTGCTTAATATTAAAAAAAATTAATGTATTTTTTTTAAAAAAACTAACCAGACAAAAACCTGCATGATTCAATTTATGTGAAGTGTCTGGAGTAAGTAAATTCGTAAAGACAGAGTAGGTAGGTTTGTGGTGGCCAGGGGTGGGGGGTGGGGACTGCGGGCCATCTGCTTAGCGGGTACGAGCTCTCTTCTGGGCGGTGAGAATGTTCTGCAGCTTAATACGGATGGGGCTGTGCATCGCTGCGTGTGCTAAATGGCCCTCAGTTGCATGCTCTAGAGCTGTTAGATTCCTGTGCATCTTTACATGTATTTGACAATGGTGCAGTCTCTGCTTTAGCAGCAGTTCTTGGCATTTATAATTTTCCTGTCTTTCAAAACTCGTGCTTCATTGTTATCAGAATACCTTGAACTAGTTAAAAGTTACTTTTAATACTTCATCTTAAAATTTACAAGTGCTAATAACCTTTTGATACTTGAACATTTTAATTTAGACTTTTAATGGGGACCCCATAATAGTGGGAGTAAAAAGTTAATAAAAATTAAATAATCAGAACACGTAACCCTAGGTAATTTCCCCGGATCAGCTCGGAAGGGGTTGTTCTGGGTCCAGAGGAGTTTCCGTGCTCCCAGAAGGACCAGGGTGACCAGGCACCGTGCTGCGGCCATCCACGTGCCCTCTCTGGCCTTCTCTGTGCGCTCATTCCAGAGCTGGGGTCGCCTTGACCTCTGTCTTGTGACCCAAGTTCTTCACTTAATATTGTGAGCCTTTTCTTGTTTCATTAAATATTCCCCAGGAGAAAACAGTTTTTAATAATTACATAGTAATTATGTAATTTCACCTATTTTTTAAACATTTGTGATATTTAGTTTTTCTCTATTGTACGTAATGTTTTGTTTAACCCGCTCATGGGAAGATTTTTCCTGGCTGTCTCATTTTTAAGATGAAGTCGCAGCAGTGTAGTGACTTTTGAGGGTTTCTGATTCGTGCATCCAAGTCATCTTCCAGGAGGTCTGTGCACCCAGCGCGTTGAGGGTGTCCCTCTTACCCCGTCTTGGCGAGGGAATCACTTTATAGTCTCTTAACGGTTTTGTAGGTGAAAAGGCTGTTTTGCTCTTCCTTGTGATCGTGGGGTTTATCTTCTGTGAATATTGTATTCATGTTCCATGTGTTTTGGGTTGTGAGACGTCTTCACACATTAAGAACAGTAAATTGTTCTGTTTGAAAGGAATTATACGGATATTCTTGGGACTTGGGTAGTGTCTTTTTTTCCCTTTCTCCTCCCTTCCGTTGACTTTGTACATGAAACGCCTGATGTTTGTTTACCAGAAGATTCTTCAGTGACTTAACATCTATGTTGGTAAGTCATGGCGTGCGTTTCCTTAGTCCTCGCTGAAGTGTAGGCTGTGTTTGGCAGCCCTCGGTCCTGGCTGGAGGGAGGACACTGTGTGTGTTCTCACCTGCTGTCCTTTGTCGGGCAGGAGCAAGACGCGCATTAGCGCTGTCAGCGTTTACGTGCGTGACCTGTGGGTGTTAACGTACACTTGTTTCCTCTCCCTTCTCACTGGGGCTTGTGCAGAAGGCGCTGTGGTTCTCCCTGGACGACATAATTCCTCTGATAAGGCGTGTTTCCCGCTGTCCCCCCTTTCTGCCATCCTGTGCCTAGAGTCGCTATGCAGCTGGAAAGAGCGAGGGCACCTTGTTTCGGTCTCTTTGGTTTGTTAAACTGTAGCTGCATTATAGCTTCTCCACTGGGGAGGATGCTGCCAGGGAGGTGAACAAATCTTGGCCTGTGGAGCCAGGCGGGGGGAGGCAGGCTGCTTGCCCAGCACTAGGAGGCAGCGGTGGAGACACTTCTCCAGAAGATTCGTTCTCGTGATGCCAGCGGCGTCCCAGGTTCAGACAGGACCACTGCCCACTCGGGTCGCAGGAGAAAGAGCTTACAGAACTTTAATTCTGTCTGGGTGACTAAGTACAGGGTTACGTGTGCAGTAATAATGGTTAAATTTTTTCCTTCACTTTTCTTTCTTTTCTCTTACTCATTTCAGATCTTTACCTTGTAGGGAGCAAATTCTGTTGAAGTCAGGCTCATAGAATGTGAACAGTAAAAATGACTTTCAGAAGGTCTACTGTCTGGGCAACACCACTTCCAAATTCTGAGTCAAATGAGAATTTAAACTCTTTTTAAGGACCATAAAGAAAATAGTTTAAAATTTCCTCCGAGTGGTTTCAGTGTTTAATGTTAGACTTTGTATAAATGACAGTCTGCCTTCGTCTTTCTTCTCTCTGCATTCAGACCACTTGTGTAATTTCCGCAGAATGAAGATAATCTGGCATAGGAGAGTCTTAGGACTTCTGCTTACCAAAAGGATCTGTTAAGAAATCTTCACACTCCTGATTTAGTTTCACATAAAATGGGGTGGCTAGTGTTATATTTTCTGTAGGGGATGTGAACCCCCCCTTTGTAGACCCCAATTCATTTTTCTGTGTCTGTGCAGCTCACAGACACTCTCTGTTGCAGGTCACAGCCACTGCCTCTTCAGTGACAGCCTTAACAGAGCTCTGCCTTGCACGTCAGCGCAGAAGTTAAGGGAGGAAACTGAAAATAAAAGCACTTCTGGTTGTAGCTTGAGTGCTGGGCCTGCAGGACGGCTCAGGACTCATCACACTGGGAATACACAGGGGAACTTGCAGGTTACGATGGAGGAGGTCCTGTGTCCTTTTCTTCCATTTAATGTCTGAGGCAGTCACGGTCCCGCTCACCACCTGACATCATTATGTTAATGTTGTCTGGGTTGAAAAACAAGGGGAAAGCCAGCCAGTCCCTGTACTGCCCTCATCTCCTCACTGTATTTTCAGGCAAAGTGGTGGCCCTTCCCACCGAACTCCTGGCTTTATTCACCTTTTTGTTAGTAAGGAAATGCACAGAGGTCAGGGGCTCTAAGGCTGTGCGCGTGGCTGACGCTGTGAGTCTGACACCTTGCCCTGCTCTCAGTTACGGGGACGAGAGTGCTTCTGAAGGACCAAATCCGAGAGGGGGCTCCGCAGCCTCTCCTCCAGAAGAGGACCTCCCAGAGACTGCGGATGTGCAGCTCACTGGGCCCCAGGCTTTCCCCCGTTCTAATCACTGTGTATTTTAATGTTAGCATGTGTGTGTCCGTTGGTTTTACAGATGAGGTTAATTTGTGGCTAGGATACAAGTCACCTGGCTGTCTGACACTGTGTATGGAACAGAACACACAGAAGAGCTCGGGGCCGAGACCACACCACTGTGTACTGACTGTGCGCTTCTTGGCCCCTCACAGGAGACCCCCGTGCTCACCAAAGCAGAGAAGCAGGAGCGCAGGCAGGAGGAGGAGGAGCGGCAGCTGATCCTGGCCGTGCAGAAGAGGGAGCAGGAGCGGATGCTGAGGGAGGAGCGGAAGCGAGAGCTGGAGGAGAGGGTCAAGGCAGTGGAAGGTAGGGCGGTGCGCACAGGCCCCGCAGCGGCTGCGGGCACTGTCCCGCCCCGAGCAGCCCGGGCTTTCTGCTTCCTGTCTGGGTGGGCCTCGCACCTGTGCTCCTGGGCCCCTGCATTCTCTCGTCTCTCGTCCCCTCTGCGTTCCCCGTGTGGGGTGGAAAAAGGTTCGTTTCACAGAAGTCACTTTAAGCACAAAGGAGATGTGTTCAAAGCGTCAGGTCTGTCCTGGCCTGCGTTACGAGGTCTGGAGTGTGGCCGGCCTCTGCTCTGGGTCTGGGGGCCCCGAGGGCATCCCTCTGCGTGCGCTGGAGGCACAGGGCAGCAGCTGTCTCCCCGTGAGCTGGGCGGCAGTTGTATTTATTAATGAAACCTGACAAACCGTGGGACGACAGGTCATTTGGCTTCGTTACTAACGGCCAGGGTTGGGGCTCGTCAGACCTGCACACTGGGGGCTCACGGAGCTGAGCCTCGGGCGCCCCCCTCCTGCCCACCTCAGGGCTCCTAGTGGCCAGACACAGCAGCAGAGAAGGGGAAAGGAGCACAGGACAGAAGCACCCTCACAGCGGACCGCAGGGATGCAGCACGGGAGGCTGGCATGTGTCTGCTGTCTGTCGTGAAAGAGGGTCCCGTGAACGGGGCAGAGAAAATATTCAGACGTTAATGGTGAAGAATCTTCTTGACTTGATGGAAAAATACAAATCTTAGAATTAGGAAGCAAGATGAGCCGTGAGCTGGATGTAACAGACTCGGGAGAACGCCTTACAGAACATACGCCCGCAGACATTTGAAGTAACCAGTTTGGAAGAGGGCACTTAGAGGATGCTCCGTAACGGAGGTGGACGTCTCGGGAGCCCTTGGGACTGGGGTTGTGTTGGTCTCCTGGGTCCCGGCACAAGGACCAGGACTGGGTGTTCGGGGATAGCACAGCTGGCTCCACAGCCCCAGAGGCCTGCTGTCTCAGATCTGGGCGTCGGCAGGGCCCGGGGGTGTGCCCTCCTCTGCCTCCTCCAGCTTCTGGTGGCTCCTGGCATTCCTTCTTTTCTGGTTTCCTCTGAAAACTCAGAATCGAAGGGAACTTCCTTAACCAACATCTGTTTCTAAAGATCTCAACAAACACTGTTGAATTGGGAAGTACTAGAAGGGCTCCCTTTTGAGTCAGGGAGAAGGCAGATTTCCTCTTCCATTGCTTCTGTTCTGAATCGTATTGCTTTGTAGGGGTTTCTTTTCTCAAGTGGGAAATAATGTACCCCCCCCCACACACACATACAGACAATCTAGGGAATGTGTTCGAAACTCCAAGAAAATAGCCAAGAAATTATTGTAACTAATAATAGTTAAGCCAGGGAAGGGCTTCAGGACGGCAGAGTAGAAGGATGTGGTGACGGCCCCCAGTACACCAGAAAGGCACCTGCACGTGGCGCAGGTCCCACAGTACCTACTAAACTGAAGGTCTTACACAAGTAAAGCTGCAAGAAAATCTCCATGTAACCAGGTTGGCTGGGAGGGGATAAAATGAGGGGCCCTGCACCCCCGGGAGGAGGCGGGGAAAGAAGAAAGGTTCTCTTGCTCTGGGAGCCCCTTCATCAGCGGGGAGATGAGCTGGGGCAGAGGGGAAGCTTCAGAGGCTCAGAAGAGAGAGCTGGAGCATGTTGTGGCAAGCCAAATGGAGCGAAACCAGCTCAGAGGGTCCCTGTGGTCCCCAGGCTGAGACACGAGCCTGCTGGTGTGTGCCGGGACTGGGTGCTGGAGCTCGGGATTCGGAGGACGACCCCAAGGAGAGGACTAGGGCTGGCTGCTGCAAGACAGCCTGAAGGGCCTGGAGTGTGGTACGAGCTGAACCTGAGGGCAGCAGAGCCTGGGTCCCCCCTTAAAAAGCCCCGTTGTTAGTGCAGAGAGGCTTGACCAGGCCATAGCGGCTTCCTCCTGTGGCCCAGCCATGGAAGCCCCATTGTTAACGCCTGGGAGCTGTCTCCTTGCTTGCAGCTCTGGGAGGGCTCACTTGCTCATGGTTGCCCTCAGGCGGAGGCGGACTGAAATCTGAGCCCATTCCTAGGGGCCACATGACTGGGGATGCAGGGCAGAAATTTGAGTCCTGCCCCAGGTGGATTCGGAGGACGCTGGTGCCTTGGTCAAGTCAGGGCCTGCAGGACGTCTGATCAGAACACCGGTGCACAGTGGGGGCAGGTCAGCGTTAATGACGGTGTGCACATGTGGAGGCGGGCCTAGGGTCTGGGCTCACCTGTAGTCCACGGCCTATCCAGGTGCATGACTACACGCAGCTCTGGTGGGTCCTGGTGCCTGGCTTCAGTGGACCTGCCCTGGTGACTGTAAGCACAGGGCCTGAGGGACACCAGGGCTGAATGCCTACATTCTCACATCTGAGGCAGGGCCGAGGGCAGCGCCAACAACAGTGCACTTTGTGAGCCCGCATGACGGGTGACAGGTGACACCACAGAGGGCAACTCCGCGGCCCCTCCCTTGGGTCAGTCTCTCTCGGGTCAGTCTACCCAGGCAATAGAAATAAAAGCAAAAATAAACAAAAGGGACCTAATTAAACTTGTAAGCTTCTGCACAGCAAAGGAAACAATAAACAAAATGAAAAGACAACCCACAGAATGGGAGAAGATATTTGCAAACATTGCAGCTGAGAAGGGCTTCATTTCCAGAATATTCAAACAGCTCATACAGCTCAATTTCAAAAAACAAGCATCCCAGTCAAAAAATGGGCAGGAGACCTGAACAGACATCTCTCCAGCAAAGACATACCAGTGGCCAGCAGGCACACGAAAAGAAACGCAAATTAAAACTACAGTGAGGTTTCACCTCACATAGGTCAGAGTGGCCATCATTAAGTCCACAAACTAAATGCTGGAGAAGGTGTGGAGAAAAGGGAACCAACCCTCCTATACTGTTGGTGGGAATGCAGTTTGGTGCAGCCGTTGTGGAAAACTGTACGGAGATTCCTCAGAAGGCTGAAAATAGACTTAACCCTATGATCCAGCAATCCCACTCCTGGGCATATATAGCCAGAGGGAACTCCAATTGAAAAAGACACATGCACCCCAATGTTCATAGCAGCACTGTTTACAATAGCCAAGACATGGAAGCAACCTAAGTGTCCATCGACAGATGACTGTATGAAGAAGATGTGGTATGTTTATACAATGGAATACTACTCAGCCATAAAAAAGAATAATGCCATTTGTAGCAACGTGGATGGACCTAGAGATTATCACACTAAGTGAACTAAGTCAGAGAGAAAGACAAATTTTTGATACCACTTATATGTGGAATCTAAAAAAATGACACAAATAAACTTATTTGCGAAATGGAAAAAGACTCACAGACGTAGAAAATTGTTGGTTACCGGGTTGAGGGGAAAGGAGAGTGATAAATTGGGAATTTGGAATTAGTGGATACACATGCTACTGTAAATAAAATAAACAAGGACCTACTATGTGCAGCACAGTAAGTACACTTAGTGTCTCATAGTAACCTGGAGTAGAAAATGTATCTGTAAGCAGAAATCCAGGTAGCTGGGTTGGTTATCATTATACAAGTACCAACGTAAATAATCTTTAAAAAGGCAGCATGGCCCCATAGCAGGAAGACCCCTAACGCCCAGAAGGAGGCAGGCTGACCCCAGGCCGGGGCAGGAGCGCGAGGTGAGCCTGGACCCCTGGGGAAAGGAGGCAGGCTGACCCCAGGCCGAGGCAGGAGCGCAAGGTGAGCCTGGACTCCCAGGGAGGGGCTCACTTCTTGTGGTGGTGCCTCGGCCTGTGGGTGGCCTGTTGTCAGGACGGACTGGAGGGCACCGGTGTGGGGGATGCTGCCCAGGGGTCCTGGTGGCCAGCGGAGTGCGTGCTTGTGAGTGCCATGGGACCAGAACCAGCCCCCACCCCAGGCACGGCAGGAGGCAGCAGACCACACTTGTCTTCTGGAGGAGGCTTCCTAGCAGATCGCTGCTGCTGAGGCTGCGGCTGAGGGCCAGGTTTCTAACTAAACCTGCATCTCAGGCCCCCAGCCTCCAGAGACCCCAGAGGGTGGGTGCTCCAGAGTGCCAGGGGGCACCCCTGGGTGGCCTGACTGTGGTAGCAGGAGGGACTTCAGTTCCTGGGTCCCTGGGGCCTGTGGAGTGTGGAGGGCTGGTTTAGGGCCGTCCTGCGAGCTTGGGCCAAGGGCAGGGCTCAGGTTGGGCCTGTGGAGTTGCTCTCCCCGGACAGGGGCTGTGGGCATCTTCTCACACTCCCCAGGCCAGGCTCCGTCTGTGACCACCACTTGGACTCCTGCCGGGGCAGGGGGTGGGCTGCAGAGGCAGCTGGTGAGAGCTCAGATGCGCCTGCAAAACCTCGCACGTGTCTGAATTGAGATCTGGTTCTAAAACGGGGATGTGGCCTTTTGTTGGTTTTGTGAGGGGGAGGTAATTGGGTTTGTTTGTTTGTTTATGTTTGGAGGAGGTGCCGGGGATTGAACCCGAGACCTTGTGCATGCTAAGCACGTGCTCGACGCTGAGCCATACTCTCCTGCCGGATGTTGTGTTCTTGAGGGAAAGATAGGGAAGGCCTCTTGTCCTCAGACAAGGGTGATCCCCACTCAGTCTTCCGTTTTCCTTTCCGCCGATTCCACTTTTCTTCTCTCTTGCTCCTCCCTGTCCCCATCCAGAGTCCATCTGCTTACCTCCTGCCCCAACTTGAACTTCATATGACTAAGAGGAAATGGGTCCCACTTGTTTATCATTTTCTTAAAGCATTCCACTATAGAATCGTCCTAATTATCAAAAAGAAGGATGCAGAGGAGGCTCCAGGAGCACGTCATGACATCGCTCTGGAGGTCTGTTTCCTTCCGCTCGCGGAGTGTCGGCAAGCATCTGACCTCTAGCGCCCCTGACGCACTGTGCCTGTGTCCACCGCAGACCGAGCCAAGAGGAGGAAGCTGAGGGAGGAGAGGGCCTGGCTGCTGGCCCAGGGGAAGGCGCTGCCACCGGAGCTGTCCCACCTGGACCCCCCGTCCCCGCTGCGGGAGGAGAAGAAGGCTGAAGACCTGTGAGTGTGTGTCCTAGCCCAGGCCCCACGGCAGTCCCCGCGGGCGCTGCCCTGTGCTCGTTCTGCCTCTGTTCTTTCGGGAGTGTATTCTTCACCCTTTTTAGATCTTATATTTCTTTAGATTCTGTTAGATTTAAAAATACTGATTTGAGTGAAATAAAACCTGGGAAAGGATGTGCTAGTGAGTAACTAACTTTCTAGAGTCATAAGTCAGTTCGAATCATCATGGTCAAGCATCATTCTGTAGATGCGGAAAATGATTTCCCCTTTGTGCTAAAGCGTGCGCACCCTTCCCTTTGTAATCACTTCCTGGAGTGTCCTCAGTGCTGCAGGCTTGCCTTAGAAGATTTACGGGGGCTGTTCTGGTCTCAGTGCAGTGAGCCATGTCTGCTTGAGCTGAGAGAAACTAAGGCGAGGAGGTGGTCTCGGGTCTGCTAAGCCCTTGTTCTCTGATTACAGCTTTGAGCTGGACGACGAGTTCACGGCCATGTACAAAGGTCAGTTCCTGCGCTCAGCTGCTGTGCTTCTGGTGCTGTGTCCCCGGGAGTGTGAACTAAGCTCTCCTCTTGGCCCTTAGTCCTAGACGTGGTGAAGGCACACAAGGATTCCTGGCCCTTTTTGGAACCTGTGGATGAGTCGTACGCCCCGAACTATTACCAGATTATTAAGGTAGAGGCTGTACTTCAGTCGTGCCTGCTGTGGAGTGCATGTCTCTGGTGGTTGCTGCTGTGTTTGTATCACTCAGGGATCAGAGCTGCCGGATATATTTGAGCAGCCCTTTTTTTTTTTTTTAACTTTTGAAAAAATTTTAAATTTTTTGGGAGAAGGAGGTAATTAGGTTCGTCTGTTCATTTATTACTTTTGGTGGAGGTGCTGGAGATTGAGGCAGGGACCTGTGTGTGCTAGGCACACACTCCACCCCTGAGCAGCTCTTAACGGTGTGGTTTCTCTGTCTCATGAGGACTCCGAGATGTTTTTTCCAGCGTCTGGTAAAGAAATGTGTCCTGTTTTAGGTCCCCATGGATATTTCAAGCATGGAGAAGAAACTGAACGGAGGTTTATACTGTACCAAGGAGGAATTTGTAAATGACATGAAAACTATGTTCAGGAACTGCCGAAAATATAACGGGGACAGTAGTGGTAAGTGGAAAGGGGGTGATCTCCAGATCTTGTACCATTAGGACCAAGAATAAAATGCCTTCTTTTGTAGAAGTACACACTTTAGGGATTCAGACCTTTCTTTGGGACCGCAGAGAGCATGTGTAGTAAAGCCCTGGGGGCGGCTGGACCAGGCCCTCTCCTGCCTCCGTGACAAGAGACGGCTCCCAGGGCCCAGGTTCTCGTGTCCTTGAGATGGCCTGGCTCTGGTGGTTCTGTCTCCATCTTCAGTCGTGTTCAGAACCGCAGAGCAGCTGTCTGATGACAGCCTGTGCTGCCCCAGGGGCAGGAGTGGGCGCTGTCACACACTAGCCCCTGGCGCCCTCGTTTCTTTCCTGGGCAGATTCTGTGATTGTGCCTAGTGTCTGCAGGTGAGCCTTGCAGAGGTCAATTTGTACTGGTTTGGGGTGAGAGTCCTGGAGCCAGTGCCTTGGCCACACGGCCTGGAGCCTCTTACACAGAAACCGTGTCCCCGGCTGGTGTCTGGCTCCGCCGCATGTTTCCCCGGGGGCTTCCTGTCATTTGCTGGCAGGTGGGCTGTCTCTGGGGGCTGCGAGCTGTGTCCTTGCGTCCCTGTAGAGTACACCAAGATGTCGGATAACCTGGAGCGGTGCTTCCACCGGGCGATGGCGAAGCATTTTCCTGGCGACGACGGGGACACGGACGAGGAGTTCTGGATCCGTGAGGATGAGAAGCGAGAGAAGAGGCGGGGCCGGGCGGGGCGGGGCGGCGGCCACGCCTGCACCCGCTCCCGGGACCCAGAGGGGCCCAGCAGGAGACAGCAGCCCATGGAGAATGGGGGCAAGTCGCTGCCCCCCGGCCGCCGAGCCCCTTCTGCACAGCCCCCTCGGGAGGGGGGCGTGTCTCGGCCCCTGCACTGCAGTGGGGGGCCTGGCCAGGCCCCCGCTCTGAGCCAGACGGTAAACAGCCGCTCCTGGGAGGTCAGGGTTGGGGGCGGAACAGCCTTCCCCGCTGGCCCCTCTTCCAAAATGGTTTTCCTGCATGTCAGTGATCTCTTCTCCCCCATCTGTTCCTCACTGGTTCTCCTTTATTTTAAACCCTTCTTTCTCTCACTCGTTTGAACCTCACATTCTCAATGTGGGCAAAAATTTGAATTAAAAAACTCACTCCTTTTGAAAGTAAAAGGCACGTAGGTGCACACAGTACATGAAGTTTCCTGGTGGAAGCAGCTGGGGAAGCCCTGTGTGAGGAGGCTCTGGGGTGGGGGGCAGTGGAGGGATGCACCGCCCTGAGGGCACCTGCTCCAGGCTGCTGGGTGTGGGTGCCTTCTTCCTCCGGACGTGAGGGACGTGCTTTCTCTCTTCTCCTTGCCCTTCCTCAACGCCCTCCAGAGGCCTGCAGTGCAGGGGGCTTTTTGCCCTCTGCGAGGGTCGGAGCTTCCCGCCGTGCGTGTCTCCTCTGGAGCCCCAGAGCTGCGCCCCGGAGGGCCTGGGCAGCAGCATCCGCCTTTAGCAGTGCAGGTAAGCAGGCCGCTGAGAGGCGCAGGTGCCGGGGTGAGTTCCAGAACTCATCATTTCCTCTTGCCTTGGGGTCAGCACGTCACGGGATCTGCCTTGTTCTGCGGGTCTGGTGAGCTCTGCTGTCTTCTCTCTCCTCATTCCCAGCCTCCAGCTGGAATTAACCACCAACGAGGACCCGGGCGAGGCATCCCAGACGAGAAGCCCATGTGCGGGGCGCTGGGGCACCTCGCCGACGTGGGACCACCTCCTGGACCCCTGCAGCTCAGGCAGATGAGCGGCCCCAGTCAGGATGGAAACGTGTATCCCGCCGCTCATTTCCAGCCAGGATTTATTCCTCCCAGGCACGGTGGGGCCCCGGCCCGGCCCCCAGACTTCCCTGAGAGCTCGGAAATGCCTCCTAGCCACATGTACCAGTCGTACAAGTACCTCAATCGAGTGCACTCTGCTGTCTGGAACGGGAACCACGGTGCTACAAACCCAGGACCCCTGGGGCCAGATGAGAAGCCCCCCATGGGGCCAGGACCCTCTCACCCGCCTCGCACTCTTGGGCACATGATGGACCCCCCCGTGATGAGACCACCCCTCCCCCCAAACCAGTGGCCTGACCACTCAGGCTTCCTACCTCATGGAGTCCCTTCTCCGGGGTTCCTGCGACCACCCTGTAAAGCTGGTGGACATCGGTTGCAGCCACCTCCATCCCCAGCACCAGGGTCTCTGTTTGGAGCCCCCGCCCAGGCCATGCGGGGGGTGCAGGGCGGGGACTCCATGATGGACAGCCCGGAGATGCTCGCCATGCAGCAGCTGTCCTCCCGTGTGTGCCCGCCAGGCGTGCCTTACCGCTCCCGCCAGCCTGGCCCCCCGCCTCTGCCTGGCCCTTTCACACAGCTTGCTCACTCGGCCCCCAGGCCTGCCCTGGGGGGCCCTGGGAGGATGCAGGACAGCAGCGGAACACAGGAGCCTGAGGACGGCCGAGGTAATCCCCAGCTCCCTCCATCCGACCCCTGGCTCCCCAAGCTGTCAGTTCACACAGAACTCCAGGTAGCTTGTGGGCTGGCCTCCAGCCTCGCTGTCCTCAACTCCGTGGGGCTGAGCCAGTCGTGGCCCAGAAGGCTTTCTGGCGACGATCATGTGGGTGGTGCTCAGGCACTCTGTGAGACTTTAACCTGTAACTCGCTTAATTCTCAGAACAAGCCTTTGCGGGAACAATTTTTATTATCCTTATTTTTACAGATGGAAAATCGAAGGCACAAAGGCAGTAGGTTATTTGCCTTCATCTAGCTCCAAACTGGTGGAGCTGAGGTTTGAACCAGACACTCGGGCCCTGGCGTCCTTGCCGCAGCCATGTGTCATCCAGCGGCACCTAAAATTACTGTCCTGAGCGTTCCCACTGTGAGAGGCGTCCACAGTGCTCTCCGTGAGGTCCAGTTCTTCCATCTCGTCCACCCCACGGGGGCGTCTGTGCCCACTGAGTCAGGACAGTGAGCGCTGGCACATCTCGCGGGAATGTGTTGGAGGTGCCATCGAGGGGGGTGGACCTCAGGCTGCGGGAGAAGGATGACAGGGCCCCTCTGTGGTGGAGGCTTATTTCTGAGATAGACGTCCAGCCTGTGTTGCCTATATCGGTGAGGCGGGGTGGCTGGGCCTTCTGCAGGACGCGGTGACGGCTCCCTGTGAGATTTCAGCGCTGCTTCCAAGCAGAGGCCCCCTCTGGACTTTCCAGTGATGATTTCAGGCAAGTCTGGGGTTTAGAGCTTCAGGGGAAGAGCCCCACGGCGAAGCCTTGGCGCGTTCACGTTGGCCGAGGAAAAGCACACACCTGACTTTCAGTGGACAGCCTGTGCCTTTGACCTTTGAGCAGCTTTGCCCGTCAGCACCTGGGGCTCAGGTTGATCTTCAGTGTCGTGAATTTTCTCTTTTTGGGTATTATTCATTCTGTAGGTTTTTTGTTTTAAATGGAAGCACAGTCAGTTTACAGTATTGTTAGTTTTTGGTAGAGAGCATAGTGGTTCAGTTGTATCATACGTTTGTGCTCTGCCGCGCTGTCATTGTAGGCTCTTGCAAGGTACTGCGTGTCGCTCCCCGTGCTGTATACGCGTGGGGTTTTGTCTGCACGATGACTGTAGTGCTGCGTGTTGTGCTTAGTAGTTGGTATCCCATTGTGCATTCTTGATTTTCCTCTTAAGCTTTGACCAGGGTCGTTTTTAACCCTACCTGGCCAACAGCTCCCTCCTTGAGACGGGTGAATGCAGTAGCACAGTGCAGAATTCCGAGCTTGTCATCAAGCCCTTGAGCCTAGTAATTTGTGCGCTGAGTTCTTGTAATATGTGGGAGGTGCCTTTTGAGTTCTTGCTGTAGGCATCCAAAGTGAGTATTTTCATTCACTCAGCACTGACTGACTTGAGTCCCCATTTTGTGCAAGCACTAAGCATGATGGAAATCAGAACCAGGTCCCTGCTCCCTTGGGGCTGGTGTCCTCACTCGCAGAGCCGGGGACTGGCCTTCCCCGCGTGTCCGCCGTGCCCTGGTCCTTCTCAGTGTGGCAGGCAGCGCTTCCCAGGCAGGCCTGTGCCTCCAGCACCCTGTGTCACGTGCACCCCCTTGGGGCCATGGGCTCGGGTCCGGGAAGGATGTTGCCGCTCCTTGGCAGACTTTACAGGGGCTGCAGGCGTCCCCCTCGTCCTGTGAGGGAGTGTGTCAGGGTCACCCTGCGTGCACAACATCTGACCACCTGTCTGTCGTGTGCTGTCATTTCGGCTCCTGAATTGCGGTTTTGTCTGGTTTTTCTTGCAGCAGACCCCTTGCCTGGGCTGGAGGAGAAACCAGCGAGCGTCGGTGCTTTGGAGGGGGTGTTCCTCAAACAGCTACCTCACCCCACACCCCCCCTGCAGACCGACTGTGCCCGGCGGAGCTCACCCCGGGGAAGGGACTCGGAGGCCCCCGAGCTCAGAGGCGAGCTGGGGGAGCCTGGAGGCAGCTGTAAAGGGAGCACGGGCAGGAACACCTGGCCATCGGGGGGCAGCTTCGCCAGCCCCGCTGCCCCAGGCTGCACCCTGGCCGACCGGGGGTCACTGCCCGAAAACGGAGTGAGGGTGGAAGCCTCGCCATGCGGGTCAGAGGGCAAGGGCCTTCGTGGAGGTGCTTCAGAAGAGCCTCTCTGCCCCAGGGGCCGGGCACTGAAGGAGGCTGTGCCGCCCGGTGCAGACCCCGCCTGCTCCCCGCTGTACGTGCCCGGCCTGGAGTACCCCAGCTCAGCCGCGCGATACCACATCAGCCCCGGCCTGCAGGCTTTGGGCCCTGTGATGGGGGGCAAGCCCCCCGCCCCGCCCCCTCAGCCTTTCCCCCCTCGCGCGTTCCAGTCTCACGACCCTCATTCTGGAGTCTTTCCCCGGTACCGCCCCCACCAGGCGCTGAGGTTCCCCTACCAGCCTGCGCCACAGCCCTCCTACCGCCACTACCCGCGTACCTACTACTCCTGCCCACAGGGCCTCCACGACTGGCAGAGACCCCTCCCCGCCCCAGGAAGCCCGAGCGGGGCCCTCTTCTCGGATAAGAGCGCCGCGGCCGGTCTGCAGGGCTGTGAGGCGCTGAGCGCTGCCTTAACCCCCCCGACCCGCGTGCACGCGGTGGCTGCCAAGACGGCCCCGGCTGAGGGGCAGAACCCTGGCCCCGAGGAGGAGAAGCCGGATGAGTCTGTGGAGAGGCCCGAGAGTCCCAAAGAGTTCTTAGACCTGGACAACCACAACGCGGCTGCCAAGCGACAGGGTTCACTGTCAGCCGGCGAGTATCTTTACGGAACGCCCGCTCCAGCACTGAGCTCGGGCGTGGGGTTCGGCTCGTCCGCTTTCCCACCGCAGGGCGTGATGCTCCAGACGGCACCTCCTTACCTTCCCCCGCGGCCGGCCGGCCATTTCCAGCCCGGCGCCTACTCCTCCCCCGTGGCGCCCCCCCCGCCTCACCACCCGGCGGCTGCCCAGCCCAACGGCCTCCCCCCGGAGTGCCCTGGCTACCGCTGCCCGGAAGAGGGCCTCGGTCGCTTTCAGGCTGCGATGATGGAGCAGATCGGCTCGGGAAGTGGAATGAGGGCGTCTTTCCAGGAAATGTACAGACCGTCTGGGTAAGGGGCCTCAGTGCTGTCTCCCGAGAAAAGGGCAGGTGTTTTCAAGTCAGTAACATACCAAAGCTGGTTGGTGGAGTTGCTCTGTGCTGACGTTCTGAAGCCTAATCGTGGGCTCTAGAGCCTCGGCGCCCCTCCCTGAGCCTCAGCCTTCCCCCAGGCCTGCCGCGTTTAGCGCTGGCCGCGTGTGTGTGTACGTCTCTGAGCATGCTCCGTGTCGTGTCTTGGCCTTGTATTCGAAGCCGGTAGAGAGTGGGTTGCAGACAAGCTGGGTCCCGGGGTCAGGTGTGCCGCTCCCCGGAGCGCGGCCAGGGCAGCAGCCTCGGCTGCCCCTGCTGGGAGTCGTCCTGACATGTTCTCACAGCTGCTGCCTCCTGGGTCCCCATCCAGGGTCACGGCTCACACGTGGTTGTGGCATCTGAGTCGTCTCTTAATGTACACTCTTGGTTTTCCTTTCTTTGGCTTCTCAAAGACTCGAGCCAGTTCTCCCGTGAGAGTGCCCCAGGCCCTGGGTTCTTCTCACTTCCTGTCGAGTCAGGCTAACACCTGGGTTGGACGCGGCTGCGCCACACCTGGAGCATATGTGTCTGCCCCAGTCCTGGTGGTTCCCGGTGCGGGGTAATTAAGGCAGCGTCTGCAGGAGGTTGTCGTGATCCAGGACTTCTCCTTCCTAATCAGCATGTGTCCCTCCAGGATGCAGGTGCACCCGGCGCAGCCACGGCCCTCCTTCCCAAAGACGCCGGCAGCCGCGGTGTCGCAGGAGGAGCTGCCCCCACACAAGCCACCCGCACTCCCTCTTGATCAGGTCAGGGTGATCCATGCTGAGGGCGTCTCTGCATCCTCCACGTGCTTGAGTTCGTGGCTGTTGGTGCAGGAGCTTCCACTGGGTGGTGCTTTAGTCTTGGGGCCCGGGCGGGCGGCGCCCTGGGGAGGGGCATCCTCCATCCCCACCTGTCCCCTCCTCCCTTCCTTGTGGTACCAGCTGTGTGGGGCTGGCCGCACCCTCCTTCTCCCAAGCTGGCTGCCGGCGTTTCTTTGGATTTTGGGTTTGAGTCCCTTGTGCTGCGTCTCCTCTCACCCCCTGCCTGCCCTTGGCATCTTCCTCGCTCCCTGGGAGAGCTGGGGGGCTGGTCCAGGGGCCAGAACACAAGAGCCCAGGCTCGTGTGACCGATGAACTGGTTCTCCCAGACGGAGGGGGTACAGACAGCTCCTTGGTTTCATTCTTAACAGTTAACACGTGTTAATTTTTTTTAATTGCCTCTGTTTTGCTTGCCTCAGAGCTAGTCCAAGGAGGAAGTAACCCCCAAGAAAGGAAACTGCACACGACCAGCATGGAGATCCGGGTCACGGCCCCCCACCTCCGCTCCTGTCCCGGAGCCTGGACACGCCCTCCTCGCTGATGCACCAGCTCTTGAGGACCTGGGCCCATCGTGGAGAACAGATGAGCTGGACCCAGGGTGGCGTTTCCAGGCCCTGAGACTCTGGTTCAGGGAAAACCATTAAACTTGGGGGCGGTGCTTGGGGGCTGCCGTGGGCAGCCACTCTCAGGTATACACTGGGGAAGGGACGCTCGTAGTGGTGACATGTGTGGATCTGGGTCCAGTTTACAGAGTTTTCATGTTGCCTTTAAGATGATTTCTGTTGGTGGTGAATGTATTGTACATAAAGCAGGTGGGGCGGGGTGGGGGGGACATGCAGTCTGACCCGCGAGCACACAGCCCTGCAGGACCCTCCTGTTTACAGTCCTGTCACTGGGGAGCTGGATGGGAGGCAGGGAAGGCCGCTGTGTCAGCTGAGTGGGTGGCTGCAGGGCCCACACCTCCCAGGAGCTCAGGCCAGAGACGGCGGCCCTCTCGCCTGCCCAGGGCCTGGTCTGAGAGCAGAGCTCCTCCTGGCTGGCCGGCTGCCCTGCAGGTAGTTGCAAACCAGCATCAGGGACTGGGATCACTGGAGTGCTTGCTTGTTGGAAGGTGCAATGATGCGTCCCCGTCACAGCCCTGCCCGGCCTGTGGTCTGGAAGGCGTCACCGCTTTCTGGCACGAATCACATTTTGTGGAAGTGACTACTCAGGTTTGTATATGTTTAGTATCAATAAAGAAACTGCACAGTTTTTAATAGGAAAAATTATTCTGTAGATTTAGGAATATTTCGGTATATATAGTTCTTACTCATTTTATGTGAATCATAGTAAAATAAGTCATGGTGATTTAAATAGCTGTCAGGAACAGGTCTTGGAAGTCACTTGTCTGTCTGTGATAGGAGACAGTCTCACAGTATTACTTTATTACAGTTTTAGACACGAAATACACTGGATTCTCCCTGCTTAGCATTCTTTGATTTTAGCTGTGATACCACCAAAGTTAGGCCTCATATGTTTAAAACTTACGAATATCCCACAAAGGAAAAAAAGGAACCGAGGAAGGTGCCCTGAAATGACAGGTTTTGTAAAGATGAGCGTGTTCTAAAGCATGCCTGTGGTTAGTAGAAAAGCCTCCATAAACCTTGATCTGTGCTTGCTTCTTGTATGTTCGGCCGTGGGAGGGGCCAGGAGCACCGCACCGTCCAGGCCCAGCGTCCTGGGTGGAGTGGGAGTGGACTGTGCTTTCAGTAGGAGAAGAAACAAGCCAGGCGCGTGCACCTGTCCGGGCAGAGCCCAGGCCCCGGGCCGTGAGGTGAGGCTGAGGCCGGGCTGAAGGCTGGGACGCCACACACACACACGCGTGGCTTGTCCTCGAGTTAGGTGTGCTGTTGAGTGGAGCGCGCTTGGGGCCGTGCTCTCAGCTGCCCCTAGTCTCGTTAGAGCTGTGTCGCTGCCGCGACGTGGTTCAGGAGGCCGGGGCGCCAGCCAGTCCTTGAGCTGCGGGGGTGCTCGTTCTGCTGCCCATGCGTCTGGCTGGCGGGCCCGAGCCCTGCTCCGGGCCCTAGCGCTCGCCTCACTTGCAGCTGGTTTGGGCGCGGGGCTGCGGGCTCCTCGCTGTCTGGAGCCCAGAGGCCTGGGGCAGGGGTGGGAGGGGGCCACAGTGGTTTCGCCCTTTCCTTCCACCCTGGTGGTGTCTGGCCGCAGTGCGCACACCCTGAGGTGGCCTCGCCCCAGGCGCCCCCCTGCCCCCCCCTTTGCCAGAGAGAAGCTGGGAACGGTGTAGGAGTTGGGGAGCCCTCAGCCTCCTCCCTCCCACGTGTGCGCAGAGGTGAGCACAGCGCCTCCCATCACTGAGCCCGGCTGCGTCCACGTGGGGTCTGGGCACCAAGGCCTCGTCCTGTGGCCGCAGGGCCGGGCCCCTGCTGGTCTGTGAAGGGCAGGCTGCGGCCGCTGTCCCCCGCAGGGCCCTTCTTCTCCCGTGTCCCGCGCAGACGCCCAAGCCGCCTTCCCCCAGGGAGTGACGCTGCTGTGGTTTGCTGTGACAAGAAAGTCGTGTGTGGGGAGGGCTGGGAAGTCCCCTCAGCTGGAAGGACCCTCCTGTTGGGACCACTGCCCCTGTCAGGTGTCCAGGAGGGTTACATTCACGGCTCCCCTTTGGTAGAGTGTTGAGTTAGACACCGTTTCCCTAAGACCCAGAAGTAAAAATCCAGAGACAAGCAGAGCCTTTGGGAAGATTTTTGTCCAGGGCTTTTTCCCCCCCAGAGCCTGTCCATTTGAAAAGTAGCTGTTGGCTGAAGTTCATCGAGATAGATACATTTGGAGAATGAATCGAGACATAATATGCAGGTTCCCCTTCGTTTAACTTTTCCCGTCCCTCCTTTGAAAAGTGAAATTAAAGCCGCTGCGTCCATCTCCCCTTGGGGGGGGTGTGCCTGTTGTTGGCAGGACCTCATTTCCCGGGAGCCCCGGTCCACCCTCTCAGAAGGCCGACTTCCTCTCGCGTTTATTGAAAACCTTCAGACCTCAGCCATCCGGCCCCCAGGCCTGGGCTGTGGGCCTGCCGCCTCGTCGCTCCTGTCAGTTCCTCTGGGTCCAGGACACCCAGCCTCAGCCTGGCCCAGCATTTTTCTTGCTTTTTTTAAGTGGAAGTTCTGATCTACATTTACACAATGCGCTCGAGTCCTGATTGGAAAGTCCTCAGAAAACGTAACCCAGCAGCCCCGAGAAGAGGACAGAGCCTGGTCCAGAGAGTCCGGCCTGCTCGGGGGCCGGGATGCTGGGACCACTCTGTCCTTGGGGCCTGGGCCCTCCCTGCTGTGCCCCGAGTGGGGCTGGCCCTGCCTGTCACCCGGCTGCTCCTCCCCGCGGGGCTTTCCAGTCCTGGGCCGGCAGACGGTGAGCAGGCGTCTACCCCCGTCTCCCTGGGGGCTGAAGGAGAGTTGCCTCAAGCCAGCTGATTGTCTGTGTCGTCGCTGAAGAGGGCGGGTGGGTCCAGGAGCGCGTCCGCTGGGCCCCCTGCCGCAGGGGCCCGTGAGCTTCCCTGGCCGGCACTGGGAGGGGGGCTATTTATTTTTATAGCGTGTATGTTTTGTCTGGTCTGCTGTTTCCCTGTTTCACTGAGAGCCACACTTACCTCAGGAGTTAGTTCGATACTGTGTGTTGGATAATTTTTTTAAAGAACTTTTTAAGAAGCTTTTCGATCCCTGGAGGTCTGTAGATTTATTTCCATATGAACTGGTTATTTTGTATAAAGCACATTCTTATAACAGCACAGCTCTGACACGTGTGTGTTGTGTGTGTCTGTGTCACTTTATCCTCGGGGCGGACTCCTTTCAGGACCCAGGGGTGAACTGGGTCCCTGGTACCATCACCTTGGTTTGGGGGACGGGGGCTGTAGGGAACGGCCCAGCCAGGCCTGTCTCACCCTCCTTGAGCGTCCAGCCCTTGGCGCCGGCACCGTCTCGGACCCCCGGGTTACGCTGGTTGTGGTCTCCCTCCAGATGCTGGACCCGGGCCGCAGGCGAACTGCAGTTGGTGGGAAAACGGTGGAGCCCCTGTGACCACGAGAGGCCAGGGGCAGGGGCTTCCAGCCTCCCAGTGCTCTCCATCCTGCCCAGTTCAGTCCTCACTCCGGGTTCCTGGGAGGGTGTCTGTCATTGGGGGAGAGGGCGTGGACAGAAAGGAGCTTTATCATCAGTCGGCTGTCTTCTGAGACCAAGATTCCTGGGTGGTTTTATCTTCAAATAACTGGCCTTGTCAGTAATGTCTCCCAGTAAAACTTCCACCACAAGTGTCCCAGCTCCGAATCTGTCCTCCACGCAGCTTTATTACCTTCAAGCATCACAGCCTGGAAAATGTGAAAAGCTTGACTCCCGACTGGAATTGCCAGCGGCACCCTCCTGTTGTGGCGAGAATTCCTCACCACACGCTGCCGTGCAGCTCTGTCCCATGGCCGCTCTGTCTCCAGCAGGAACCTAGCTGAGTGCCTGCCCGTAGGGTGCCTCCCTCAGTATCTCCACGGGACCAAAACAAGCTCCTCCCAGAGGCCCGTTTCCCAAGCCCTGGTCAGTGGCTGGTGCTGATCCAGCCCTGTTTTCAGAGCCGCTGTTAAGCCCCCCACCGTGGTTTCCACCCTGACACCAACATCATCCTACCCCCGGGCTGCTTGCTTCAACTTGGAGCGTGCAAAAGCTGCAGGGCAAGGTTTAGGGGAAAGGAAGGGAGCCGGTCACAAGTTGTCGATAAAGGTTACTCTTGAAGTTCCGCAGGAACCTTCCGTCCTCACGCTTGGAAACAACCAGAGGCCATCTCGTTACCATTGTGTGTCTCCAGACAGTCCCTGTGGTTGGGAGGTCCCCTTGGGGCTTGGGGTCCTCGTGTCATAGTCGGCATACTCACTGCACTCACTGAAATGAGGTGCTTCTCACCGTATTAACCAGTTACCCAGTGCCAGGCTCCTGGAGGCGACTTCACCCCAAAGTCTGGAGAGGAGAATGGCCTGCGGCAGACCTCCAGGTGTCCACTGTCCCCTGGCCCTCGGGCGGTCTCCCCCCAGCCTCGTGGTCCTCCCTTGCGCTTTGAAAGGGGGAGCCTGTGCGTCTGTTTTGGTGCCCCCTCTTCCAAGGCTCGCTCCTGGTTTCCTTCGGTGGTTCCGGCAGGAGTCTTCAGTGTGGGTGGACTACATGGTGCTAGCTGAGAGGGCAGCTGGGGAGCCCTGGACCTGGCTGTGTGTGGAAACTGCAACCCCTGCATCCGGGGCATGGGAGTGAGTTCAGGGGCCTTGGGGGGGCCTTGCTTCTAGAACAGCATTGCCTGCTCCTGGAATCTTGGAATTGAACCTCGTTCTGGACAGCTAGTGGCAAGGACGAAATAATCAGTCCAGCCAGTTAGAGCTGGATGTTAATTTTAAAAGCTCTGGAATCGGTCCCTTGGGTTATACCCAAGTCTTTTGCTTTGGGAAGGAGTTGAGTTGGCAGGAAAGCAAGGATCCGTCCCAGCCCCCAGAACTAAGATGAAGCCCGAGTCACCATCCCGTTCTCAGTGTTTATTAAATACCCTGTGTGCCTGGCACTCGGTAGTTACCTGCGGTACCGAAGGAAAAATACAGCTTCGCCTGCAGACTGCGCAATAAAGGGAGCAGAACCGAGCTGAAGGGACGCGGTGCTGGGCTGACAGCCGTCTTCCCTCCTGGTGGTGGACTCCGGGCGGAGGGGGTTGACGGCTGGTTCCCTTCGGTCTCTGCCTAGTTTTCTCTGAGTCCTTATTCTGGCTTGAATCCGTCCCTCCCCTTTCACCCTGCTCCTCACGGGCTGAACTAAAGTGACGAGAATGGAGAAAATTTCACCTCCAGAAACCCGTGCGATGTGAAAGGCCATTACCTACAGACGGCACTGGAGTGCAGGGATGGAACTGGCTTGGAGGGGCCCTGCGTGTCCCCGCCTCTGCACTCCCCGGGAGTCGGGGGTCCTTGTGGTCCCGCGACCCAGTAATGGTTCTGGGTGTCCCCTGAGGGTCGTTAGAAATGCAGATTCTGAATCTGAATCAGAGAGAGATGGGGTCTTGGCGACCTATGTATACCTGGTGGTTCTGATGCAAACGAGTCGGGGGCTGCAGGCCTCAGGTAGGCTGGTCTGACCCAACGACGGTGTCACTGATAAGCTGGGTTCGCCCCACTCTCTGCTGTTGGCTGTGAAGGTTGCTCTGTTCCAGGCCCCGCCCCCAACGCCTGCCTCTGCTTCCCTGTCCCATCATCAGACCGCTGGGCACTCCGGCGTCTTGCTGTCGTGTTGTTTCTGCTGTCTGTCCACCCGTTCACTCCCTGTGGTCTCCCAGAGCTGCTGCTGTGATTTATTCAGCAGACTCTGGTGGCCTTGGGTTTGGCTTTGCAACGCCCTAAGCCTGCAGCTGCCAGCCTAGGCTGCTGGGGCCGACCCCCAGGGGATTTTCTTCGGTCTGGGGTGCAGCCTGGGCGTCAGGACCTTCCCGAATTTCCCTGGTAACTGCCATGCAGTTGCATTGACAGCCACTGCCCAGAACCAGCGCACGGAGGGGGGCTCGTTAGGGTCAGACCCTGGGGCCCCCGTTGGGGTGGGTCCTGAGACCGTCCTCACCGCCCACCCCACCTGCTCCTGAGTGGGGGCTCCTTCCACGGTCCTCCAGCTTCCGTGTGCTTTTCCCAGTCTTTGCCTGTTTTTCTTTTCTGCTGGTAATGTCCCCTCCCCAAGCCCGCCACACCTCCCTCCTCCTGCTCCTCCTTCCCGTGACTGGTGGTCAGTTTACTGCTCAGATGAGACCCTCTCTGCCTGCATCGGACTCTGCAGCAGACTGGCGTCTTTACTGCCGTCCTGCCGTCTGGCCCCTGCCTGCTGGGACCTGCCGCCTGGGCCACTCCCCTTCACAGCCCTCAGGGCCTCCTGGGGCTGCTCTCCCTGGAGGGCTTCCCGGCTCCCTCCCTCCTCCTCCTCCAGCCTTTCATTCTCACCTGTAACCTCAGCTGTCACTCTGCGGCTGGCAACATGTCCCCCTTCAGCTCTGACACCCTTTCCAAACTGTCAACGCTGACCCCCATATGACCTGCTGCTTCTTGTGATTTTGTTTTTAACCCTTCAATTAGCAAACAATTTGCAATTTTATTTCCTACACCTTGTCTGTATGTAAAACGCTTTCTTAACCATTTGATTATAATGTACATTAATGCCATCACCTTCCCCTGCCCTCCAGTGCCTCCCATTCACGTTTAAATGTGATAGACTAGCCTCAGTGCTCACCTCCTTTCCTTTTTTGTGGTGGTAAAGCACACACATTTGGCCACTTGAGCCATTTTTTCAGGTGTGCAATTTGGGTGCATTAAGTCTATTCACATTGTTAGCAGCAACTGCCACCATCCACCTCCAGAAAGTTTTATCCCAAACTGAAACTGTCCCCATCAAACACTTAACTTGCCACCCTCCCCGCCCCTGGTGGCCACTGTTCTCCCTTCTGCCTGGTCCCCACCGCTGCAGGTGGCTCTCGTGGGTGGAACCTACAAGACTGGTCCTTTTGTGTCTGGGTCATGTCACTGAGCAGTGTCCTCACGGTGCATCTGTGTTGTAACGTGTCAGAACCTCCTTCCTTTTGAGTCTGAGTTTCCTCCTTTGTGTTCATCCATCATCCCGTGGGTTGGTCCTTCGTTACTGTGAGCATGGGTGCACGGGCCCTGCTTTCAGCCCCAGGAGTGGGGCTGTTGTGTCGTAAGGTGACTCCGTTTAACTTTTTGAGGGATGCCATGTCTTCCACAGTGGCTGCACCGCCTCAGCCCCACCAGCAGAGCCCCAGGGTCGTTCCCCGCATCCCTGCAGCGGCTCTGACTGTGGTGCGGGCACCCCAGCAGGGGGAGGGAGCTCCTTTCTTGCAGACTCCCACGCCCGCTTTGTTGGCTGCACTTTAAACGCAGGTCATCAGCTGAGCTTGTCTTCCCTCCTGTCTCTTACCTGCCACCCCTGATGCTCCAACTTGGAGTAAACCTGGTACCTGCTGTCCACCCCCCAACTTTAATCAGCAACCAGCCCTGTTGCTTCTCCACAGAAGTCACTTCCGTCCCTTTCCCTCCGCATGCAGGCTCTCCTTTAACCTCTTGCCTGGATTGTTGTAATGCCTCCACCCGTCCCTCGGTGCTGCTGGAAACCTGAACTGTGACCCCCAAGCCCAACCCCACCCCCCACCCCCCACCCAGCAGTCCATTGCCCACCGGGAAAGGGAGGTATCAAGTTCTCTACATCGAAGTGTAAGTCTCATCTCATAGAGGAGGAAGCAGGACCAGGGAAGTTAGATGACTTTTTTAAAGTCAGACAGCCAGTGCGTGGTAACAAGTTCACCCAGTTCAAAAAGCAGCTGAGTGCAAATGGCAAAACCCTCTTTGCGCTGCCTCCTGTGACCCTAGCGACCCCGGGGTATGGTGCCCAGCTTTTCTGCAGATGAAAAGCACTGAGTTAAATAACTTGTCTAAAGTCCCAGTAACTTGGGAGCTGGAATTTAACCTGGGTCCCTGATGCCAAAGCCTGTGCCACGCTGACCCTTGTGGCAAGGTCCCCCTGCGTCGGGACCCACATGGCTGATCGCTCCCCGCCCCCGATGGCCTTCATGATGAGCCACTAGGGAAGCCCAACAGCACCCATGACTCCTCCCTGGAGCCTTTCCACCCCCAAGTTTGCAGCTCAGGTGTAACGACTTTCAAAGCGCAGGGAAGGTGCCAAACCAGCCTGCAGCACCCCCACCCCCTGCCCAGAAGCGCTTGCTAAATGGACAAAGTATCCATCCGTGCAGAGGGGAGCTGCACTCCTGAAAGACAAACCTGCAGCTGGAGGAGTCGGAGCGGGGCCCTGGTTTTCATTTGTCATCCTCCCTGACCTCTGTGCCTCTGCGCGGGTGGTGAGTCTCCCCTTGCCCCCTAAGTTGCCTTGAGCAAATCCCTCCCAGTCTGACTTTAGGTCCCAAGTAACAGACCGCCTGGGGAGGGGGGCCAGGCTCCGTTCAAACCCACCTGTTCCCTGTTCGCAGGTGCAGGAGGGGGAGTCTGGGGACTGAGGATCAGAGGCTGCCTCAGGGAAAGGGCTGCTGTGGGCAGGAAGGGGGGCCGCAGACCAGCCCCCGAGCCAGCACGTCGGGCCGTGGAGACAGGCGGAAGCGCTGGCCGAGCAGGTGAGAGCGTCAAGCCCAGAGTGCGGAGGAAGAGCCTCTTCCGGCAAATAAGCAGCAGCGGGAGGGCCCTCTGCTTCTCAGAGGGTGGGTGGGAGGAAAGGCAGCCCCTCCGGCAGCCAGCTGTTTGGGCACTGCTGGTGTCAGGCTTAGTCCTGGAGGCCTGCAGGAGGCAGTGAGGAAGCGCAGATTTGGGCCCTGCGATGCAGCGTCCAGATGGGGCGCGGGGCGCGGATTTCAGCTGCAGCCCAGGGCTGGGCTGTAACTGGGTGTCACGCAGGACCACGAAAGGCAAGGTTGCAGGGGCCCATGAGGGGAGGCTGGAGCTAGAGAACGACCATCCTTGGCAGGTGGGACGGGAAAGGGTGGCCGTCCGTCCGAGCTGGTGCGGGGCTCAGAGGGGGGTGGGGGGCGGGACCGACTCGGCAGGGCGCAGAAAGGATCCCAGAGACTCAGACCGCGTCTCCACCGTGAGGGAGGGTCCCCCTAGTCCACTGTGGACAAAGGACTTTGTAAAATACAATAAAAATAATTACTAGAAAAATAGGATTTTTAGAAAGACAAAAGCCCACATCTTTTAAGATTCTAAAACATGGAATCACTCAAGTTGCCCTAAAGATTCTAAACGTGGACTCAACTTCTGTAGGGGTCTAGCCCAGCCCAGCAGCGCCAGCTGTAGAAGGAGGCCACACAGTCGGCAGTGGGGTGGCATGGGGACGGAGGGAAAGAGAGGGTCGGGGCTGGGGGCTGAGCTGGGGGCACTCGGGGGTCCTGAGCCAGCGGATGGGAGCCCCCGGGGCAGGCCTGTTCAGGATGGGTGTGTGGAAGGAGGGGGCACTGCCGACAGGATTCTAGGGGCACCAGGGACCCAGGGAAGCCGCTTAGAGGAGGCTGGGGGCCCCAGGAGTTGAGGGGCCACGAGACAGTGGAGGGGGTAACAGAGGGTGCATCACCCCCGGCAGCCCCCCAGGCTGCGGCTCTGAGACACTGAGACCCGGGGCCTCTTTCAAAACGTGATCCTGGGAAGCAGCGCGTTGGGAAATTTGGTGTCGTTTCCCGTGGTTCCTGGACGTTTCTCCTATTTAAGAATCTAAGGAGGAATTGATCCGTGTCTGAGCACGGAGTGTCTGGCTGTCTCCTGGGGAAGCAGACAGGGTGGGTGCCCCCAACCCCGGCTCTGATGCTGGGGGGCAGTCTGCAGTCGTGGGGCGGGGGGTGGGCAGCTCCCGGCTGGTGCCTCGGTGTGTCCCCTCAGCCCTGGACGGTCACGGCGCAGGCCCCCTTCCTTTAGAAAGTTGCCTCCCCGCCAAGCCCTGCTGTGCTCCCCCACCCCTCCCTCCAGTTCCCTGACTCCTAACTGGCCTTTCACCCGAAATTTCCTTCTCTCAGCCCTTTCTTCCAGAATTCGTGTCCTCGGGCCACATTCAACATGGCGTTTTCCTCCTTTAAAGCACCCAGTGTGTTCTCGCCGCCGGACATCAGTGTGGCCTGATACTGCGGGGGCACCCACCCCGGCCCCGCTCCACCCTCCCCGAGCCCCGTGTCCCCGCCCCTTTCTTCTGCCCTGGACCCCAGAGCCCAGGAGGTCTCGGAAGGGCCGAGCGGGCTGGTCCTCCCACCCGGATGCCCAGCGGGCCCTGAGCTACCAACGGGCTTCTGTCCAGCTGCGCGGCTGGGGCCGGGGGCGCCGCGTGCTCGGACGGTCTGTGCGCACGGGCTCGCCGGCTGGTCGAGGTCGGGTCGTGCGAAAACCCGTCATCTCTCACGATGCGAGGTGAGGCGAAGCCGGGCGGGGGGTGGGGGGCGGCGAGCGTGGAGGCCAACAGGCTCTCCCAACCCTGCCCAGTGGCCCCGTCCCAGCCAGGCCAGCGGCCCCCTGTGGGGAAGGGGTCGGGGGTCACCAGGCCCTGGAGTCACAGCGAAGCTCATCCACGGGGCGTGGCCGGGGCTCGCGGGGTGACCGCCGTCTCCGCATCCCCTTGGCCGAGACGCAACTGCAGAAGCAGCGCGGCAGGACACCTCCGGACGGGCGCCCGTGGGCGGGAGGGGCGCGGCCCGCAGGCTTAGGGCGTGGCCGGGGGCGGGGCGGGGCGGGGCTGGGGGCGCGCGGGCACTAGGGGTTGGGACCCCGGGGCCTCCCTCCGCTTCCAGGGCGCGGCAGAGGGCTCCGCGGGCCTGGACGGAGCTGGGAGGGCACGAGGACGGGTTTTGGCGCAAAACCAGCAACTCGCGGGGTCGCGGAAATTCGCTTTCCTCCGTGCGGGGCGCCCAGGGCCTGGCCTGGGGCACCTGGACTCCGTTTCTGTTTCGCGAGCCCCTGTCCTCTGGTCCCTTAGGTGAGGACTGGAGGCACCATCGAGACCCAGAGCAGCCCTGGGCCCCATCCCAGGACGTCTGCGGCCTCACAGTGGGTGCGGGAAGCAAGTGAGCCCCCATCCCACCCCCGACCTTAAGGGCTGCAAGTGTCCTGCTCCAACGGGGGCAAAGAGGGGCAGTGCTGTCCCTGCCCCCTTAAGTGGCCCCACCAATCAGCACGACCATGATTATTATGCCTTGAAAAGTGGACACAAAGCCAGAGTAGTTGGGAGAGAACAGAGATGCTGTTGCCCCTGCAAAGTCATCACCTGTGTGACCCTCAGAGCTGCCAGCAGGACTGGGCTCGCCCTGTGGACACCAATCCCTGTCCCTCATTACTCTTGGGCTTAATCTGGAGAACTGCTCATTTGTGGACAGAGGTGGGCGGCAGGAGTGAGACAGAACCACCTGCAGCAGCTAAAGGAGGGAGCCTGTAAAGGAAGCCAGGCACAGTCGGCGGGAGGGGAAAGGACTTTTCAACACAACAGGCAGAGGAGGCCTCCTTGACACCCCCCCAGGGGCCCCTTATCCCAGAAACGCACTGGCCGTTTACTTGCGGGGGCGGCGGTGAACCTGACCTTCCCCACCCTGGAGAAGACATCAAGCCAGCAGCCAATGCCTGGATGGCAGGTGCGCCATGTCTGTTCTGGAAGGCGGCAGGGATGGGATGGCAAGCGGGCCTCTGCCCACCCGTCTGACATGTGTGGACGTGGACACAAATGGCCGAGGGCTAGTGTGTGTTTGGCAGATGGAAGTGAAGGGAGAAAGTGAGCTGCTGTAATTTGGAAGTTCTAGACAGACAGGTGGTAGAGAAGACGCAGACACACAGTCATCAACCACTGATGACTTTTCCTTTCAGTGTCATTGAGCCCTAGCGGACACACGGTGCTCTGTAAGCTTAAGGTGGACAGCCTGACGCCCGGGATCCATACGCTGCAGCAACCACAGTAAGTCTGGCTGACATCCATCATCTCATATGGTTAAACAGTGCTTTCCTTGTGATGAGAACTTTTAGAAGCTACTCTCGCAACTTTCAAATATTCAGCATTTTTTTTTCAGTGGATTATGATTCACTGTTGTCACCATGCTGTACATCACATCGCTGGGACTTTCATACCTTTTAGCTTTATAAGTTTGTACCCTTTGACCCCCTGCACCCAATTCACTCACTTCCTGCCTCCTGCCTCTGGGAACCACAAATCGGTCTCTTTTTCTGAGTTTGGGTTTTAAGATTCCACATGTAAGTGAAATGACACAGCATTTGTCTCTGAATTATCTCACTTAGTATAAGGCCCATCCAAGTGGCTGCAAATGACAGCATTTCCTTCTTTTTTATGGCTGAGTAATGTTCCCTTGTATGTACCACATCTCCTTTATCCCTTCATCCATCCACAGACACATCGGTTGCTTCGCTATACCGGCTATTATAAATAATGCTGCGATGAACACAGGTGTGTGAAAATCTTTTTGAATTACCATTTTTGTTTTCTTTGGAAAAACACCCAGTTTACATTCCCTAGAACTGTGCACAAGGGTCCCCTTTTCTCCATGTCCTCACCAACACTTATTTGTTGTCTTTTTTCTGGCAGGTGTGAGGTGGTACCTCACTATGGTTTTCATTTGATTTCCCCAGTGATTATTTTGAGCATCTGTTTGTGTGTCTGTTGGTCATTTGAATATCTAATCTGAAAAATGTCACTCAGGTCCTTTGCCCACTTTTAAATTGGATTATTTGGGGGATTTTTTGCTATTGAGTTGCCTGAGTTCTTTGCATATTTTGGATACTTGCTCCTCATCAGACAGGTGCAATTATGTCCCCCCCGCCACATAGCTGCCTTTTCATTTTGTCGAGGTTTATGTGGGATGACGCCCCCACGTGTTTCTTTGTGCTTCTGTTGCCTGTGCTTTCGGTGACCAATATTAAGGAAATTTTCTCCGTTTTCTTCTAGAAGTTTTATGATTTCAGGTCTTGCATTTAAGTCTTTAATCCATTTTGAGTTAGTTTCGTGCATGGTGCAAGATAGGGGTTGTTTCATTCTTTTACACGTGAATGTGTGGTTTTCCCAGCACTGTTTATTGAAGGGACTGTCATTTCTCCATTAAGTATCCTGACTCCCTTGACTGCAAATGCAGCGGTTGGTTGGTTTCTGGGCTCTGGATTCTGTTCTGTTGATCTGTGTCTGTTCTTATGCTGATGATTTTAAAGCCATCACCTCTGGACCCTCTCTGGTTCTCTCCCCGCTTCCCACTGCCCTCCTGACATTTCTCAAGGGATCAGGAAGGATTGAATCCCTGCAGTGGGTTATTTCATCATCCTGGTCTCAAACTCCCTGGCAGCTTGTTCTAAATTTAGTCTCCTATCTTCAAGGAGACTGTGCCTAAGGGCCAAGGGATCACCCATCCAGCTGGGTGGGTGGCAGCCAATGCCCCAACTCCCAAGGGCGGGTAGCCAGGCCAGGGCGGGGGCAGCAGGGTGGGTGTGTGACTGAAGGAGCCACCCTTGCCCACAGGACACGGAAGCTGAAGCTGGAGACACGGGTGGGATGTGGAGCTGGGATGTGCCAGGTGGGGTCACCTGTCCCATGGAAATGCTCGATTCAGCTGCAGGATGCTGGGTCCCTGGGTGAGGCCGATCCCCCCTGCACGTGGGGTCAGGATACGTTTCCCAGTGTTCACACCCATTTGCTAGCCTGTGCCCCAGCCTCCCAGGTCAGTAGAGACTTCCAGGTTCCCATTCCGGATTTTAGCAAGTAGCAGGAGTCTCATTTAGGAGGGACAGAGGGTCCCCAGTACCTGTACCCCTCCCTTGGCATTTAGTCTTGGTTTTCTCATGATTTTGAGAAATGCCAACACCTGCTCAAGATCATATCCGTTGACAGGAGTTACATTTTGCTACCAAAGCCGGCCTTTTGTGGGAAGGCCCTCAAAGGGAGAAAAGTTTGGCCCTTTTCTAAATCCGGGTCCTCTCAAAGACACAGTGGTCTATCCCGTGGAAGGAGGCCCGCCTGGTGGGGGCACAGGGGGTGTCTCCCCAGGGAGAGGCACAGGCCGGCGAGATGGGCTTGACACAGGACCTGGCAGGGTCCCCAGTAAGTGTGTGTCTCCCCGCAAACCAGCTGAGACACACGAGGTTCTGGAATTCCCCGGAGTTCCACGCCGGGTCAGACCAGCCTGAAGCAGACAAAACTGCAGACAGAATGAAGTCCTGTAATGTTGTGTCTGCTCCTGGACAGAAGCCTCAGTTTTCCTAAACACTCAGAAAGAATAAAAGGCCACGGATGAACGAGTAAATCACGGCCACACAGAGCTGACCATGTGAAGGTAACGTCTGGTGACTGACTACATCCTTGAGGCTGATCGTTTGAGACCGGCACCTCAATTTCTAAAGATGGGAAAAGAAGTAGTAACCAGCTTCTCAGTATGAAATGCTGCTCTGCTGGACACCAGACAAAACTGGGGCAGGAAACAGCTTCCTTTTAGGACCCATGACCTAGGCAAAGCACCTCAAACGTCGAGAACGAAGAAACCAGGCACACAACTCCAGTGCAGTGAGGCCGCAGTCACCAAGGGGCCGGCAGCATTCGAGACGCTTGTGCTCAGTCCTCAGGAAGAAATTCCGTTCTGCTTCTTAGATGTTTAACTCACCAAACCACGGGCTCTGAGTTACTCCACTAAAAAAGACTGACACTGAAAGAATGGAAGTCTATAAAATGGGACGTGTTCCCCTAATCTTAGAATCCAAGAGAAAGGAGGCCCCCACTTAAGTCAGAAGAGTTTTTGAAAAACAAGTTGTAAATTAGCCTGGTTTATAAATTTGCCTGGTTTATAAATTAGGCAGAAGGTATATGGGATATGGGAGTCCCATGTCCCAAAGTGCAGGCAGGTTTAGAGGTGGCTGAGGACTGGGAGACAGGTGGAAACACAGCTTTAACAGGACAGGGAATTGGGGTGGGGGTACCCGGAGCTCCCTGCAGAGACTGAGCGGCAGGCAGAGCTGTCCCTGGGAAGCACCCTGCACAACAGGACAACTTCCTCGGATGATCCTCGCAATTTCTGGGAGAGGTGCCAGCCCGGCCCGAGCTTCCCCCCGAGGATCTGGGGGTCTGCCTGCCATCTCCCCAGCCCTGGCCTCCAGGTCCTACAGTACCGGCTCTGCTCCCTCCTGCAAGTGCTGTGAGGAGGGCCTGGCAGGGCTACACGAGGGTCTGGGAGCCACGCTCCTCAGGTCTCCTGCCCAGCTCAGAGGCAGAGGCCCAGTGGACAGGGAGAGGGAACCATCAGGGCCCAGGGGGGTGGTGCTCACCCACGTGCGCACTGGGTGTCCTGTGGCCCAGATGCACCTACGAAGCCCACTGACAAAGGCCCAAGGACCATTTTTAAGTAAAGAGCTGGCAGACCCTCAGCTTTCTTTGCTACTTGGCCAAAACCCTTGGTTGGTCAGAAGCGCCCAGGCCAGGGGCTGGTTTTCTCCCGTAAGTGGGGCAGCCTGCCCATCCACTGGGGCATAGCATTTCCTGGTCTGAGTCTGTGTTCAGCTCCCCGGGGTGCTGCAGGCAGAGTGCTGGGCAGAGGAGGGCAGACAAGTCCTTCTCCCTCCTGCCTCGACCCACAGGGGAGCTGCCCTCCCGCACACACTCCTTTCCCATTGTGACTTCCCACTGCTCCCCAGACTGAGCCACCTGGAAGGCTGTCCCCGGCTCATGCCTTTGCGCCCGGCTGTACCACGAGCCCCACAGCAGCTGTCACAGTGACACCCTGATGTAAGTGTGCTGGAGACGGGGGGGGATCTGGGGTGGGCTTGCCTTACAAGTGAGGTGTGTGTGCAGCTGTCCTCAGGGTGAACAGTGATTCTGCACTTTGGACCTGAAGACCAGGTAGGGTCACAACTGCGGCCCCTGCACAAACTCAGCCAAGGGCGCCTGTTACCCCTACAAGCGCTCTGGCTTCTTGGTGCCTCCTGTCCCCCAGCAGGGTCTGGGCTCAGCTGTAAGCAACTGCTGCCATCTTTGACTCTGCAGCAGGAGGCGCGAGCTACTCGACCTGAGCAGACAGCCTGTCTCGGGCAGCACCTCCTCTGGCCACACGCAGCTGGGACCCGGCCAGCGCCTGTCACCTGAGGAGCCGCCACGGTATAAAGGGGCCAGAGAGGAAAAGGCCTCCCATTACAAGTCCCCCCGTGCAGAGCCGGCCTCAGGCCTCAGAAGGACGCGAAAAGCAAGGTGTTCAATTTAGTTTTGGAAACTCGAATCCAAACCCTCAAGAAAGGCCTGGGTGAGGACAGCCACCGTGCCTAGTGAGACCCGCGTGCCCGTGTGGACCACAGCTCCCTCCATGCTGTTGTCCACCCCCGCCTTCAGGGCCGCTCCTGCAGACCAGGCCCGGAGCACCCGCTGCAGCCTCATCCTGGGATTAGCAGGAGAGGCTACCCACCTCTCTGTTTCAGAACTGAACTGCACTGGAACGGCACTCCCTCCTCTGCGTTACTCACCAGGGTGGAGAGCAGACACAGGGAGGCTGTACTTTCGAGACACGTTCAGTTTCAAGTCTTGATTCTGTCTCTTCATGACTGCATCCTGTGATAGTTCCCCCCACCCCGCCCAGAGAAACAATGTTGTGCACCAAGACCTTGCACGTGAGACCCCAACCCTGCCGTCTGCTCACTGGATGCCTTTGGGGAGCTCTGAGTCATCGGAGAGAAAAATAAATGAGTGGGAGGAGCCAAGGGACCTCTGTGAAAGGGTCTGGCCCAGCACACAGCACCTCTTTTCACCCAAAAACAGTAGTTTCTTTTCTGACTGCAAAAACTAGTAAACTGTCTCCTTAACTAGGCTGTCAGACCCTTCTGGGTAAGGGTCTGGTGAAATGAGGAGAGGCTGGGAGAGGGAGGCTTCTCTTCTAGACACCTCAGCGAGAACTTCACCTCTCAAACCACAATGGTTAGTGCCTCGCGTGATAAATCACAAGGACACCCACGTACATTTTGTTTAATAAATAATGAAGCATATCCATGGCTTGACTTTAACTCACATCTACAGATGAACAGGTGACAGAGAAGCTGCTGCGCTGGGAGGGGCGCGGCCCCACATGCACGTGAAGCACGAGGAGCAGAGATGTAGCGCCAGGGCCCCCGCACCGCCGCCCTTGAGGCTGGACGCCGCAGCAGAGTGAGCGGAGGACTCGGGGGTGAACTGGCGCCACAGCTGAGCCCCCGCCCTCATGCTGCGGGACCAGCGGGGGAGGGGGGGTCATTACTTTCAGATGTGCTAGAGGAAGGGCTCCGGGTACAGAAGTGAAGCTCGCCCACGTGACACGAGCCGGGCATCGGCCACAGGGGGCATCGGTGGACAGGACAGTACAGGAGCAGAGAGGAAGCCTCGCACGGCAGAGCGGGCAGTGGACGAACGCCACCTCGGCGGGCTCAGTCCAAGAACTTCCTGTTGACGTTTGGACCAAACAAGGCTCCCCGCACCTCTGGCATCATCTGCGAAAACACAGGCTCCTCGTCACCCACAGCGGACAGCCGCCCACCCACCGTAGCCGGAGGACAGCAGCAGGCCGAGTACTCATCCCACGCACGCGGCGGGGGCCTAGGCCAGAAGCTACGCCTGGGGCCCAGGCTGACCGCTTAAAGGGCACAGACGGACGGACCACTGAGGCCGCGCCGTCTGAGGCTGCGGTGCAACGCGGGCAGAAGAGGTGCCTCAAGCTACAGCCGTGACACCCGCACCACCGATGCTTTCTCTCAGCAGGTGTCGAGGGCCTGCTGTGCACCCGCAAGTCTATGCTGCGGCACCTGCCAAGGCAGCTGGAGAATCCTGGAGGTTTGACCTCCGAACTCCTGAGGCTGTGCCATCTGACAGCCACCGGCCGCGCGCGGTTGTGCGACCGAGGAAATGAACTTAACTCTTCCTTTTACCTTGTTTAATGAGTTTATCTGCGTGTGGCTCTGAGGTGAGTTACCAGAGGACACTCCAGGTCAGAGCAGAGGACCACACACTGGAAGAGGCCCCGCACCTAAGTTTCCTGGCTAATCTCCTGTCCTCTGGGAACAAAGAGCTGAGCGCCCTATGCTGGTTCCTTTAACAAGCAGTTACTCAGTTCCTGTCATTCCTGCCCAGAAAGAACTCTGGTAAATCATCTTTACATGGAGTCAAGTCCTAGACAACGAAACCCTGGTCTGACTCCAAATCCACCCCCTTGTAAATGGTGTCACCTCAGCAAATGCCTCCATGTGCCCGGATCCCCATTCCTTTTAAGAAAATGGCAAAAAACACAGAACAAGAGCAACAACTCCAACACCAGTGAAGGGACAGGTTCTCTGCACCAGCGCAAAGCAACCGGAGACCACCCGCTGAGAAGTCCCACACTCACCTGCTGGGCTATGAGGTCCAGCCGGCTCTCAAGGGTGTTGGAAACCTTGATTTTGCGATCCCCGTTACAGATCTCAACGCCACCAGCGCTGCAGGGAACACGGGGAAAGCACACAGATGGATGTGAGAAGCACAGACACACATGGCAGCATCGCCTCACTCCCTGGGAGGAGAGCAGACGTGTGTGTGGAGGGTCAGCACTGCTAGGGGCCCATAAACACAAGCAGTAAGCCTGAAATTAATTAAAACGCTTCTGATGGTTTGAGAGATGGATGCTGACAGTAACTGTCGTTTACTGAGTGACTAAGTGCTGATCTGGCTCGATGTAATTCTAACCACCAGTACCCCCGGCCCCGGCGATAAACGAGAAGAGGGAAGATTTGGTCCCAGTGTGAAAATCAATACAGAGTCCTCATCTGTTTCTTAAAGGCCCAATCCTGCTAATTACCGGGGAGTGAGTACCACTCGGACAGAAGGAACTCTCCCAACCAGGGGCCAGACTAAATCCCACTCCAGCCAGACACCTCCCTTCCTCCAAGCTTCCAGCTCTTGACGGTGGCAAACAGGCCACATTCTATTACAAGGAGCCCCAGGGAACGACTTTTCTACATTAGAATTTTGTGGTATCAAGTATTTCTGGAAATAAGCAGGCTATGAGACAAAGGCCGGGAAGGGTTTTTTGCAAATTTTCTGAGGAGGATGTTCATGGGCTGTGAGGTGAGCACCTTCCCTCCCCACCTCACCTGTCTTCCCTTCTCTGAACAGTCGGACGCTGTCCCCACGAGCGAGGGCAGGGAGGGCAGAGGAAGGTCTGCTGTGCGCCTGGTGCTGCCCAGACGCACGGCCCGGGGGTCTCCACAACTCTCATCTCCCGGGAGCAGGGAGTCGCGTACCCTCACCACTTTACAAACCAGGAAGGGCTCACAAAGGGTGGACAGACAAAAGGACCAATTTACTGAATGAAATGACAATACTGAAAACTCCACTTTAAGTCTGCACAGTCCTTCATCTGCAATTCTGAATTTCAAAGAGCTCTGAAAACAGAAACATCCAATTCACACGGCTCCCAAGCTGGGCTGATGGCCAGTCACTTGTCAGCAAAGGACCAGCGAGCCCCTACCTGCCTCAGACCCTGCCAGGAGGGGCCGTGGCACAAAGAACGTGCCGTCCCCTTCCCAACGCGCAAACTCAAAGCATCTGCCTCAGGCTTCAGTAACCGTGGTCCTGACTGGAACCTGCCGATTACCAGACCCTGACCAGCTGCTCAGCCTCCACCCGCTGAGTCAGCGTTGGGCCCGGAGCCTGTTCCAGGTGCGGTGTCAAGTGCTGCACAGTCACCCTCTCACCTCTGCGTCTGACTTCTGTGAGGTGGGCGCTAGTGCCCCAATTTAGAGACGAGGAAATCAAGCCTCAGTGAGACCGACTACCTAGTGCCACCTACCCAGCTAACACGCGGCAGAGCGGAGAATCAGACCTAAACCTGCCAGGACGCTCAAGCTCACGCAGCTCCTCACTTTACAACGCGTTTCCACACAGACGACCCCTCTCCTCCTCACTCGATGAACCAAGACTGATCCTACTTCTCAGGTGACGGAACTCAGTCTCCAGGTCCCACAGCGGAAGCGGGCCTTGGAGTCCAGAAGTCCGGTGCCCAAGCTGGCCCAGGTGCGCACAGGCAGCGCCAGGCGGGCGGGCGTGAGGGAGAGCGCCCTGGGCCCCACCCCTGCCAGGACCCGCGCCGCCCATCCCGGCCACACCTCGTCGGCAGACTCCTCGCAGTCGCTGTCTGTAATCCTCTGTCCAAGGAACCTAGTCCTCACACACGAGCACTCGTCCTGTGCACCAGAATGACCAAGAGACAGTGGGCACGCCCCTCAGCATCTAACAGATGTGGGCCCGGCCTGAGTCCTGGGGACAAAGGTTGTGCTGCTTCTCTGCAGGATGAACTGAGGGACCCTGAGAAACTGGACTGTCAGGATATGTCTAGCTGGCCAAGCAGGGAGACCAACAGCCGGGCCTCTACCCTGAGGTGCAGGGAGTCCTGGAGGACGGGCAGGCGTGGTGGAAAAGCCGTCCTCAGAGCAAGAGGCTCCAGTGTTTAAGCAGAAATGCTCCTTACATTTCCTCAGGCAGGTAGGCTTCCTGGTCAATCTGGACGTCAGCGTCTCTTTTGGTGGCGATTCTGTACATAGGGATTGCTTTTTGCACTGCAGCCTGGAACGACAAACAAAAACACAATGAGAGGTTTTACCAGGAACTATGGAGCAGGTATTCAAAACAGCCAGCCAAGCATAGACGTTCCTATTTATTTTTCAAGTAAAAGAACAGACGCACTGCTGGCGGGCATGTGAAATGTGCACCTGCTGTGGAACTAGTGTGGCGGCTCCTCAAGAACTAAACACAGAACTACCACGGGACCCAGCAGTTCCATCTCTGGGTGTGTACCAAACAGACCAAATACCAAAAAGGTATCTGCACACCCACGATCACGGCAGCAGTGTTCACAACCATCAATGGGCAGAAACAGCCTTAACAGATGAGTGAACAAATAGAGTGTGGTCTATGCAATCTGCCCTTAAGAAGGAAGTCCTGGCACTTGCTGCAATACCGACGAATCCTGGAGACACTGTGTCATGTGAAACCAGTCAGTCCCAAAAGGAGAAACACCGTACGACTCCACTTACAGGAGGCACCCAGAGTAGCCAAGATCACCGAGTCAGAAACTAGACCAGTGGGTGCAGGGGCCGGAGAAAGGGTGTTTATTTAACTGGAGACAGTTTCGGTTCGGGGGGACAGACGGTGTAAGGATGGCTTCACAGCAATGAATGAACTTAAAGCCACAAACCTGTCCACTTAAAAATGGTTACGACGGCGAATTTTATGTTATGTGCACTTTGCCCCAATTTTAGAAAGAAATGAGCCCACTGGGGGAGAAAACACATGGAGGTGGGCGTCGAGGCTTCTTGGGAGTTACTGCGCGTGCAAACTCCCATCTCTGAGCAATACTCCAGCAGACACGCGAACCACACTTTCTCGCAGGAATGTTAGTATTTTCCTGACAACATGACTAGCTGAACAGACTCACACACACACACACTCCTCTCCCTGTTCTCAGACGCAGGGCAGCATCGTGGGGAGTCAGCACCCAGCTGGTTTCATGAAAAATCGTCTTGGCACAAGGCAACACTGCAGGGCCATCTACAACAGGCTCGTCGGCAACTCAGACTTGCCCCCCAGGATGGCAGTCACCTCGGTGATGTCTGGAACGTCCAGCTGTTCTACAGGTTCACACACGAGGCTGTCAGCACAGACCTGGGTGCAGGCTACTGGTGTGGTCTGTAAACTTGAACCACAATTTACTAACTGATAGCGGAGCCCAGGGGAACGCATACCTGTTCTCTGGAGGCAGTTTTTTCCCAGGGAGACAAGTTACTTGGGGAGACGACCTCTATTACAGAACATATTGTACACGTATTAATTTGTAATAAATGTAATCGCTAAGAGGCTAGGTACTCACATCCCTGCCTGAAAGCAAGCTACACGGAAGAAGAATTTTAACTGAAGAGCAACCTGACGACACAGAATCTGAGCTGGGGGGGGGGGGTCCTTCTATGACCTGAGGCTCCTTCCACTGCCACAGCCTGTGTGGACCTGCCACAGGGCGCGGGCCTCCTGGGGGAAGGGCCCCTCCCTCAGACAGACATGGAGGAGCCTGAACGCTGGCCTCTGGGACTGCAGGTGTGTCTTCTTGTTCTGCTGGGACCCACCTTCACCCTCCAGGTACAGGAAGACGCCGAGGCAGAGCCGAGCCTGGCTAGCCTTGGAGGGCTCCGCCCGTGCAGGGGGTGCTGCCTGTCTGTCTTCTGATCTGGTGTGTGTTGTTTTTATTGAATTTTCCCGAAGATTATTATTAACACAAAGTCTTCAGAAGATTAGTATCACACAGAGAAAGGCAGCCTGATTTAGACAACACATGAGAGCCTCAGGTGCGCTCAGGTTAACACCTGAGACAAGCTGAGGCCCCGCTCACCCCCACGGGCCAGCTGAGCCGTCACCTGCTTGAGCGCGCACTTCATCCCTGACATTCTGATCTTTAAAAACAAAAGATTTCTTCTTTAAGCTCTTTACCTTGACCAGAGGGAAATCCTGTTTCCTGCAACGAACGATCATTCGGGGCTCCAACAACTGGTACAAACCCTATTAAAGCACAACCAAATGCAATTAACAAAAAATGCAAACTATAAAATAAAGCAACAGCAAATAAAATGTCTTTATAATTCTTTCATCTAGTTTCAAGGGGAAATGGTTCCCTTGAGAGTTCCCCAAAAGACAGCATGCAGAGTGTGAGAACACGGAAAGAACTTGGTACCACTAGCCAGATAAATATACCCAGTGTTGTGGTGGAAACAAGATTCATACGGGGGTCTGTCTTCCCTTCATCACCCAGGGTGAGGACAAACTATTGTTATTCACAGCTGAGCAGCAGACAGTATAAATTTATACAGCCTGTGGTACGAACCACAGAATCTAAAGCAAGTATTTCAGTGGTGAAATCAAATTAGGAAAGTTTACAGCTGGAAGTTGTAAAAGACCAATGAGAGCATCCAAAGTCTCACTCAACCAGCTGGACACCACCGTCCCCCCAGGCATCTCCCTACTAGACAAGGAAAGGGGCGCAGCGGAGAACACGGAGGAATGGCGCGGGTTTCTGCTGCAGCTCGTCAGTTTTGCAGGAACTGTCAGAGGCAGGTCTGACCTACAGTTACCTGGAGGACTAGTCCATCCAGCAGCACTTGGTACCTGGTTGTATCTTTTACCACGTTGCTGAGTCTCTGTTTTGCTTCATTTAGTAGGTCCTATAAAGAACGGAAAAGAAAACGGTTATCTACCCACCTGGGCAATTAGCCCAGAACCCACGTGAGGTCAGCTCATGCCCAATCACTTCTCAGTTGATTGGTGTTTTCATTCAGTGCATTCGTGCACATGCGCTAAACCGGATGCCGTGCTAAGTGCACCGGTATGAGGGCACCGGACGCACCATCGTGGCTCCCCGGGAGCTCAGGAAGTGCGTGACCAACACAGCAAGGGCCACCTGATGTGGATCTGAAAAGCAAACTGTTGAGACAGTTATGCAAGATGGTTCCACTTTTTACTAGAGAAAAGACAGAGTATCTGGATAGAGAAAAGTGGCCCCAGTATCTGCCTGTGGGGGCGGGGCTGTCAATGACTTCAGTTTTCTCTATGTGAGTAGGTATTTTCTAATTGTCTGTAACACGTGGCTTCTATAATAAAAGTAACTGAAACAAACATTACAAAGGACTATCAAGAAACAAACCTCATGTGGTTGGAAATTCCTCATTAAGTAATAAGCACACACCAGCTCACTGGCAGAAAGAGGCTCAGGCCGCAGAGGGATGTGGAGTCCGGGACAGCCTTCCACATGTCTAGTGCCTACTTAACATGCTCTTCAGAGTGATTTTTTGGGATTTAATCGGAGGGAGAAGATACATAGAGACCAATCAGAACTTGGGGCAAAGAGAGGGCGGAGAGAAGGAAGTGGCCCTTTATTTGGTTCTGAGAGTCCCCCCTGACGCTCACCTCCCAGGAGCCCCTGCTAAGCAACACAAATACACCAAGATTAAAAAAAAAAAAAACCAGGAGGACTCACTTTAAGAGCCAATTTAAAAAAATTCAATAAAAAGTAAAATAGACTCAAAGACTTGAACAGCACCACTCAGAATTTTATCACGGTAAACAGTAAGAAAGGTGGCCTTTCACATCCTCTAGAGACAAACCTTGCAAGGAAACAGAGATCGGTATATGACAACTAAAAACGTCCCTCCACACACACCTTCATGTGAAGCCTGTTTCTAATGCACTAACAGCAAACTGAACATGACAGTGCTGTTCACTGGTAATGAATAGTAATTTTCATTGATATTTTAAGTATAAGATTAAGTATAAGACTATACCACTTGTTAAATGGAGAAAAAGTAGGAGTATTATAATTGAACTTTAAAACACAGTTTTAATATACTAATTAAATTTTTTCCCTAAAAATTATCACTTACTATATTCTGCACTAAATGATTAAAATTCCCAGGGAAGTTTGCAAAATTCTAGTTTGCTTTAAAAAAAAAAAAAGATAGAAAATGCACGTTCACGGCTTCCCCGTTAAGACCCAAAGCAGAAGCCGTTTCTAACAAGGACTACCCAAGAGAAGAGCCCAGGCAGCAGCAAGACACTATCACCCGAAGCCCAGCGCCAGCCGGCGGGCAAGTTTCCCTAAACTTACCAAACAAAACCAGGTACTTTCAAAGTCAACAACAAAATGTCCAAAAGGACGTTTTCCTCCTCTGGACATGCAATCACTAGATGACCGTCACCTTCTGTTTCCCACGGGCAGGACCGTCTCAGTGGTTATGTCAGGCCGGCGCTGTCTGAAGGCGCTCCCATGGTAACTGCTACCCTTTTCTACAGAGTGTAAACAGCTTTCAGATTTTTCTAGGTCTTGGGAGTCTCAAGAGAACTCAAGAGCCTCTAAATCCCTCAGACAGCAACAGCCACCCTCAAACATTCTGCACAAACCAGACTAAGGCACCACAGCAAGAAATATTTAAACAGTAATTCATTGCCCCACGGAGACCTGGAGTCTGTAGATGGGACTATAATTCTGAGTTAGGCCAGAAACTAAAAATAGTGGTGACAGCAAAGACTGTTTTCTGAACTTCAAAGAAGACTATGTATCAAAAAATAAAAATCAGAAATTGACACATTGTAACTGACTATACTTCAATTAAAAAAAAATTAAAACATTTTGATTCAAATATACCTCAAAAATTAAAATAAAGCTGCATAAAAGAAAAACAAAAGGAAATCTCGGGAAATGGGGCTGGGAGTATGAGCTGTAACAAGGTCCCAGTGAGTCTTGTGCCCTTGCCGTGAGACAGGCCACCCAAGGGCCACCTGACACTCCACTCCCTGCACAGTTGCTAATCCCAGGCCTCGGTTTTCTGTTCACCCTGCTCCCTCCACCCCGTCTCCAAGGTAATGAATGAGTCTTTAAGGTCACACTCAAAAGGCTACAGTGTAGACACACTCTCTTGTCTGGAGAGCCAGCAGGACACAGGACAAGTGCAGGCATGCTCTGCACCTGGAGCAGCTGACGGCCTCAGGGAGGCCAGACGACTAGGAAACCAAATACAAGCATGAAAACTAAAAAGATCAAGTTAGTACTGAAAACAGACGTTTGCGACAATTTTGGAGGGAAGCAGATGAACCTGGCTCCTCTGGGGTCCACAAAGGTACGTGTGGTATGACTGGAACTGCTGCTTTGGGTTTCAAAGTCAGGAAAAGTAATCCTTTTCTTCTAGCCCACATCTTGAAGAAAATGATGGCAGCGCTGGGCACTGGCACCAACAGTGGGGAGGGTGCTCTGACCACCCAGGCCTCTCATGAGAAGGCAGGTCACCCCGGAGGCGCTGGGGGTGGGGCAAGGGAACTAACACTTCTTACACCAATACCAGAAGCCAAGCGTGAAGACGGGGGACTTGGATGCACTCTCATTATATCCTCACAAGGACACTCTGAACCAAGCACCATAATTAATATGCCAAAGAGGAAAGTGAAGGTCAGAAACAATTCACCCAAACACGGCAGAGCTGAACTAAAACCCAAAGCTCTTTCATGACAACCACCAGCATGTCCCTCAAGCACAGACTGTTATTCTAAGAGCAGCTTATAAACCAGGGCAATCAATTTAAGGTGCTAAAGGAATCTGAATGCCCTGTAAGGAAATCGACCACTGCTTACTGAGACTCCACACTAGTGAGGAGGTGGGCAACAGCTGTCCTGAGCTACTGTTCGCAGGCAGCACTGCCACAGAAAGTGCTCTAGGCCTCCTGTGTGTCTGCAGAGGACGGGCACCCCCTGCCCCGCCCGGCAAGGCAAAGCAGCAACAGAGGCTCCACTTCCTGCACTCAGGACTCGGACGCACTCAGGTGTGAAGCGCTGCAGGGTTCATGTGCCTCGGTCCACACACTTAACATCCTGACATCACTTCCAGCTGCAGGCATCCTGGCCCCTCAGAGCACTTCTAGGAGTGATCTAGTCTAGTTCTGCTCGGAAGAGCCTGTCCTCCTGACCTCCTGCTTTGTTAATGGACACATCACTCTCCTAGGCAGCCAGGCCAGGATTTGGAGGCAGCCTTGGAAGAGGCGGAGAAGGAGGGGTCAATCAGTAGCCAATGTCTGCAGAGTCTTCCTATAAAATGCATCACCACTGACACCCCATTCAGCTCTCAGTGCCACCATCCCAGAGTCATGTAACAGGAAATAGCATTTTACAATATGAGTTTGTGCTTCCACAGTCACCTAAGAAAACAGTATGTCTGCCGTTCAGTCAAGTTTTATATTTTTAGTTCTTTGGCTTTTCCACACAGGTCCTTTTCATTAACATTTATTCCTAGTCGGTTATTTTCAGCACGTAGGGGAACTATCAATTTCTCTATGTTCTTTGGAGGTTTCTGCCCTCTTCCTTGGATGACAATACTTCCCAAGTGGCTTCCTTGTGTCTAACCTCTCCCCTGTTAAATTGAGACTACACATTCCTATCAGGAACCTTATTCACGGTATTTTTCAGAAAATACAATGGAAACGTCAACAACTTTCTGCTGGAAGCAGGCAAGGGTCTTCACTCACACTCAGGCTGACCTTTCCATCTCACTAGTTCCACTGCCCCCAGACCCTGCGCAGTGCACCCATCATGTGCTGTGTGACAGGGGTGTGCATGCTGCTGTCAGTGGGTCCTCGAAGATGGGGCACAAGTCTTACTCATTTCTGTATTTATTACAATACCAAGTACAATGATTTGCTGACCAAATGTTTCCTCTCTAAAAGTCATTTACCAACTCCTTAATGTTAACTAGTGAATTCTCTGTAACAGTCAGATGAATAAAAATTTTATAATTCTTTAACTACAGGGATTAATTACTCACTGTGATAAGGTCATCTCGCGCTCTGAGGACTTTGAGTCTCGCCTGATTCATCAAGTTGGACATCTGACTGCAAAAGGCGGAGACAGGCAGTGTCAGCGCAGCATCAGCCGCCCCGTAAAGCAGCGCGCTGCCTCCCACACACGTGCAAAGTCTCCTCTTCCTACAGACCCCAAGGAGGGCCCCTGAAACACACCCGGCGGTTCCCACCCACTCACTCTCAGAGACAAGCAAGCATTTACTGAGTGCTCACCCGGCGGCAAGCACTTTCCCATCAGCTATTCCAGCTTTGTCCTCCCATAATCCCGTGAGGCTTCCATTTCCACAAATGAGGAAAGGTAAGTTAAGCAACTTGATCAAGGGTAGGTAAGCAGTGAGGGGTCCAGTTAGGACCAGGGCCATATCTGCCCGACTCCAAAACACTCTGTCCTCTGGCCCCACTGCTGTTCGAAGCTCACATTTTCTTCTGCTGCTCAATCTGCTTCTCCTTCTTCTCGTAGTACTCCATAATCTTCAGCCTCTGGGTCTGCACAAGGCGGCCTTTCTCAATGTTGAACTCCTCTTCTGCCTACCAGGAAATTGATTATTATCAATTCATTATACAGATTCTGACAAATAGTTTTATTTTAAGCAGCTGGTGACCAGGGGTACTTGCTTATATTCACCCCATTTTTTTAATCTAAAACAGGAAAAATGTACTATGACTTGTTTTCAAAGATTACTTCTAATTTAATTTATTCAAAAAGAAAAGCCAGTGATTTTCACAAGTGAACTGGAAGACTAAAAATTTAATCAAGGGTAATAGTACCTAGCACCAAAGTCACAAAGAATATAGTTAGAAAGAAGATTCTGTATGTGAAAAAAAATTATTATGTATTTCAAATGTAATACATTTGCTTACTCTGTCTCCTTCTCATGTTTAAAATCTAACTACAGTGGGCAAAAATAACATATTTGTTTACTTGTCATGCAGACTGCACTGTAAATAAATCATCTGATAAATTACCCCCCCCCCAAAAATGTAATACATTTGTTTAATAGAAGGCTAATGAAAAGGACACAGAATTAGAAGTTAGAAGATCTGGGCAAGTAAATTTGGCCAAGTAATCTCAGTCTTAGAGTCATCATAAAATAAAAAAATAAAAACAGTATTCTTTCCTCACAGGTCAAAATCTAAGTCTTTTTAGAATTATAAATGTATCAGTCTTATTACTGCTAATTATTAAGCCATCACTTTTAAAAAAAAGCTATCAGTGCATCAGTTGTCTATGAATTTTTTCCTACGATTTTCAAGCAGTAAGAAATTATGACTTTGGTAGCTAGTAAAGTTGTTGATTTGTATGTTTAATGCTTGGCACAGGTATTTGAGCTTTCATATTTGACAATAAATTCCATAAAACAAAAATAAAATAAAATACAATAAATGCCTAGTGGCTTATTTCTACAGCTATCACAGGAAATAAGTCCAGATGATGGCGTTATAAAGTAAGACTACTTTAAACAGGAATGCATTTACCAATGAAACAGAAGTTCTGTATTTGTCCCAAACAGAAATACGGGAACCAGTCAAACAAGAAACTGTAGCACTCCTAGGGCCAGCAAAGCAATAGTCTTTTCCGAAGGGTGGGTTATAGCTCAGTGGTTGAGCGTGTGCTTGGCATGCACGAGGTCCTGAGTTCAATCCCTGGTCCCTCCATTAAAAAATAAATAAACCTAATTACCTCCTAGCCACCCCCACATCCCCAAAAAAGTCTTTTCTTCCTTAAATGATAACCTACTCAAATAGTTCAAAAGTTCAGAGTTTTAGTCCTAGACACCAGGCACATACCTTTTTTTAAGGCTGTATTGTAACAAATGCAACTACTATAGAATAAATCAAAAGGACAATGAAAATAAAGGGTTAGATGACATATTCTGGCCTCTGATTACACCTAGAGAAAAGAACAGCTTGATATGCAGCATATACACAACGTGCAACTCAAAACACCTATACAACTTCTAAATGCTGTCACTTTTGTGATGAACAGGGGCTTTCGTTTTAGATCTCATATACTTCCAAACTATTTTTTTGCAACAATCACAAATTAATAAAAAAGCAACATAACAACAACAAAAAACTACACCCTCCCCTGACCAACTGTCATAATTAGCCGTAGATGCTCCACGTCTGAATATGGATCCCATGAGAAAATCAACCCACCCTTTACTCTTCCACTCCCTACCATAAACTTTCAGGACACTTACTGACAATCAGAATGTTCAGAAAGGAAAATTTACTTTTAATGGTAAAGAAAGATTCTTAGTCCTATGCAATACAACTTTATTAATTACTATGTAGCAAAGCTAAACAATACGAAATGGGGTAACTTCTTAAACCTAGAAAATGTAATCTCACCTTCGCATCTATTTCTTCTGCCTTCTCATTGGCTTCTTGTTCAATAAAAGCCATCATGTGCTTAATCTATAAGGAGAAGGAAAGGTTATTTTATTTTTGAAGATAAGAAAGTGTCTGTCTTTTCTGATTCATTCAACAATCATTTTTTTAAAATCTTTTTTTAAAAATTGAGGTATAGTAATCATTTATTGAATGCATTTTAGGTGCCAGGCACTGTGTACAAGGATAAATGAGATAATTTCTGTTCTCGAATAATTTTCAATCTGGAATTTACTCTGGCAAATGGATCCCATGCAATATTCAACAACAACCAGTACACAGAACATGATCCTACTCTCAGGGAACTTCCTCCTCTGAGGGGGAGGAGGGACTGGGCACACAGCCTCCTCTACTCCCTGCCTCCTTCATCCAGCACCTTCTTCTCTTCTCCATCTCTAACGACACCTATCATAGTTGTCCATATTCTTTCAACTCTCTTACCTCCTACTCTCAACGTACGCCGGCAATCTGACTTCCGCCCTCTCCATGCTGCTAAGTCACTCTCGTAAAATGACAACGATCTCTTTGTCCTCATCCTACCGGCTCTTCAGTGTCTGCATATGTTGACTGCCGTCCCTTCTGAACACTCTCTCCTTTGCTTCCATGACTTCCTTCCTCTCTTTCTCAGTCTCCTTCAGGGTCATGCTCTCCTTCCTCTGCCTCCTAGAGGGCTCTTCTGGAGATCTTACTCATGGGAACTGAAATTCAGCGCACCCAGTAAAAAACCTGGTCCTCTCCTCCCACCCTGATGCTACTGGAGGATTAGCATCTGTACTGGAGGATTAGCACCAACACCCAAGTCCCTCTCCTCCCTGACTGCAGTGCTCACCTCCAGTCACCAGTCTTGTCACTTCTTTAACAGTGCTTTAACTTGTCTGCATCACTCCATCTTCCTCTTGCTCCCTATCTAGTCTGCTCGACCCTGCAACCAGAAAGGTCCTGTACAGATGCCTCTCATCACAGCACGCTCCTCACGATAAAGGGTGAAGGTTTCAGAAGCTACGTGATCTGGCCACCGCTCACCTTTCCAGCATCACACAGACATTACCTTCACCACCAACCGCTCTTCACACTCTTAGTTCCTATCACACTAAATTTATTTTGGTTTTTCAGTTCCTTGAGCTCACTGTTCTTTTCAAACACACCGTTCCTTCCACTTTGAACACTCTTCCCCCACCTCTTCACCTACCCAACTTCCAGACCTCAGCTTGTTTATCTGTCACCTCCTTTGGAAAATCTTTCCTGAGCCTCTCACTGACATGCACCTGGGACGCTCTGTGCTCCTCCACCTAAACATGTAATCCTAACTGCTTGCTTATGTGTCCCTTTCTCAACTAAACTATAAGGCCAGGACCTACTAAAGGATTTTAGATCTCTGGCTGTAACTGGAGAATAAACTCCCCCAAAGACTTCTGGGTGGGGCTTGGGGCGACTGATCCAATTTATACTTGTAAGTGGCATACTGTCTCTAGCGACAGACGTAAAATATCCCCAAATGAATATGCTACACAAACAACACAGCTAACCAAGCTCACTGGTAATTTACTTCACAGCAGCTTCTACCAGAAAAGAATGATGACAATTAAAAAAAAAAAGGCAGATTAAAAAAATTTCATGTAGGATCTCCAGGTTATTAATTCATTTTGCTTATGAATTCTCCCCATAAAGGGAAACTCCACGCGTACTTCTGAAGCTCTGTAAACCCTGGACACAGACCACTGCCACCACAATGGGTGCTCAATAAACATTCAGGAGCCAGTGAGAATCTGCCAGGAGTGTCAAGCCTTTTTAGGCATCCCAAGTACTCTTTAGAGTTTAACAATCTGAAAACAGTTCCCAGATTCCTCCTTTAACACAAAAATACCATAAATCTAAGGTACACATAAGTGTACAGAAGTGAGTTAAGATTTGTTTCACAAGAATGTAAATATACTTAAGACCACCGAATCTGTCACTTCAAAGTGGTTACGAAGACAAATTTTCTTATGTGTTCTATACGATTTTAAAAAGTGAGTTTATGTTACTAGTCCTGTTTCCACCCAGAGAAGCTGCTTTTGTAACTTTCTTTTATTCAAAAATAAAATGTAAATACCAAAAACCAAAAAAATAAAGAATAAAATAAAATAAAAGTGAATTTAGAATACAACCTCACAGCATCAAAGTCAAGGAAAACACATTGTTGATTTCAGAAGAGAAGTTTTGTGGGTTTTTTGGTCAAAATTCTTAGGAGTTATCCTACCCTTGTGGAGCCAAAACAATTATGACCATCAGAGCCTATTTTATAGGGGATATAGTATTTATAAACTCTCAAGCCTTGAAAAACTGGGGTACCTAACCCAGACCTACCCTGTATAGAAAAATCACTGTGACCTTGCTAAAAGGACCCAAACCCCTCAGACCTGTGCAGTGTGTCTGTGTTTGTGGTGAGGAATGCTACTACCCCCATGGGTTTAGTTTGAAGTCAACACCAAACTCAGTCTGGAATTTTAAAAGTAGTTTGAATACAGTAATCAACACAGGAGCTTACAAATGCTACCAGACACATCTGGCCCTAGAGGTGAACCCTGATTCAAGCCTGCACTGTCTGCCCTTATCACCCGTACTGGACCCTCTGCTACCAGATTTGACTAGATCAGCACAGCCCAGAGCAAAGCACACTAATTCCAACCCCGGTCAGAGAAGCCCGTTTACAGTCAACAAGAGCACGTTCTGCCTTTAGAGTCCAGAGAAAGTCACCCCCTTCAGGACATTTAACTCCACCCCTAAGGCAGAAATACCTGCCTTTTCCAAAAGTACTTTTCTTCTTCCTGCTGAAGCTACTGGGTTTCACGGGTTTTTCGGAGTCAGATTCTTTTGAAAATTTGATGTAATAAGTGATCGTACTGTACTCCTCAGACAAAAAAGCAACATATATAAATACTTTAATACAGCGACGAAGAAATGAGAAGATTCATGAGCGCCTACTGTGCGCTTGGCAGGTGGCGGTCAGCGCTGAGAATCCAGGACACACGCACCGCCCCGAGGGCGCCTACACGGAGGGTGCAGGGTGCGGACAGGAGACTTCACGCTTCCACTTTAACGGAAGGAGAACGTAGTCTGGGTCTAGATTCACTGCTTTACTTTCACAACGTGTTTTTCCTGGGGAAGCCTTAGTTTTCAACATATCATAACAAGAGTAGGACGAAGGAACAGAGCAAGGAGAGCGCTGGAACCATAACTGTGTCCAGCAGACCGCGGAGGGCAGCGCGTCGAGTTTTTCCTACAGCGCAAGTCAGAAGCAGCAGTGACTAACGCTCAAAACCCCCAGCGTTCTGTAAGAAGGGGGTGAGATTTCCTAAACTTCCCCACAGGTGCTATTTTTGTTCCCCTTTGTCATGAGCCACCGAGATGAAGAAACGCCACCCTTCCTAAGCGCATTATCAGGTTGCGAATAAAACGCAAGGGTATTTTCAAGGAAATGGAAACATCCAAGGAAAAAACATCGTACTGCTCATTCTAGAAGATTCACGAGGCAGTGACTGTGCGTTAGTCAGAGTTTTCCTAGAACTTCGGGGAGAGGGGGCGCCTTCCCCAAGGTGGGTCCGGGCGCCTGCCGCAGGACGGAGGACGCGCTCCTGCGCCCGCCACCGGCGTCCGGGGCCTCGCGCCGACGCCTGCCCCCCGAGAGCCGCGAAGCTGGCCACACGCCCGCAGTCCGAGCAGGGCCCCGACCCGCACAGCCCCGGCGGCTGAGGCGCGCGGCTCCCGAAGACGCGGAGGCCCAGCCCGCGAGGCCCAGCCCGCAAGGCCGCCGCGGGGCCCCTCCATACCCAGGGCGGCGCCCGCCCGCCTCCCGGGGCCCAGCCCGGCCCTCACCTGCTTCTGCACGTCGGCATCGCTGAGGGCCATGGTGCAAGCGACGCGAGGCGGCGCGCGGCCAGAAGGAGATCAGACGTGACGCGAGCGGCGGGCGAAGATGAGCAGCCACCCCGCGCAGCTTCCGACCTCCTCCGTTTTGTGAGCGCAGCTTCCGGTTCCTGCCGGGGACGCCGCTCGGCTCGGCCAATGGGGAGAGAGCGGCCCGGAAGTCCCGCCCCTCCCTGCCCACTGTCCCCGGCCTGAGACTTCTCGTGACCTCTCGCGGCCGTTTCTTGAAGCAGCCGGCTCTCTTGCGGGAAGGAAGTTCGGTTAGCCTTGCGGCCCTTGCGTTCTTTGAAGAGTTTCATGCTGCGCCAGCCAGACCTATTGTTTGACCCTCCTGACGGTCATGGAAGCAAGTGCACTTTACTTGTGAAGTTTTATTTTGGGAGCAGTTTAGGCTTAGAGAAGAGTGGACCTTCTTCTGCCCTGTCTCACTGCGGCCCGCGGACGGGTGACCACATCCCCGCCAGCGTCCCCGGTGTCCGCAGCCCCCTGTCCCTCTCTGTTCAGGACCCCATCTCCCACGCCCGCGCGCTAGTTGTGTCTCCCTAGTGACAGTTTCTCAGCCTTCCTTTTCGGTGACCTTGGCAGTTTGAGGGACCCCTGGGGATCTTCGCCTGGTTGGCTGGGGTGGTGGGCTTGCGGGAGGAAGTGCTCAGAGGGCAAGTGCCTTTTGCAGGAGACCACGACGACGAGGGTTCACGCTAGGCCCAGGGCGTCCCCCTGCCCATGCTGACCTTGCTCTCCTGTTGGAGCAGTACTCAGGTGAAGCTACTCCCCCACCCGTGCGTACTTCACTCTGGAAAGGCGTGCTGTGGGCAGCCCACACCCGAGAGTGAGCACTTGTGCTCCACCTTCTTTAGGGTAGACTACCTACGTAATTTACTCGGAATTGTTCTGAAGGAGCCTGTGCATTTTTCAACATCATTCCTAGGATCCATTTAGAGGAACTTATTCAGAAAACTAGGGCAGCGGTGGGTAGGGTGTAGCTTCAGTGGTAGAACACCTGGGTTCAACCCTCGGTGCCTCCACAAAAATAAAGTAAGCTACCTTCCCCCAAAAAAATAAAAAATAAAGAAAATTAGGGCAGAAACTCCCCGACTTGTTTGCTTCGCGTCCCCACTTTATAAAGGCAAAAACCTTTAAAAACGTATTTTTAGAATAGATTCCTAGTAGTAGAATTATGGGCCAAAGGTTAGACATATTTTTATTACTACCTTTTTATTTTGAAGAAATTTTTAATATAAGTTGTAAGAATAGTGCAATGAACTTCCTTCACCTAGGTTCACCAACTGTTAACATTTTGCTATATTTGCTTTTATCACTTTTATCATATACGTATATATATGATTCATGACTCTAAATAGTTTAGCGTGTGTTTCATAAGACCAAGCGTGTACATCAATCAAATTCAGGGAATTTAACAAGTCCATGTTCAAATTTTGCCATATGTTCTACTAATATCCCTTGTAATATTTTTTTTCTCCTTTTGGATCGTCAAGGTCACCTGTTGTATTAATTATCTTGTCTTTTTAGTCCCGTTTAATATGGAATAGTTCGTCAGACTTTGTCTTTCCTGGCAGTGAGATTTCTGAAGAATACTAGACATTTGAACTGTCCATTTATAGAAAGTCCCTCTATTTGGTTTTGTCTGATAGTTTCCTCAGAATTACAGTCAGGCTGTGCATCCCGGAAGGAGTACTGCACATGAGATAGTGTGTCCTCAGTGCACCGCATCAAAAAGCACATGTCAGTCTGCCCTTTTTAATAGGAATGGTACAAACATTTTTAAGGCTCTTAATATATGTTGCCAAACTGTTGTCCAACTGTGATAGTGGACAGTGTTCTTTAGTGTATGATAAATTGGTACACATATTTGAGGAAACTGGAAATGTGTAAGGGAAGGATTTAGCCAGAGGACAGTAAAACTTAACAGGACAACGCAATCCATGCAGTTGACCTCAATTTGATCCGGATTCTAATCACCTGGGCTCAACCAGATGCTAGGCTTGTTTCT